>NC_074715.1:24898875-25498875 GCF_947242115.1 Biomphalaria glabrata
GGGGACAGAGTCAATGTATCTCTCTCTCGTAGTAAACTCTCAATTATTATGTCACTCTAAGCAGACCCAACTATTTAGTATTAGCATACCTAATAGAACATCTGTCTGCCTGTTGTATTTGATAGGAGTTTTACAGTACATGTACATGTGGACGGGCCACGAGCTAATCTCTTCATAGAGGGGAATTAAAATCAACTCACAACTGATCCGTTGTTTTTTTTAATTTGTGTTGCTGACACGTTCCACGCGCTGGTTGAGTGTTAGATCTAAGAGACGTCCAAGCTGTCGCCAGCCTATGTCTGGATTAAGGATGAAATGAGGTCATATACAGCCAATGTCTGGATTAAGGATGAAATGAGGTCATATACAGCCTATGTCTGGATTAAGGATGAAATGAGGTCATATACAGCCAAGGTCTGGATTAAGGATGAAATGAGGTCATATAGGCCTACAGCCAAGGTCTGGATTAAGGATGAAATGAGGTCATATACAGCCAAGGTCTGGATTAAGGATGAAATGAGGTCATATACAGCCATGGTCTGGATTAAGGATGAAATAAGGTTATATACAGCCAAGGTCTGGATTAAGGATGAAATGAGGTCATATACAGCCAATGTCTCTATTAAGGATGAAATGAGGTCATATACAGCCAAGGTCTGGATTAAGGATGAAATAAGGTTATTTACAGCCAAGGTCTGGATTAAGGATGAAATGAGGTCATATACAGCCAAGGTCTGGATTAAGGATGAAATAAGGTCATAGACATCCAACATCAAATACATTTAACATCAAATACATCTAATATCAAATACATCTAACATCAAATACATCTAACATCAACATTTGCTATTTCGTACCAGTCTACATAGTTTATACAAGCTTATATCGTTTCGTACCAGTCTACATAGTTTATACAAGCTTGTATCGTTTCGTATCCTATTCTATAACTGGCCGTTTAATATCCTACCTTGTTCTGAGACACTATCCAGCTTCATGTGAACGACAGCCCGGCCTTTGACAAGTTAATTACTAGTTATATCAATTAATGTCATTCGTTATTTGATTAATTTATTTTCAAATGTTACGTTATTAAATAGCTTTGGAAAAATTGCATATAGGTTGATTGTGGTTGTGTCCAAAGGATACAACAGTAGACACAAGCTTGTCCAGAAGACTTCCTTTAAGACTGTCTGCTCTCTGTGTTTGTCCAGAAGACTTCCTTCAAGACTGTCTGCTCTCTGTGCTTGTCCAGAAGATTTCCTTCAAGACTGTCTGCTCTCTGTGCTTGTCCGGAAGATTTCCTTCAAGACTGTCTGCTCTCTGTGCTTGTCCAGAAGACTTCCTTCAAGACTGTCTGCTCTCTGTGCTTGTCCAGAAGATTTCCTTCAAGACTGTCTGCTCTCTGTGCTTGTCCAGAAGATTTCCTTCAAGACTGTCTGCTCTCTGTGCTTGTCCAGAAGATTTCCTTCAAGACTGTCTGCTCTCTGTGCTTGTCCAGAAGATTTCCTTCAAGACTGTCTGCTCTCTGTGCTTGTCCAGAAGACTTCCTTCAAGACTGTCTGCTCTCTGTGTTTGTCCAGAAGACTTCCTTCAAGACTGTCTGCTCTCTGTGCTTGTCCAGAAGACTTCCTTCAAGACTGTCTGCTCTCTGTGCTTGTCCAGAAGACTTCCTTCAAGACTGTCTGCTCTCTGTGCTTGTCCAGAAGATTTCCTTCAAGACTGTCTGCTCTCTGTGCTTGTCCAGAAGATTTCCTTCAAGACTGTCTGCTCTCTGTGCTTGTCCAGAAGATTTCCTTCAAGACTGTCTGCTCTCTGTGCTTGTCCAGAAGACTTCCTTCAAGACTGTCTGCTCTCTGTGTTTGTCCAGAAGACTTCCTTCAAGACTGTCTGCTCTCTGTGCTTGTCCAGAAGACTTCCTTCAAGACTGTCTGCTCTCTGTGCTTGTCCAGAAGACTTCCTTCAAGACTGTCTGCTCTCTGTGCTTGTCCAGAAGACTTCCTTCAAGACTGTCTGCTCTCTGTGCTTGTCCAGAAGACTTCCTTCAAGACTGTCTGCTCTCTGTGCTTGTCCAGAAGACTTCCTTCAAGACTGTCTGCTCTCTGTGCTTGTCCAGAAGACTTCCTTCAAGACTGTCTGCTCTCTGTGCTTGTCTGTCTAACGTTGTCAGCAGCTCTAACTGTTTTATTTGAAATGTTTGTCAAAGACTTTTACATTAACAGTTAGAGCTATGGCTGTGTGTGTGTATGTGTGCGTGTGTTTGTTTGTGTGTGTGTGTGTGTGCAAGGAGCACCAGTCACGTCCGTGTGATCGTCTTCTCTGTACACTAAAACAATTTTCTCTTAATGACGAAAGCTTTGTCTCTTTGTTTTTAATGCCATGTTTTTAAAACATTTAATTCTTCTGTTCACTTGCTCTCTCTTTCTCTCTCTTTGTCTCTCTTTCTTGCTCTCTCTCTTTCTTTTTTTTTTCTACCTTTTTGTTAGAAAGTAATTTTTTTTTCTTTTAAATTAATTGTTGAGTTTGTTGTGATATGATTTTAAGTTCAATCCAAGAAATGCACACACAAAATAGTTTAAATACCTTTTTGACTTTCTAAATAATGAATAAATGTCTCGCTCTAGTTTAAGACTTTCTGATCTGTTTATCTATCCTGTGTTTCTCTCTTTCCCACTTTCTCTCTTTGTCTCTCTCTCTCTCTCTCTCTCTATTTATCTATCTATCTATGTATATATATATATATATCTTTCCCGCTGTCTCTCTGCTTATGTTTCTCCCTTAGTCTCATTCTTCTTGACGTACTCTCTTTGTTTTGACACTACATCATCAGTGAGGCTAGACCTACTGTGTGAGAACCACCATATAGACCTAATTAATTACTTTTGAAAATGTGTAATTCCACTACTGACGACAGTTTCAAACTTTATAATTGTAAAGAAAGATTTCGATGGTTAAAATGTCACTGACTACACAAAAAATATTTCGGGTTTTATTTTCCTTGCATATTTTTATTGTTATCACTTGAGTTCATTCTTGAAATATTTTTAAGCCATTTTGTGTCGAAGCCTCACTAATCAATTAGATTTATTACTTTTTTTTAAAACTGATATTCTAATTATTTTCTGGCTCTGCCATTGTAGTCTCCCCTTACCGTGGATCTCTGAGGAATGATAAGGTTAGCGTGCACCAAAACTGCCCTGCTCTTGCCCAGTCCTAAGTCTGTATTGGCTCATGTCTGTAGTGACATCCCTTCGACTGGTATAACATTATAGTAGGCCTACTATACTACTGTGAACATTTCAATAGTCACTGGTCACGCTTCAACTGTTGGAGCCTAGGTATACGTGTTTTAAACTTTTTGCAAAGCTTATTATCTACTCACTCTGTCTGCCTGTCTGTCTGTCTGGTAAAAAGTCTGTCCACTTTATTTCTCCTACTTCCTATCTCAGATCAGGTTTTCAAAATTTGCACAATTATTTCGTGTACCTGACAAAACAAAAATCAATAAAAAAAAACAAAACAATTAGTTTATTTACTATTGGTAATAATATTGTTTATTATTTTGTTTGGTATCCCGAACAAGGGAAAGAAATTGCACTTGACTTATAAGTTTTTTTTAGTTGAATTAGTCCTTTTAATAATTTGTAGAGAGAAAAATTTGAGACAAACAATAGATAGCTATAAACCTATTTTCATTAGCACTTTCCAGGCACAGT
Organism: Biomphalaria glabrata; assembly: GCF_947242115.1. Classification (NCBI taxonomy): domain Eukaryota; kingdom Metazoa; phylum Mollusca; class Gastropoda; family Planorbidae; genus Biomphalaria; species Biomphalaria glabrata. The sequence continues at coordinate 24,902,589 of NC_074715.1, forward strand.
GGTTAGTATGTTGGCTTGAGCCGGCTGAGGAGGCTTTAACCCTCGAATTCGAATTCAGGACGTTTATCTTTTTTTTAAAAATAAATTCATTTATAAAGCGATCACCCAGATACCCACTTCTTTGTCCCCACCCCCTTTCCACCTGGTCTAGACAAGTGATAGGATCACGGTGTAGTGAGAAAGTTAAAAGCATGAAGTTGCGCTAAACGAAAACCACAAATTGTAAAACTATTGATTGTTAGATTGTTAGTCTACATCAAATACACATTTAATTAGACCCGTGAACCAAACTAATTACTATGGCTACGATTAATAAAAGCTTTGTTGTGTGCGTTTAATTGTAGTGTGTATTTGTTTTTTTTTTTGGTTTTCAATTTTAAAATGTTTGTTTTTAAGTTTGCGTTTAAGTTTGTTTGTTTTTGAGTTTGTTTTGAAGTTTGTTTTGAATTTTATTTCTTTTGAAGTTTGTTTTGAAGTTTGTTTTGAAGTTTGTTTTGAAGTTTGTTTTGAATTTTATTTGTTTTGAAGTTTGTTTTGAAGTTTGTTTTGAATTTTATTTGTTTTGAAGTTTGTTTTGAAGTTTGTTTTGAAGTTTGTTTTGAATTTTATTTCTTTTGAAGTTTGTATTGAAGTTTGTTTTGAAGTTTGTTTTGAAGTTTGTTTTGAATTTTATTTGTTTTGAAGTTTGTTTTGAAGTTTGTTTTGAATTTTGTTTTGAAGTTTGTTTTGAAGTTTGTTTTGAAGTTTGTTTTGAATTTTATTTCTTTTGAAGTTTGTTTTGAAGTTTGTTTTGAATTTTATTTCTTTTGAAGTTTGTTTTGAATTTTATTTCTTTTGAAGTTTGTTTTGAAGTTTGTTTTGAAGTTTGTTTTGAATTTTATTTGTTTTGAAGTTTGTTTTGAAGTTTGTTTTGAAGTTTGTTTTGAAGTTTGTTTTGAAGTTTGTTTTGAAGTTTGTTTTGAAGTTTGTTTTGAAGTTTGTTTTGAAGTTCTGCAAAAGGAAAGAAGTTGCTCACTCAAATAGTTCTGGTCGATGAAAATCTACTGCGATGTCTCCCTGTAGAGAGAGGCGGCTGTTAAATTCGTGGAGCTCCTGTGGTGATCATTTGTCGAAAGCAGATTTATATCAATCCTCCAACTTTTGTACCGAGGCCAGATGTTGATGGATTTATTTCGCAACTTTGGTTAGGTCGACCTAGATACGCAGATTCCGACATAAGCTGGATATAATGTGCTCAGTAATCTCGTCTATACACTGTCAATAACGTCAAGTTGAATTTATGCTTTTCATGGCAGTAAAAAAAGCTTTCCGTCTGTGTAGATCTAAGTGATTAGCTCTTCAACATCTTGTGGATGCAGCTTTGTCCATCGTGTTGTCATGAAATCAGGCTGGGAAATTATTATAATCGTTGTTAGCCTTTTGACATGCCTAGACGTTTGACATGCCTAGACGTTTGACATGCCTAGACGTTTGACAAAAATCATTTGGAGTACATTTTTTAAAAAAGATCTATATCTAGACGGTCTAGACTCCTCTAGACCTAGACAAGAATGGACGGGGCTCTCCCTTGATATTCTGCTCATGACACGCTGCTAATGGAAAGATTGACCGGTGCAGTGTCACAGCAACCCCTACAGAAAGTACAAATGATAGACTTCAAACTTTACTCTCTCTCTCTCTCGACATCTTGATGATTTCCTTACAGATACACCCGATGATCAATGTATTATCTTACAGATACACTCGATGATGAATGTATTATCTTACAGATACAGATTGATGATGAATGTATTATCTTACAGATACACCTTGATGATGAATATATTATCTTACAGTTACAGATTGATGATGAATGTATTATCTTACAGATACAAGTTGATGATGAATGTATTATCTTACAGATACAAGTAACTCGTAATAAATTCTTTCTCTCTATCTAAGTAACTCGTAACGACTTGATCGCGACAACTAGATGAACTTATGTCTTTTGAATGAATTTTTGTTTCTGAATTCTTTGTCTTGATATTGTTAGATATCTTTTGGATGTTTTCTTTTCCAGCATGTTGACTGAATGTCTTGATCACTACAGTACAAAGTGAGTCCACACAAGTTGGAATGTCATTGAACACTTCAAGACACAGGACAACACTTTTTTTTTTGTTTGGTTTAAAACATATGTGACATCGAGCCACAGTCTGGGACATGTGTTTAAATAATTCACACATTATGAAACACTTACATTCACTCACACACACACATGTGAAGGTCTGTGAATAATGAGCATATGCTTACACTCAAACACACTGACACAAACATAGACTCACATTCAAACACACAGACACAAACATATACTCACATTCAAACACACAGACATAAACATATACTCACACTCGAACACACAGACACAAACATATACTCACACTCAAACACACTGACATTGTGAACCATCTTTTGCCCTTGTAATTGGGACCGATGTCCACGTAGCTTTGAAATTTTGTTGAACTAGAGCCCCCACCCCCCACCACTCGCCTGTACCCCAGTTCCTCCCTTTGCCAGTTGTCTTGTAACCATTCACTTACTCACACTCTCACTCACACACACACACACCCATGCACTCACTGAAAAGAGCAGCACGCGCTGGAAATCAATACAATAACCTCCCAACTTTGTTTTCTTTCCCTTTTTTGTTGGGTTTTTTTTCCTTCTCTTTTGGCTTTGTGGAGTGTCTCTGTTCCCGTCCCGGGCGGGAAATGTTGAAATGTGTCACACTTCATGTGGTTACTATTGTTGTTGTGTAAGTTTGTGAAGTGAACGAGACGGGATTCTAGACACGTGACTGTATCAAGTCATGTGTGCGTGTATCAAGTCATATGTGCGTGTATCAAGTCATGTGTGGGCTACTTCTGTTGTGAGACGTTTAGTGTGCACTCTAGTTTGTTCTATGTCTAACTAAGGACTACATTTGTTGGAGACATGGAGCAGGCCAATCTATAACTAGCCAACATTCGAGTGTGTGTCCGGTATACAGAACACGGAGCTATTGAGGAGCCAAGTATTTGTATAAGCCATATAATAATATCTGTGCATTTTTCAGCACTGCAGAATCAAATATTCAATTATTGGGTTGGTAATAGTTACCTTTGTCTATAGCGTCATTGGCATGGTTAATTAGTTAATTTCTTTCAGAATCCGCCCCCCCCCCCACCAAAAAAAAAAACTATTTATTTTCATTTTGTTATGAATTTCTTCCATTTTAAGCGTGGTCGAGAGGCTAAGTACGCTTGAACTTTGCTTGATTTGGCTATCTATGAAGGGGGCTCGAGGTTTGACACCCGACTGGGCAGAGTTGTATTTACTGAGCGCCTAAAGGCAGCACGGAAAACCTTCTCCCAAATACACCCTCCCCCCCCCCCCCCCCCACCTTCCTCTGGTCCACAACTGAGATTGGACCATAGCGCTTTAAGTAAGTTATAAGCATGTAAGTAGCGCTATAATAAAGATATAATTATCTTCTTCACATTACTTCATATTGCTTTCTCTTCTTCTCTCTTACTGATTGGTAGTGACAACGTAAACGGGATCTTCACAATCAGAGAGCAAACAAAGAGCAGATAACTCCCTCAGTAGTTCTAAGACAATAGGAACTTGTAACAGAATAAAATGCTCAGAACTCTGGGATACTTAGAAATCTTCAAGTTTGAACTCTCCCCCTTCCCCTAAATCCCTTTTTTTTTTTTCAATCTGTATTTTGCATTCTGTGTGTTTCTTTTTATCTCCCTCTTTCTTTCCTTCTGTCTCTGTGTCTCTTAGACCTACTTGAATGAGACTTGCCCATGAATTACTAGCTCGATAGGACTTGACCTACTTTAGTCCTAAACATTCCATTTCCATTTTTTTTTTAAAATAAGATTCGAACGCTTCTTCAGTAAGTCAGATTATTTATAGTCTAGCCCAGGGGTCGGCAACATGCGGGTCGTGAGCGACATGTGGCACTCTGGATGTTAAGCTGCGGCTTTTTAGTTCCATACGGAAATATTATTTTTTTTTACCGAAAAATATTTAAAAATCGTTCTGAATTGATGAACGAGCATCAGGCAGCAGCTCTATCTCTCAGCCACTTGGACTCAGCGCACCCCTCAGTGCGATGACTTTCCAAAGGTTGAAACATTTCTCTTTCTACTGGAATGAAATAAATACATTTCTAAATTTAAAAAAAGGCATTAATCCCCCTGAATTAGAGAACGACAAATGGTTGCAAACATTGTACTTTATGGTGGCTATCACAGCGAAATCAAATGAACAGAGTCTAAAAGTGCAAGGAAAGAGAAACCCCTATCCAATGGTATGTAGAAGAATTGGTTTGTTTTGAAGAAAAATTATTTATTTTTGCAGAAGATATTCAGAGCGGTCAATTACTTCATTTTCAATGCCTAAAGCAGTGATTCCCAAAGTGGTCTATATAGACCACCGGGTCTATTAACCGTAGCAATGGATGACAAACCTGAAAAAACAACAACAAATAACATATTTCCAGTATGTTTTGTGATTCCATTAATATATATAAATTGTTATTTTAATTGGTTTAAATTTGGATTTTATCAATAAAAAAAGATCTCTATAACTTAAAATGAAGCTTTAAATTACTTTTTCATTCTTCGAGTCACTACAGTTATATATAAGTTTTAAAAAAATGGATTTGGTGAATTTGCTAAAATGCAATACAAGTTAAGCAGGGGGTCTACCGTAAACCAGAAAACATGACAAGGGGTCTACGAGACAAAAAAGTTTGGGAACCACTGGCCTAAAGCAATACCGCGTTAAAACCAGTGCAACTGTCGACACCAATTACTTCAGCACAGTTAGAAAAAAAAATGATTTAGCTAACAGATTTGAGCCATTCAAAACCAACAAAACAATTCTAGCATTTATAGAAATTCCTCTCAAAACAAATAGTCACGGAACACACATTGTTTCATTTGGAATTTATACTGGATCTCTAGACATGCTATTGATTGATTTAAAACGTTAAGCTTTTGGAGTGGAAAATTTACAGAGTTGAAAATCAAGGTGGAAGAGACAAACACAACAGAAGTGGACAGCTTGAAAAGAAAGATGAGGCATTTATATTCGACGCATGGGATAGTCTTCCAGATTGCTACAGAAAGATAAAAAGTTAGCATTTAGAGTACTGGCTCTCTTCTGACCGACATATTAGTGCGAGCAAGCGTTCTGTTGCATGAATATAATTAAAAGTAAATCAAGAAACCAACTAACAAATGAACATTTAGAGTCGTGTTTAAAACTAAAAACAACAAGTTTTGAGCTAAATTTAATGAAACTTTCTAAAAAACCAATCAGGGCCCACGCTCCCAATGAATGAGTCTACTCCATTGTTTTATTCACGGAGTTCAAGTTGAAAGTCAATGTTGAATTGTTGTAATTCTTTTACCTACATAGAAAGTAACTCTCTAATAATTTTCCAATAATACCATATATATATTAACTATTTTTTGTGTAAAAAAAAGTATTTATATTAAAAAAATGGATATTTTTCTTATGAATAAATAGATTCGTTTTTGTGTTGTTGTTTTTTAATCAGAAAAACGTTTTGTTTTGCGAGTACTATTTACTGTTGGCAAGAACAAAATATGTGGCTCTTTAAAAAACTTTTAAATTGTGTAAATTATCATTTTTTGACCTCCGACTCAAAAGGTTGCCGACCCCTGTCCTAGCCCAAACCTTTTATTATTACATCATAGCCCAACCCTTTTTCAGGGCCGCAGGGGATGGCAGCGGCCATGGAGTTAGTAATATCCTATTGACAGAGCGCGTATCCCTTAAGCAGACGTCAGATTCTCGTAAACAGAAACAAAATCTTGTTTTCTTTAATTCTGTATTGCTTCTATGAAGTCTCTAATAGAAACGTGAATAGAAGAATTGAGGCTTTCATATGTCATATGTTATGTATTTATTTTGTGCTTTTCCTGTCTCCTGAATATATTGAGGAAAAAGAGTCCTGACTAATAATAAAGAAATAGGTGGACCAAAACTTGATGCTCGCTCATTACCTCTATAGCCATTGGATCTAAGTCAAATTATATATTCTCCTGTTGCTGGCACTCTATGCGTATTTGTGAGGAAGTAATCAAGCATCATAACGCTTTCAGATCTTATTTCAGATAATAAATCAACATATCTCTTTTTCTAAAAACTTTTTTCTGCTATTCTAAAAACATGTTTCTGTTATTTTAAAAACATGTTTCTGTTATTTTAAAAACATGTTTCTGTGATTTTAAAGGCATGCTTCTGTTATTCAAACATGTTCGATGGAGTCTCAGAAACAGACTTTAAAGGCCAAATCATACATTTTGTTCAATGTTTTCATCTAAATTTCAAGATGTTATAAAAAAAAATGACAACCCATTACAATAAAATTATTCTAATCGTGCTGCTGTCAAAATATATTTCAAAAGCGGAGAGCGTATTGATTTTGTGGACTGACGTAATGCTTAGCTTTTCATTGTATTTTGTTGAGCCTCAGTTGTATGCTTTGCAAATATTGTTACATCAATTCACGGGCTTGTCCTTTCTAACCCTTGTGGAGGAGGACATGGTATTTGTCTTATTCTTGTCTTTGAGATGATAGGATTGTAGATTTGTGTTTTTCTCTTGGCGTATCTTATTGTCAAATGTTCCTGACGAGTTTTTAAATGTGTTCCTTGTACTGTCTAGCCATCAGAATAAAAGTCTCAAGTCTTTTTATCACAGTATGTTTAATAAGTTACTAACGACACACCAATATACACAGCGGTAGTGATGTGTAGTGTCTGTTTTACAGATTTTCATAATGAGGGCACTTTTATAGCTTTTTATTTCTGGCTTATCCGGTGTACAGAATAATGATAAGTATATTGATAAGCTAAGACTTTAATCAAACGAAATAATGATAAGTGTATTGATAAGCTAAGACTTTAATCAAACGAAATAATGATAAGTGTATTGATAAGCTAAGACTTTAATCAAACGAAATAATGATAAGTATATTGATAAGCTAAGACTTTAATCAAACGAAATAATGATAAGTGTATTGATAAGCTAAGACTTTAATCAAACGAAATAATGATAAGTGTATTGATAAGCTAAGACTTTAATCAAACGAAATAATGATAAGTATATTGATAAGCTAAGACTTTAATCAAACGAAATAATGATAAGTGTATTGATAAGCTAAGACTTTAATCAAACGAAATAATGATAAGTATATTGATAAGCTAAGACTTTAATCAAACGAAATAATGATAAGTATATTGATAAGCTAAGACTTTAATCAAACGAAATAATGATAAGTGTATTGATAAGCTAAGACTTTAATCAAACGAAATAATGATAAGTATATTGATAAGCTAAGACTTTAATCAAATGAAATAATGATAAGTATATTGATAAGCTAAGACTTTAATCAAACGAAATAATGATAAGTATATTGATAAGCTAAGACTTTAATCAAACGAAATAATGATAAGTATATTGATAAGCTAAGACTTTAATCAAACGAAATAATGATAAGTATATTGATAAGCTAAGACTTTAATCAAACGAAATAATGATAAGTGTATTGATAAGCTAAGACTTTAATCAAACGAAATAATGATAAGTGTATTGATAAGCTAAGACTTTAATCAAACGAAATAATGATAAGTATATTGATAAGCTAAGACTTTAATCAAACGAAATAATGATAAGTATATTGATAAGCTAAGACTTTAATCAAACGAAATAATGATAAGTATATTGATAAGCTAAGACTTTAATCAAACGAAATAATGATAAGTATATTGATAAGCTAAGACTTTAATCAAACGAAATAATGATAAGTATATTGATAAGCTAAGACTTTAATCAAACGAAATAATGATAAGTATATTGATAAGCTAAGACTTTAATCAAACGAAATAATGATAAGTGTATTGATAAGCTAAGACTTTAATCAAACGAAATAATGATAAGTGTATTGATAAGCTAAGACTTTAATCAAACGAAATAATGATAAGTATATTGATAAGCTAAGACTTTAATCAAACGAAATAATGATAAGTATATTGATAAGCTAAGACTTTAATCAAACGAAATAATGATAAGTATATTGATAAGCTAAGACTTTAATCAAACGAAATAATGATAAGTATATTGATAAGCTAAGACTTTAATCAAACGAAATAATGATAAGTGTATTGATAAGCTAAGACTTTAATCAAACGAAATAATGATAAGTGTATTGATAAGCTAAGACTTTAATCAAACGAAATAATGATAAGTGTATTGATAAGCTAAGACTTTAATCAAACGAAATAATGATAAGTATATTGATAAGCTAAGACTTTAATCAAACGAAATAATGATAAGTATATTGATAAGCTAAGACTTTAATCAAACGAAATAATGATAAGTATATTGATAAGCTAAGACTTTAATCAAACGAAATAATGATAAGTATATTGATAAGCTAAGACTTTAATCAAACGAAATAATGATAAGTGTATTGATAAGCTAAGACTTTAATCAAACGAAATAATGATTGGCGCGAACTTTCAGCATTGTATGATCGTTTTTTTTTTATTCTGTCGTTTGTAGCAGACATTAATCTTTATATTTAGTTGGCACTAGTGACCTCTCAATATGGCGGCCTTGACATTGTTTCATTTATCTATTCATTTGACCGTTAACCTTAGGCCACAAAAAACAGATGACCTTTACATCGTCTGCCCCATAGACCACAAGGTCTGAAAGATGAACTCTACTTTTTTTGTTTTTATTCATTTCAAAATGTTCATTATCTTGTTTATCATTTCGTATTTTTTTGCACGTTTTTTTTTATAGCTTCCATTATATTGCCACCACATTTCGTCGAATCGCTTTCCCTTTCTCTTCTTTCTCGTTGTATTTGATTGGTTAAACACTTCGAAATCTCTGTCAATCCTGTGTAAACAAAGAGCAGAGTACTGTGGTTCACTTTTATGGGAGAATCTCTATTGCAGATCCAACTGTTACGATTAGCACTGCAGCAATCAGACCAGCCCGGCCCGGCCCATGTTTTTTTTTTTTGTGTTGGTTTATTCAGAAAGAGGCTAAGAGGAAGACACCAACGTACATACGTGCGTAGGTCCATTAACAAAACTCCAAATGTCAACATTTTGTTGAGTACAGTAACCTAGGTGACTGCCCGAGCCCGAGTCTTGTCACTCTGGTTGTATAAAATCTAGAATTAATACCATGTGACCAAGTGGTAGGAATCACTTGCTTTTTATTTTGAGAACATCGATCAAGTAGAAACATTAAAAGTTTCTTATTTCTGATGTGATCACCTTAACAACCAGTTTATGAGTTGATACTTTCTTTGACTCCATTTCATAATGACAGACAATCGTACAGAGCAACAACCTGAAACATCGGACAGTATAGCAGTCTGGTTCTAAGGCATGGAGTCTCTCTTGACGTATTGAACTAAACTTCTTTGGGCTCATCGATAGTTTTGTTTCCTGGTTCTAAGGCATGGAGTCTCTCTTGACGTATTGAACTCAACTTCTTTGGGCTCATCGATAGTTTTGTTTCCTGGTTCTAAGGCATGGAGTCTCTCTTGACGTATTGAACTCAACTTCTTTGGGCTCATCGATAGTTTTGTAGGATCTCGACGATATTTATGTTCATAGAAATGATTTCACTAATTTAAATACAAGCTTGAACCTGAGTTTGTGTTTTGTCCGGGTTTCAGCCCTAGCGTCAAATTTAAACAAAATAAGGAATGGCAAATCTTGGGCTGAATACAAAAAGAAAGTCGTCTAACAAATATGAACAAGAAATAAAAATCAAAGTATTGAAATCTGATTTCGTTTGAAAAGCCTCTATCATCTCTGTACTCCCAGAGGCCTTTCTGCTTCGTTACTTCGCCATACCTCAAATAAAAACTCTCTCTCACACACACACATGAGAGAGTCCCATGAAAAACATACACACAGAAGACAACATTTGTCACGTGATCTCATTGATCCAATGAAATTGTATTATTGTTAATTAACATTTATTTCTCTGGAATCATGTCACCTCGGCTGCAGCGTTCGGTCCAGTGAAAAGTTGAATTCGTTTCATGTCAGGAAATCTTTAAACAAATTCTGCCTTCTGACAAAAAACACTACACTTTCAAGATTAAGAAAACTTACATATTGAAATCTAAGAATAAAGAAATATTAAAACTTTAAAAAACAATATTTTGTTCACGAGCTGAAAGCCTCTACAAACTCTCACACATACATGAGTAGTTACTACACAAGTGTTCCGATCAGGTTTTGGTTGCTCCCCTCCCAAAAAAAAAACATCAATAATTAGTGTGTATGGTGTAATTTTAACAATTTTAACACTACCAACAAGAACCTGCTAGTAGAATAAATACTTAGTATTGGAGAATCAGTCTTTGTTTGTTTTTGTTTGTTTTTTTAACTCATATTTTTTTGGGTTCCAAGTGAAATGTACTTTGTTTGTTTGTTACCATTGATGATGAAGTTATTTGCCAATGCCCTCTACACATCTGTTCAATGTTTTCTTCCAATGTGCCACTTGGTGTCCAAAGGATTTAAATCTAATGGACTGAGAGTCGCAAGTACATTATGAATACAATCTATGACCATTGGGCCAGGAAATATATAGTTCCAGTAGAATACAACATTGTGACTACTAACCTTCTTACACTACACTAATATATTACATGGCACAAGACTCGTCTGGCTACTTCAGTACAATATGAGTGAAAACACTTGAATGCACTATGTCAATTGCAACCAAAAGCAATTAAGTTTTACACATCGATTATTTTATTGTTATGTGCGTTTTGTTAGGATTGTGCCTTGTGCAAAAAAAAAAAATCGTGAAATTTGGGCATCAGTAGTTCTAAGATATTAAAGAGATGTCATTCAAAAAGAAACAAAGATGACATCTGAATGACATGATCTATACAATCTACTTCTGCACGCCACCCGCTGACCTAAATAAACTGCCAAGAAAACGTTTGTGTGTGTGTGTAATATGGACTGTTGGTGTGTTCTTATTGTGCTGAGTGTGGTTGTTTGTCTGCGTATGTGTGTGTATGTATTCTCACCATAAGCTGTTAAGTTGGCTTTTTTGGATTATTGATTGCATTGTTCTGGTCCAGTCTCATTCCCTTGTTTCCGGGCCGCCCAGTGGACTGGTCAGACGCTAATGAGACGAGTTAGTGTAGCTCTTACAGCAGGGTTGTCGTCTCACGACCCCTCTCTTCCCCCCCTCCGGTCAATGCAATTAGTTGCTCATTTCTTTTGTACTGGTTGCGGTATGCATGTCAAGTTGGCTTTATCAAACCGAGGCTAAGAGATCAGTGCTATTGTTGGCTAACCGAATCGAGGCTTCCAGACTAGTGGCATGGCGAAAAAAAAACTTCTTAAAAAATTTAAAATGTTTCGGATGTCCCTTCAGAGTTTGAAGACAATCTACATCCTACCGCAGAGCGACTTGGGATGGCAGCGGACAGGATATGAACCCAGGACCAACGAGACGACTGAATGACAATCCAGAGCGCGCATACCTCACGACCAGGCAGCCATCCATTAGAACTAATTACAAAAGCGATTGCCTAAGGGTTGACCACCTAAAAAGGGGGTTCGGGTTTGAAACACGACTCGAGTACAGTTGTGTTTGTACAGTTGTGTTTGTACAGTTGTGTTTTTGTACAGTTGTGTTTGTACAGTTGTGTTTGTACAGTTGTGTTTGTACAGTTGTGTTTGCTGAGCGCCTAACGGCTGCATGGAAACCTTCCCCAGATAACCCTTTCCCCCACTGGTTCACAAAAGAGATTGGACCATAGCGCTCTGAGCATGCTATAAGCATGAAAGTTTGGACCATAGGGCTCTGAGCATGTTATAAGCATGAAAGTTTGGACCATAGCGCTCTGAGCATGCTATAAGCATGAAAGTTTGGACCATAGGGCTCTGAGCATGCTATAAGCATGAAAGTTTGGACCATAGGGCTCTGAGCATGCTATAAGCATGAAAGTTTGGACCATAGCGCTCTGAGCGTGCTATAAGCATGAAAGTTTGGACCATAGCGCTCTGAGCGTGCTATAAGCATGAAAGTTTGGACCAAAGCGCTCTGAGCGTGCTATAAGCATGAAAATTTGGACCATAGGGCTCTGAGCATGCTATAAGCATGAAAGTTTGGACCATAGGGCTCTGAGCATGTTATAAGCATGAAAGTTTGGACCATAGGGCTCTGAGCATGTTATAAGCATGAAAGTTTGGACCATAGGGCTCCGAGCATGCTATAAGCATGAAAGTTTGGACCATAGGGCTCTGAGCATGCTATAAGCATGAAAGTTTGGACCATAGCGCTCTGAGCATGCTATAAGCATGAAAGTTTGGACCATAGGGCTCTGAGCATGCTATAAGCATGAAAGTTTGGACCATAGGGCTCTGAGCATGCTATAAGCATGAAAGTTTGGACCATAGTGCACTGAGCATGCTATAAGCATGAAAGTTTGGACCATAGTGCACTGAGCATGCTATAAGCATGAAAGTTTGGACCATAATGCTATAATCATGCTATAAGCATGAGCGATGGAAATTAAAAATTAAAATAAAATTGTCCCCTTACATAAAAGATATTTATCTCATGATATTATGAACTGTTGCAACGATGTTCTTAGAAATTTTAACAGTTTATATCGCTGAGAAAAGAATTAGTAGCTCAGTAGCCACACGAGGAAAACTAAAGTTTGACCGTTATAATTTTTCTAAGTAAAAATAAATATAATAATAATACATATAAATTGTGCCATAACAAAGGGCGCAGTTAGCCGTATTTTAATTCATTTAATGTAATGAGATGGAGGAAATGTCTTTTTAAAAAATATTTGTGACTCATGATTTTCTTGTTAATTTTCATGTGAACTAGCTAGCCTTCAATTTTTTTCTTTTTGACATACTTTTTTAATGCAAAATTTGTTTACGTTTTAGAACAGTAACAATTTTCTTTAGAAACTGTTCTATAGTCATAGTTATTTATTTGTAACACAATAGATGTGTGTAAAAAAAAAACGACTCCTATAGTGGTTATTAAACCATTGTATTTTCTGTCTTTTAATGGCTTTTTTTTCATCATTTCTTTGTACTTTAATCGATATACATTTAAATTTGTGTAGGAAAGAAAGATAATACAGATTGGATTAGTATTCAACGATCATCAAGTATCAAACGAATAAAATAACAAGGTTACAAAAGACAGTTTGTGTGGAAACACAAACTCAAAATCGCCCCCGAAGAGGTCCACCCAGGCAGGCTTCAATATTTTCAGAAAGAACATCCAAATGAAATTATATCAAAGACAAATGAGAGTTAAGAATGGAGAAGGAAGGTTAACAGATCTTGTGTAGTACCCCAACGGTCCCGCAGATCAAGGGATAGGTGTAAGTGAATGTAAAGTTAGATGTGAACCTGGCCTAACTAGACCTTGTGGTCTATAGGGCAGATGGTGTAAAGTTCATCTGTTTTTGTGGCCTACGGTTAGCGAGGGTGTCATGTAGCCAGCACAACGACCTATACTATTCCCAAACTAATGACAGGTACCCATTAGAGCTGAGTGGACTCAGAGGCGCCCAAAGTTGAAAATCCCAGTCTTCACCAGGATTCGAACCCGGGACCCCCGGTACGGAAGCCAAGCGCTTTACCGCTCAGCCACCGCGCCTCCCCTGGCATAACTGATGTCTTATAATTGATCTAATTGTTTTCAAAAGGCTCAATCTCTTATTCGAATCCTCAAAAAAAAATAATAATAATAATTTCCGCAATAAAAAATTTTTCCAGACAAATGGAGTTTATAAGATCACTATTCATTTTAAATTAGGTCTAACTTATAATGCATACTAATTAGCTTTTTCTCTTTAAAAAAACTGCTTGCATAACGGATTTTAAAAATTAGATTTTTCGCTTTCAGAAAAAAAAAGTAGCCGTTGCATCAGAACTTGGAATGGTCTAAAACATTGTGATGTCGGATTTTCAATATCTTTTCTAGTTTAGGAGATCTAAACGGGACAGACGGTCAGACGTTTCGTACAAAACTAATAGCGTCTTTTCCCCTTTCGGGGGCCGCTAAAAAGTGTGGAGAACAGATGTAGGGCCTAGATCTGGGAACACGGAGATAGAGGGTAGGGAGGACGCTTTAAGTCAGTGTTACATCATGGTTTGAAGATAGACATGATTTGTAGTGCTAGTTACGTCTTTCTGGTTTTGTTTCTCATGATTGTTCTCTAAATACTAACGTTTCACTGAAATGACTGTCCATTTAATGTGTTTTAATACTATTACGGAATGAAACATTTCTATGGTATGATCAAGTGATGCCCAAATTACGGCCCGCGTGCCACATCCGGCCCGCGATATGATTCGATCCGGCCCTCCGAAGCGTTGGCACAAAGTGTTCAAAATTTCCTTTCCAAAAAAAAAAAAAGATTGAAAACAATCTTGACCTACGTAAATAGATTAACACCGATAATTATCCAACTTACAAACACAGTTTGTCTGCCTGTCAGTTGTCAAGTCTTAATACAGAAATAAACTTAATACAGAAATAAACTTAATACAGAAATAAACTTGATGCAGAAGATGTGAATTCCTAATTTAGTGAAATAAAAACAAACTCAACCTTCGCACTAACTTTGGCGTGTTTGAAAATACTGTCTTAACAATTGTGTAGCAATGGAGTTGACTGTGTCGAAGACTGTACGTTTTCATTGCTTAGCAATACTTTTTAAATTGTCAGTTATGTATGCAAAGTGAATAGTATGAACACTTAATAGAAAGATAGAAAGGTAAATCAATGAAAGCCATAAAAGATACATACTTTTAAGCGCAATTTTATTTGACACTAAATGAAGCTCTCGTTACAACAGTTTCTACTGATGGAATGAACACCATGGATATCAACTATGTACATTTTGATGACGATTTTATAGCACTAGCTAAAAAGGTTGAGAACCACTGGGATAGATAAGCAAAGTGACAAGATACACGTTCATCAACCGTAGCAAGCAGAGTAGTTGTAGAATTAGTCTAATTGTCCAGGATATTTTCTAGGTTGTAAATGTAAACATTATACAGGATAAAGTCTTTTACCAGCCTTCAAACCACATAAGGACATTGCTGAAATCTATCTCTTAAATTGGTTTTATTATCTATTAAACGACGTGTCTTGTATAACCTTGTACAGTATATTAGCAAATCTTTCATATACTCTTACATCAGTCAATGCATTGCATCTGTCGGGCTGTCCATTTGTCTTTTTTCTGTCTAGATATCTGACTTATTGGCACATAAAATCTCTATTTATTATTTCTTTTATCTATAAAACTATTGTCTGTTCTATGATTTACTCTGAATAGCCTTTACTATGAGATCTAACGAGATCCAAGCATCCTAGGAATAGACGTGGGTATATTTATGCGTTCATTTCCATTTTCGACCATCTGTTTCTCTCTCTCTCTCTCTCTCTCACTTTATCTGCACGATAAAGAGTAACAGAAGAAAAAGACCGCTAAGACAGCGGTATCGTTAAGAAAGATCTAACCACAGAATCAAGTATTACAAGGAAGACTACTGAGGTATCGTTCGCGTGCAATGAGTATCTGATGAGATCGAGCCGCCAATAATCTCCTCATGCATGCAATATTCATGGGATCGAATCACGTGTATCGATGTCACTAAGTCGAGGCAGATGTCGGAGATAGTCCTATTACTGTCAGATTGTCTTTGTACGGGCGAGCAGAATCAATTTGAAACTGACAATAAATCGAAACATTAAATGCTACTCAACATTTTGTCGGCTGGAACTTGAGTTTCATTTAGCCAACGCAATGTTTTTTCTGAAACAAGCTTAACATTTATTGGAGATGAAGAATTAAGCTTACTTATCCTTGACATCATTGAGTTAGCACATCATTGACATCATTGAGTTAACACATCTTTGATATCATTGAGTTAACAGCATTACTTTTTGTACAGATCTGATTCTCCTAGTGCGGGGGGGGGGAGGATCTCACTATTGACCAATACGCACTGTGATGTACTCACAACGTCCTCGTGACGTTCATTAGCCAATGCATGCAATCAAAGAGATTGATTCTCACTCATTGATTGGACCAATCATCAAGAAATACATTAAGTGAACAAGTATTAGCTGGCTTGCAGACACGAGACATTTAGTTGTCTTGCAGACACGAGACATTGTCCGACTTCTACATCAGCATTACAAACGTAATGTACCTTCACATTTGTTTCAACTGCTGTACCGTCACATTTGTTTCAACAGCTGTACCTTCACATTTGTTTCAACAGCTGTACTTTCACATTTGTTTCAACTGCTGTACCTTCACATTTGTTTCAGCAGCTGTACCTTCACATTTGTTTCAACAGCTGTACCTTCACATTTGTTTTAACAGCTGTACCTTCACATTTGTTTCAACAGCTGTACCTTCACATTTGTTTTAACAGCTGTACCTTCACATTTGTTTCAACAGCTGTACCTTCACATTTGTTTCAGCACCTGTACCTTCACATTTGATTCAACAGCTGTACCTTCACTTTTGATTCAACAGCTGTACCTTCACATTTGTTTTAGCAGCTGTACCTTCACATTTGATTCAGCAGCTGTACCTTCACATTTGATTCAACAGCTGTACCTTCACATTTGTTTCAGCAGCTGTACCTTCACATTTGTTTCAACAGCTGTACCTTCACATTTGTTTCAGCCGCTGTACCTTCACATTTGTTTCAGCAGCTGTACCTTCACATTTGTTTCAACAGCTGTACCTTCACATTTGATTCAACAGCTGTACCTTCACATTTGTTTCAACATCTGTACCTTCACATTTGTTTCAACATCTTTACCTTCACATTTGTTTCAACAGTTGTACCTTCACATTTGTTTCAGCAGCTGTACCTTCACATTTGTTTCAACTGCTGTACCTTCACATTTGTTTCAGCAGCTGTACCTTCACATTTGTTTCAACAGCTGTACCTTCACATTTGTTTTAACAGCTGTACCTTCACATTTGTTTCAACAGCTGTACCTTCACATTTGTTTCAGCAGCTGTACCTTCACATTTGATTCAACAGCTGTACCTTCACTTTTGATTCAACAGCTGTACCTTCACATTTGTTTTAGCAGCTGTACCTTCACATTTGATTCAGCAGCTGTACCTTCACATTTGATTCAACAGCTGTACCTTCACATTTGTTTCAGCAGCTGTACCTTCACATTTGTTTCAACAGCTGTACCTTCACATTTGTTTCAGCCGCTGTACCTTCACATTTGTTTCAGCAGCTGTACCTTCACATTTGTTTCAACAGCTGTACCTTCACATTTGATTCAACAGCTGTACCTTCACATTTGTTTCAACATCTGTACCTTCACATTTGTTTCAACATCTTTACCTTCACATTTGTTTCAACAGTTGTACCTTCACATTTGTTTCAGCAGCTGTACCTTCACATTTGTTTCAACTGCTGTACCTTCACATTTGTTTCAGCAGCTGTACCTTCACATTTGTTTCAACAGCTGTACCTTCACATTTGTTTTAACAGCTGTACCTTCACATTTGTTTCAACAGCTGTACCTTCACATTTGTTTCAGCAGCTGTACCTTCACATTTGTTTCAACAGCTGTACCTTCACATTTGTTTCAGCAGCTGTACCTTCACATTTGATTCAACAGCTGTACCTTCACTTTTGATTCAACAGCTGTACCTTCACATTTGTTTTAGCAGCTGTACCTTCACATTTGATTCAGCAGCTGTACCTTCACATTTGATTCAACAGCTGTACCTTCACATTTGTTTCAGCAGCTGTACCTTCACATTTGTTTCAACAGCTGTACCTTCACATTTGTTTCAGCCGCTGTACCTTCACATTTGTTTCAGCAGCTGTACCTTCACATTTGTTTCAACAGCTGTACCTTCACATTTGATTCAACAGCTGTACCTTCACATTTGTTTCAACATCTGTACCTTCACATTTGTTTCAACATCTTTACCTTCACATTTGTTTCAACAGTTGTACCTTCACATCTGATTCAACAGCTGTACCTTCACATTTGATTCAACAGCTGTACCTTCACATTTGTTTCAACAGCTGTACCTTCACATTTGATTCAACAGCTGTACCTTCACATTTGATTCAACAGCTGTACCGTCACATTTGATTCAACAGCTGTACCTTCCCATTTGATTCAAGAGCTGTACCTTCACATTTGTTTCAACAGCTGTACCTTCACATTTGTTTCAACATCTGTACCTTCACATTTGATTCAACAGCTGTACCTTCACATTTGTTTCAACAGCTCTATTTGATGAACTACAAATGACTGGAGACATTAATACGGACTTAGACATTCGTGTATCTGGAATATTGACAGGATCAAAACGTTCCTACGTTTAATGTGATCATATACGTCTCCCACGTTATACCACCAAAAACTCTTCCAGGAATTCAACAAAATATCAGCCGAGGGGATAATAGCAACTGACCTTCAAGGTCCTCAACATTCCCAGGAACATCCTCGTTGCCTGTCAGAGGGCGGTACTGCTGCAGACCTGCCACATCACCAGAAAATTCCTGAGTGGAAACTGTTAAAGGGGCTACAATGAATTTTGTTTCTCTTTAACGAAACTCGACCCTGGCAGCTTTAGATAATGAATACTCATTCGTTTCTAACATAAAAAAAAATAATAATCTTTATTACCCGTGAGGAAACTTGTTTAACAAGTGTGTATTACAACAAACACTACATGATTAGAGCATACATTTGTACTGTAGCACAGAAGCTATATCTCATATCCCAGTTCCAGTTTGTTCAACGATTTAATTTGCCAAAAGGAACAATGGAGTTTTTGTGTCTATTCGTTTCTTGTGATCAGTGTCTTCTACCTCCCTAGTGATGGTCAAATGTTCAACTTAGTCTCCATCAACGATTGACTCTAAAGCCAGAGCGAGATTGTCGTTTGAACAGCGAATGATGGGATTTTGTTGTCATTCGCTCCATTGACCAAAACATGAGACCATCATTTGGCGGTCAATTTTAGGAACGGTCACCGTGAAAAAATGTTTGTCTCCAGGAGAATTTATGTCTAAGAGTTGTGCCCCGTTGTTTTAATGTAGCGTGAGCTTTCGGAGAAAAACGTAACGTATCAGTGAAGTGACAATCTAGTATGTAACTAGAGATGTGTCAGTGAAGTAACAATCTAGTATGTAACTAGAGACGTATCAGTGAAGTGACAATCTAGTATGTAACTAGAGATGTGTCAGTGAAGTAACAATCTAGTATGTAACTAGAGATGTATCAGTGAAGTGACAATCTAGTATGTAACTAGAGATGTGTCAGTGAAGTAACAATCTAGTATGTAACTAGAGATGTATCAGTGAAGTGACAATCTAGTATGTAACTAGAGATGTATCAGTGAAGTGACAATCTAGTATGTAACTAGAGATGTATCAGTGAAGTGACAATCTAATATGTAACTAGAGATGTATCAGTGAAGTGACAATCTAGTATGTAACTAGAGATGTATCAGTGAAGTGACAGTCTATTATGTAACTAGAGATGTATCAGTGAAGTGACAATCTAGTATGTAACTAGAGATGTATCAGTGAAGAGACAGTCTATTATGTAAATAACACTTCATCTGATCTAAGGCTCTGTGGTCAAGTATGTAACTAACTTGACTACATCTGAGATTCGGCTCTGTGTTTATGATCAAAGAGAAATCTGGTGAAGATTTGAAGAATTATCATGTCATAGACCTTCTGTAGGGAACAGGACCAGGAAAAAGAGAGAAAAAGCGATGGAAAAACATACAAGAAGGGACGGGCCTTCCATTGAAAGAGGTTCTATCCATGGCAAAAGACAGAGAGGAATGGAGAAAGATGGTCGAAAGATCTTGTGTGGTTCCCCAACGGTCCAACAGACTAAGGGATTGGTGAAGGGGACGTTATAATAATTAATTGCCAATAACTAATGGACTAAAGTCACTAACTGGTTAATTTTTTTATTGATTCATGTTTTGTTTGATGCAGTAAATAATTGGGTATAGTCTTCAGCTTGACCCGAGAATGGATGTGTGAGAAATAAGGTGGATAATTAATTAAGGGGACAAAACTCCACATATCTAGCCATATCTCTTAATACTGACGGATTAGTTCCCCTTTTTGGTATAAAACAAAATAATTACTTCTCTGAAATTAATTGACTAATTAGTTAATTTTTAAGTGATTGATCTTTTCTTAGGTACAATAATCCGAGTATTGGTGTGGGAGATCACATGTACAAGATTTTTATCAGACAGACAGTTGAGACAAGCTTTATAGAAATGTTTTTAGAAAGTCCTCAAGATAGAGACAGTCATAATGTCCGGACTTCCTAGAGACATGACTAATAGGAATGGGTGTAATGAAATGGACCGCTTCATTTTAAACAAAACACTCATACATCTTGAACTGTTCTTCAAGTTTTAAGTCCCTATATAGTCATGTTTTCTAGTCATATTTTCTTGTCTTATTTTCTAGTCTTATTTTCTAGTCTTATTTTCTAGTCAGGTTTTCTACTCACGTTTTTTTTTAAACAGCGCTTTTTTTAATTAAGAATGATTAGCAACTAATATAGACAATAATCAGTCTATAAAATCAATACAGAAACTGCACATTCTAGGTATCAATGAAATCAATAAATGGAGGATTATTAATAGTCAGAATCTTCTCCAAAAAAATTTGATGGAAAACTAGGAGTTCAATATGTTAATAAAAACAAATGAGTTTGTCCAGCACCACTTTCTTTTCTCCAGTGACCCACGTCCAGCACCACTTTCTTTTTCTCCAGTGACCCACGTCCAGCACCACTTTCTTTTCTCCAGTGACCCACGTCCAGCACCACTTTCTTTTTCTCCAGTGACCCACGTCCAGCACCACTTTAATAAACTTCTTCAACTAATTAGACACAAGATATTTTTGGAAACAAACGTAAATATTTAAAGAAAAGTAAAAAAACTCAAGACTTTCCAGAGTCATTGTAAGAAACAGAGTTAACCAGTGAAAGGGATGACAATCTTCTGTGTGTGTGATGTGAGCAGTGAATCTCATTAATGATCCAACAACCAATGGAATAGTGTGAATGACATGCATACCTCCATTTTGTTCTCGACTCTCTTCTAGTTTTACTGTTTCTTGCAATATTCGTTTTGTTTGGATCATATCATTTCAATCGGTCATCTCGTCGTCACTATTGGCGCGACCTTTCTTAGGAAAACATAGCACTCAACTTCAAAGTCACTGGACGAATGAGTATTGTCAGCAGATGTGGGTGTGTCAATAAGCACGTGCGTGTACGCGTGTCTGTGTGCGTGCATATTAAATAACAAGCACGTGTCCAATGAGCTGCACATCAAGAGGAAACACACCGACACAAAACAGCAAGGACGCTAACTGGGAGGTGGGGAGGTAACAGAAGCTCACCATTTCTTCGAATATTTGAATCGATTGAATAGCTCCTTCGGATCCATCACTATGTGCCGTCCAGTGGGAGCTAAGTTTCAATTGAGTCTTTTGTTTTTGGGAACTTGGACAAAAATGTTACCCTACAGATGCTGTGAGTTTGTAAAGGGACGTAACTCATAATATTTCTGACTTTGTAGTAAAGACCGATGGAAGTATTTTTTATTAGCTGGTGGTCGTGATTGGTCCATTTGTACGAGCATCAGTCCGATTAAACATCTGGTTGTGTAGACTTCGTGTCGGCATTGATTGGATTGGACATCTTTCTTTGTGCACTGACATTTAATCATTTTAGCTATGGTCGAAATTCTTAGTTAAATAGAGAATTATTTCATTTTGAAGTGCTTCTTTATCATATGTTGCTCGGGCTTGTGAGTAATTTAGTTTCCTATGTGACATTTGTCTTTGTGACATTTGTCTATGTGACATTTGTATGTGTGCTTTTTTTTATCCCTATGACATTATGTTTAGTATGTCTCAATATAACCCCTGAGGGACACAGTCCAGTGAAAGCTTTATTGGGTTTTGAATTTTGAATGAGTAGACTATCTCTTTTGGGACTTTTTTGTGTGTTCCAATGTTGTGGCTATGATATTTTCTTAAGTGTTCGACATTTCTCAGGAAACAATTTTTAGAAATATATTTTTGTGACAACAAACATGTGTTCGCATTTTGTCGTCAACATTCATTGATGGCCAATGTTTTTGTTTCAACATTAAATCGGTTCTGTCACGTGATACACCACCCTCTGCTCTCTCGTGGACCACGTGATCTGAAAGAGAGATTATTTTCTTGTCTATTGGCGACACTTTTTTTTTTTAGTGTGTTAGTAAACTGAAAGAAACTAAATAGCACAGAATGGTATGGACTAGGCACCATCATATTTGAGTTTATATTTCAACTTCTTACAATGTACCAAAGTGGTATTGTTGGTGGCATGGTTGGTAGCTCTAGACAGCAAGTAGAACTCAACCGATGTAGGCCTATTATATTCATAGGTACAACTTGAACAAACTTTTTGATAAAATAAAACTTTAAGTAACTATTATTAACACTATAGACAGATTCCACTTGAAAGTAGTCGTAGAAACAAGCGCAATAATAAAACAACAAGATTGACCAAAAACAAAACACGTTCTTTCAGTCATAAGACTCTCAGTTAGTTCACTTGATGGTAGTGCACATCAAACACATGTCGGAAACTCTTCAACCGACACAAGTAACATCAACCAACTGTCCATGTGGTTACCTTTTAAACTAAGACATACACTCCAAATCCCTCAGATTAAATTATTTATTATTATAAATCTATTAACAAAAGACACTTAGAAAGACATAAGAAGGATGGTCTCTCTCTCTCTCTCTCTCTCTCTTTCTCTGTGCATCCTCTACGGGTACATCAGCAAAACTCACTAATATCCAAAAAATACCTAAAAAACTATCGTCTGCTACCGTGCTGTAGATAATGTAAGACTCCTAGAGTTTGTCAAACAAGAATTAATAATCTAACCTGAGCGATGCGAATTTGATACATTGTATAAATATAGACCCAATAATCTAACCTGAGCGATGTGAATTTGATACATTGTATAAATATAGACCCAATAATCTAACCTGAGCGATGTGAATTTGATACATTGTTTAAATACAGACCCAATAATCTAACCTGAGCGATGTGAATTTGATACATTGTTTAAATATAGAACCAATAATCTAACCTGAGCGATGTGAATTTGATACATTGTTTAAATACAGACCCAATAATCTAACCTGAGCGATGTGAATTTGATACATTGTTTAAATACAGACCCAAATAGTCTGCTACACAATCGTTTGTCTGTCTTGACGGCAGTCTATGCTCTGTTTCCCTTTCACCTTAGAGTTAACTTACCTATTGACATGTGTTGTTGGTAAACTGTGCTATTGACGTGTGTTGTTGGTAAACTGTGCTATTGACATGTGTTGTTGGTAAACTGTGCTATTGACGTGTGTTGTTAGTAAACTGTGCTATTGACATGTGTTGTTGGTAAACTGTGCTATTGACATGGGTTGTTGGTAAACTGTGCTATTGACAAGTGTTGTTGGTAAACTGTGCTATTGACATGTGTTGTTGGTAAACTAGAAACTGTGCTATTGACATGTGTTGTTGGTAAACTAGAAACTGTGCTTTTGACATGTGTTGTTGGTAAACTAGAAACTGTGCTATTGACATGTGTTGTTGGTAAACTGTGCTATTGACATGTGTTGTTGGTAAACTGTGCTATTGACATGTGTTGTTGGTAAACTAGAAACTGTGCTATTGACATGTGTTGTTGGTAAACTATAAACTGTGCTATTGACATGTGTTGTTGGTAAACTATAAACTGTGCTATTGACATTTAGAGCTTCAACGTCTAGGCACTGAACACACAAAAAAACAACAACTGATGTTGAGATAGTGTCAGTATAATGAGTAAAAGTCTGCTGGCTTGCGATGGACCTCATAAGTACCAAACTCGTGAATTCTTGCAAATTGTTTCCCTTTTATTGGAACTCTCCAGAGGCGAGAGTGTCAGACACGGATCGAGACACCTAACTCCAGGACAAAGACTCGACTTCAGTTTTTTCTAAGAAGTTCCACATCAGCACCATGATGTCTCTGACAGTGCCTGGGGACGTCGGGACGTCCAATGAACGCCGACGTCACTCCTGGATCTGGTAAGTCAACAACCATTTGTTAGTGCTTTGGCCAGAGTTCCTAACTTCAATCTTTTTTTTTTTTAGATGAACACATTAGTTGAGACTTTACAGTAGTTTTAGTTTAAGTTTTAAACTTGAGTTCTCATTCTTTGGTTTCAATTGGTGCACTAAGATGTCTGAGTGTTTGTACACTTGGATGTTTCGCTGTAAGTTCCACTGAGAGAACCAGACATGTTATCATTGTGGTCAATACGAAGGCTAGAAACAAGCCGAGTTTTATCGGCTGTGTCCCAGCTCTAGATGACCTGGATAGTTTTATTGCTCAACTGACAGCTCACTTCAACAGGATCGCGTTTTGTTCTTGACTAACCCACACACACAATGTTTTGGTCTTTGATAAAGCAAACAGCTTAAAATCTTAATTGTGTTTCATTACATTTTCTGGTGGACATGATTTGGAAGTATGAAGTTAAATACAACATAAAAGACCTACGTATACAATACCCTCAAATCCGCCCATACACTACTGACCAGATCCGCGCATACTCCATTCATCTGTAAAGAAGTCCGATTTGTTTCCAAGCAGAAACGATAGTTCATGACCTTTCGTGACGAGCTTCGTGCTAAGACTTAATAACTAGAGCACGTGCACGTGAAAGAAGTAGGTCAATTGTAAGGTCGCCCTGTTTCAAGGAATAACTCCCTAGCCAAACGTAAACCAGATTCTTCTCTCTCAACTTCTGGTCCCGTAGCGAGCTAGACGCGACATTCTAACAAACTATGGTCTCATCTCTGTAATGGCGGCAGCATGTGGCGTAATTTTCTCTGAATCGCTCAAAGTAATCGCCAACGACCGATTCTGAACTGGGCTTGGACGTCTTGTTAAACTGGGCTAGGACGTCTTGTTAAACTGGGCTAGGACGTCTTGTTAAACTGAGCTGGGACGTTCTGTTGAACTGGGCTAGGACGTTCTGCTAAACTGGGCTGGGACGTTCTGTTAAACTGGGCTGGGACGTTCTGTTGAACTGAGCTAGGACGTTCTGTTAAACTGGGCTGGGACGTTCTGTTCAACTGGGCTGGGACGTTCTGTTAAACTGGGCTAGGACGTTCTGTTAAACTGGGCTGGGACGTTCTGTTAAACTGGGCTGGGACGTTCTGTTAAACTGAGCTAGGACGTCCTGTTGAACCTAGCTTGGACATTCTGTTAAACCGGGCTGGGACGTTCTGTTGAACTGAGCTGAGACGTTCTGTTGAACTGGGCTGGGACGTTCTGTTAAACTGGGCTAGGACGTTCTGTTAAACTGGGCTGGAACGTTCTGTTGAACTGAGCTGAGACGTTCTGTTAAACTGGGCTGGGACGTTCTGTTAAACTGGGCTGGGACGTTCTGTTGAACTGAGCTGAGACGTTCTGTTGAACTGAGCTGAGACGTTCTGTTAAACTGGGCTAGGACGTTCTGTTAAACTGGGCTAGGACGTCTTGTTAAACTGGGCTAGGACATTCTGTTAAACTGGGCTAGGACGTTCTGTTAAACTGGGCTGGGACGTTCTGTTGAACTGAGCTGGGACGTTCTGTTGAACTGAGCTGGGACGTTCTGTTGAACTTAGCTAGGACGTTCTGTTAAACTGGGCTGGGACGTTCTGTTAAACTGGGCTGGGACGTTCTGTTAAACTGAGCTGGGACGTTCTGTTGAACTGAGCTGGGACGTTCTGTTGAACTTAGCTAGGACGTTCTGTTAAACTGGGCTGGGACGTTCTGTTAAACTGAGCTAGGACGGTCAGTTCTTCTCGCTTTGATTGCCCCCATGCATCTTTGCGGTCTGGTATTTCATCTGCCTCGATAATTCTTTGCCCTTGACTGACGCCTAGATTCATTTCCACTCGGCACTAGCTTTTAACAAGCTTATATCAACTCCCAATGTCTGTCTGGTAAAAAGTGTGAATATGTTATTTCTCTAACACCCAATCTCGGATCAAGCTGAAATTTTGCACAATAATTTCTTTTACCTGAAAACAAAAGAATCAATTTTAAAAGATTAACCATTTAGTTAATTAATTATTTTGTTTGGTAGCTCGAACAAAGGAAAGAAACTGTACTTGGCTGAAGTGGCGTTATACATGACTGATCCATACTAGTTGATACAATTACACTGCGTAGGAGCTGTTTTTTAATTTTTTTTTTATTTTTATGTTACTCCCCTTTAGAAGCATGTAGGAAACTTAAATGACCCCTGAGACAAATACGTTTGTCTATCACTGATGTATTACTACAAAAGGGGTTAGGTTGGGCAGACATTGAGAAAAACAACAGAAAGCAGGCCCTAGACTTGAACCCAATGGGAAAGAGAAAGAACAAAGCCAACATGAAGAAGATCGGTTGACCAATACAGCCAGATGGACATGGGTCCAGCTATACAAATTGCCCAGAACAGAGTCTGATGGCAAACCAATATTTGCCGCCCTATGCTCCACACAAGGGATTAAGTCAAGTAAGTCAAGTCAAGATGTATTGATACAAAGGAAAGTCTTCTAGAGTGGCATTTCAATTAGGGACGCGATACGGTGTCATTTTCAGCAAAATTTTAAAAACTGACCAACAAGTGGACATTTCAAAATGGTCAGAGGATCAGTTTGATTATAAACGAATTGCATGAGGTACATTTGTAGCTGTAGGTGTTGAGTTGATAGTTGAGTACACATTTGTAGCTGTGTGTGTTTAGTTGATAGCTGAGTACACATTTGTAGCTGTAGGTGTTGAGTTGATAGTTGAGTACACATTTGTAGCTGTATGTGTTGAGTTGATAGTTTACACATTTGTAGCTGTAGGTGTTGAAATGATAGTTGAGTACACATTTGTAGCTGTAGGTGTTGAGTTGATAGTTTACACATTTGTAGCTGTAGGTGTTGAAATGATAGTTGAGTACACATTTGTAGCTGTAGATGTTGAGTTGATAGTTTACACATTTGTAGATGTAGGTGTTGAAATGATAGTTTAGTACACATTTGTAGCTGTAGGTGTTGCGTTGATAGTTGAGTACACATTTGTAGCTGTATGTGCTGAGTTGATAGTTGAGTACACATTTGTAGCTGTATGTGTTGAGTTGATAGTTGAGTACACATTTGTAGCTGTATGTGTTGAGTTGATAGTTGAGTACACATTTGTAGCTGTAGGTGTTGAGCTGATAGTTGAGTACACATTTGATTCCTTTAACTGACAGACAACGTCGAATACATGCTTAAACACTCTCACTTCTTATCTTATAAATTGCAGAGAAGATAATTATGTTCTACGGCTACGCGTACCCATGTACCTATGTGTTCATCTTTCTGAGCATTTTTTTAGATGTTTTTTGAGTATTTGTTAGTTCTAGTCCAGTGTGTTTTTGTTGTTGGTTTGTGTGTGTGTGCATTATTTCTACTTTTCTAATTTTATTGACCATCAGTCTCCACTTAGATCAATTTGTTTCTACATACACACAAGTCTTTGATCTACGATCTAAAACATTGTATTAATTTCTAGAAAATAATTCGGCTCTGTTTAGTTTATCTAGTTGTTGTGTAAGTAGAAAATAATTCGGCTCTGTTTAGTTTATCTAGTTGTTGTGTAAGTAGAAAATAGTTAGGCTCTGTTTAGTTTATCTAGTTGTTGTGTAAGTAGAAAATAATTCGGCTCTGTTTAGTTTATCTAGTTGTTGTGTAAGTAGAAAATAATTCGGCTCTGTTTAGTTTATCTAGTTGTTGTGTAAGTAGAAAATAGTTAGGCTCTGTTTAGTTTATCTAGTTGTTGTGTAACTAGAAAATGAAATCGTTAATTTTTATTAGTCTTATTAATGAGTCCAGACAAACCGTTTCATGCTGTCCTTGTACTTTGAATATTCATTTTACCAGTTTCTATTGAATAAGAAATGAGATAATTATTGTTTTTATTCATTTTTCTCCACTTCTGAATATTCTACTAGTCTACTTGTGTTGTCGAGGAAGGTTTAGTGTTTTATGATGCATAGTGTTGTCCAAAAGTGTTTCTGCGTGTATGGACTCTAACACGCAACACAACACTTAAACATACTATACGCACGCACGCACACACACACACATTTCTTTCCTTGCTACACCAATAGAACACCATTGTCCATGTTGAAATCAGGGGATAAGTCTTTCTTTATTGGACAATTTGAGAGACGAGCCATAACGGAGAGCAGTACAAAGGAATCAATAGGTTGGGTTTATTGGATTCTAGATTAACGTTGAATCTGTAGGCGGCTTAGAAATAAGTCAGAGAGAAATGTTGTTTATAGCTTGAACAGCCCAGAGTGATCTTTTTTCTGATGTGTCCGTCTATTGGCAATGTTTTCTTAGGTGTGGGGGGAAATGTGTGGGGGAAATGAGTGGGGTTAGAGAATTAATGTTGTAGATCTGGTTGTGTTTGTTTACAGGACACTTATAAATCTGAATTACAACCATTTGTTGTGTTGTCTTTATTATTTTAGATGTTTAAATGGTGTCAGTCCTAAACTTTGCTGGTTATATCTTGGTGTTATGTGACTGCTATCTAAATGTATTGCCTTGAAAGGATTTTTTTTTAAAGTCATGTAACTTACTAAAAAGCCAGTTAGTAGCTTTGAAGAGGACTAGAGGATCCTTTATTATTTCTAATGGTTTATTGAAATGACTGATTAGTACAAATATTGAGAAGTACTTTCACACATTCTGACTGATTAGTACAAATATTGAGAAGTACTTTCACACATTCTGACTGATTAGTACAAATATTGAGAAGTACTTTCACACATTCTGACTGATTAGTACGAAAGAGATGTTGACGTAATGTAATTGAATGAATATTATTTCTCACGCCAATATAAAACATAGTATTTCCCGTCAATATAATAAAATAATATAATATCCTTCTTGTCCGTTGACACTGTATAAATTCTCATCCAGCTGATAACATAGACAGAAATAATAATGTAAAGTCAATCAAGAGTTTTTATTACCCGTAGAAACACAGGGAGTAATGTTTTATTTGAAAAGGCGGTGGGAGGGGGGGGGGGCTGTCAAGAAGCAGTCACGTGACTATCAACATGGAGGTTATGACTATCTTCAATACGTGTACTTCCTATAATATTTTTGTAATCTTAATTTGAATCCTAAGGACTATTTGACATGTATTCCAATGAACAAAAGTCGTGAATTGGTCTCTACATGTACACACTATTGTTGTGAGTGTGTTCAGTATCTCTCCAACCATCATTTCTTGTAAGCTCAAAAACAAACAACCAACGATAGTCATAGTGTCTTTGTGTTTTGCATACTCACTGCCAAGGGACTTAATTCTATTTCAATTGTGAAAGACATATTTTATCGGTTACTGCCCCTGACAACACTAACACCACTTTTATATGTTATTTAATTCTTCATATAGTTCGTAACTAGATCTTGTGTCACCCATTTCGTACAATAACAATAAACCAAAGTATTGATAGTCCTGAGAACTGTCTCAATGTACCATATGTCTTGCCTGTTGAAAACCTTTCTACCTAGACAAGGCATTGCTTTTATCTTGCTGTGTACATTGGTCTTACAACAACCTACAGCGACAAGTTTAGGACATTTCTTTAGACTAGCATCAGTTCCTTGCAAACAGGTTTAAAAACTAGAAACACATTTGAACATGGCCGATTGGAGAAGACAGTCGAAATTAGTTTCACATTAAAGATACATCAACGTATGTTGTTGTTGTTGTTTTTAATGAAACTTGCATAATACTGTTGTTATGACCATCTAGTCATACTGGCCTCTTAGTCACTCATCTGAATGAAAAATACAAAAACTTGAAAATAAATGTTTTTGGCTGTATAAATCAAAATGTACTTAGTTCATTGTAACTGATGACAAGCTTCAAGTAACACAACTAGTCAAGGAAAGGGAGACAGTTCATTGTAACTGATGACAAGCTTCAAGTAATACAACTAGTCAAGGAAAGGGAGACAGTTCATTGTAACTGATGACAAGCTTCAAGTAACACAACTAGTCAAGGAAAGGGAGACAGTTCATTGCAACTGATGACAAGCTTCAAGTAACACAACTAGTCAAGGAAAGGGAGACAGTTCATTGTAACTGATGACAAGCTTCAAGTAACACAACTAGTCAAGGAAAGGGGGACAGTTCATTGTAACTGATGACAAGCTTCAAGTAACACAACTAGTCAAGGAAAGGGAGACAGTTCATTGCAACTGATGACAAGCTTCAAGTAACACAACTAGTCAAGGAAAGGGAGACAGTTCATTGCAACTGATGACAAGCTTCAAGTAACACAACTAGTCAAGGAAAGGGAGACAGTTCATTGCAACTGATGACAAGCTTCAAGTAACACAACTAGTCAAGGAAAGGGAGACAGTTAGTTCATTGCAACTGATGACAAGCTTCAAGTAACACAACTAGTCAAGGAAAGGGAGACAGTTCATTGTAACTGATGACAAGCTTCAAGTAACACAACTAGTCAAGGAAAGGGAGACAGTTAAAACAAAAAAAAATGAAACAATTTCTTTTAAATCTGAAAGCCATAGTGCAGCGGTTCTCAACTTTTTAAGCTCGGCGACCCCTTTTTACAATTCCTCACTTTGCCGCGACCCCCCCCCCCCACACACACACAGCAATAGAAGAATAGACAATAACAATCCATATTTTCGATG
Organism: Biomphalaria glabrata; assembly: GCF_947242115.1. Classification (NCBI taxonomy): domain Eukaryota; kingdom Metazoa; phylum Mollusca; class Gastropoda; family Planorbidae; genus Biomphalaria; species Biomphalaria glabrata. Next base: position 24,933,568 of record NC_074715.1, read on the forward strand.
GCCTTAGGCGACCCCTGGCAAATCGTCAATCGAACCCCAAAGGGGTCGCGACCCACAGGTTGAGAACCCCTGCCATAGTGTGAACTTATATCAAGTCAGTTCATCTGAAGGTGTTCGTTGTTCATTTTCATGTCATTTTCCCTTTCCTTTTCTATGTATTTTCCCTGCAAAATGTGTTTTTAATGTTGTTTTTTTTCTTTAGAGTCTTGGGCAATATTTTCTGTGCATTCGCATCATCAGATAGATTTCAAGAAATTTCCCTCCCTATAGTTGCCATATGTAAATATATTCCTTCAACTACTTTCAATATTCATTAATGTATTCATCCGTCGACCTCTATGCGAGTCTGTTGTATATTAAATGTCATATCCCATTGTGATGAAATACTAGAAGTCATTAGAGTTCAGGCTAGGTTCTTGTTACTTCAATAGCATCTGCTCTATTTCATTTACATACAAGGGATTGTTTTGAAACTTTAAGAACTTGTAAGATTTAAATTTGTGTATCAATCAATGGAAATTAAAAAAAAAACAGTAAAAATGAATGCATGAAATAAATCAGAAAGTGAAAGCAATTCAAAATTAAGAAATATCCTATTTAAACAGCTTGTTACCATCTGCAGCAAAGACTTGAGTAGTTTGTGTTCTGAGATCGAGTCACGTGACCATCTCTACTTTTCAGGACTTTACATTTCCTGGTTGGTTATTAAATAGAGACCAGGTGCCATGTTTGAAACGACGTCTGTCAGTCATTACCATATTTACATACCTGTTCGGCACACATTAGCTGACCTTCTCAAACGTATCTCCTTACTTTGTATATAGTCTGACAAGCCAAGTGCACAACTATGTGCCTGGTAGTTTGGAGTGCTAGTTCAGTCACCTGGGAACATGAGACCCATTACATTCTAGAGAATTCACTTTTCTGTCGCACAACGAAACAGGCCTGATGTTCATAATAATTAGTATAATAATCTTTATTGGCCGTATGGAAATTTGTCTTACAATTTATGCATTACACAAAAAAGCAAAACATTGTAACTAGAAAAAAACAAAATGTACATTCACACCAGAATCACTCATAATTTACATATGAAACGTTTGTCTACAGACATCTTTATACTAGAAGTCAATTACGTTATACCCGAAAATTTCGTTTTAGTAACATTCATTTATTTTTAAAATTGTTTTTTTTTAATTCTAATCTAAAATACATTTTTTGATTTGTTGAGACAGAGCAGTATCATTTAAATTCGCTATACAACTTTTGTTTTACTATATCTAATTAAATGACACTAAAGTGGATCTGTAATCCTTCTTTTAGACATAACAAGAGATCACTTGGAGGAAATACTTTTAATTCTGGTCTGATCAATACATCTCTGAGTTATAATGATAGTTACATCTACACTTTTGTTACATCTTACACTTTTGTTACATCTTACACTTTTGTTACATCTTACTCTTTTGTTACATCGGCTCTTTTGTTACATCGGCTCTTTTGTTACATCTTACACTTTTGTTACATCTACACTTTTGTTACATCTACACTTTTGTTACATCTTACACTTTTGTTACATCTTACACTTTTGTTACATCTACACTTTTGTTACATCTACACTTTTGTTACATCTTACTCTTTTGTTACATCTACACTTTTGTTACATCTACTCTTTTGTTACATTTACTTTTTTGTTACATCTACTCTTTTGTTACATCTACTCTTTTGTTACATTTACTTTTTTTTTGTTACATTTACTTTTTTGTTACATCTACTCTTTTGTTACATCTACTCTTTTGTTACATCTACACTTTACTGCCGATATCTTCCAAGTCTTTTTGTCTCAGACATTTTGTTTTAATGCTCGAACTAAGTTTTAATGACCATCTCAATAAAATATCATTGGATTGGTTAAGATAAGATTAAATAGAATAATAATAAAGAATAATATAGAATAATAATTAAGATAAGATAATATAAAATTATTAGTATTAGTCCAAACAAATGGAAATTTAGTTTGACTGCAATTGACCACCTCAGCGTAACTACTGTAACAATAACAATATAATGCAAATACGAACAACATTCACACATTAGCACAAACAAAAAATACATAATGTCATATTTAAACAAAACACAAGAACACACACACATATACACACACTCGCACAGACACACACACAGTGAAGTAAAAGAGATGATGCACTAAGAAAAAGTCAAAATGTTGCCGCGTAAGCGCAGCCCGGCCGCTTGAAAGGGGAGAGAAGCGATCTAAAGTTAGGCTACGTCTCCGTGCTGTTGCATTCCTGATTATCTATCATCACACCCTGAAAAATCAATTTCCCCTGACGTCATAACGGGGCACTACTCTTGGTGAAGTTTTAATGACCTTCCCTTTTCCTAGATGACTATGTTTCTCTCTGCCATTACACAGTGAGGGAGAGGGCTGAGTAGCGGAAGATTTACAGGAAAGTCAAAGAACAAAGTTAGTGCTAAAATATCCAGTTTTTTTTTTGTTTTAAACTGTAGAGCCGTTCTGGTGGGATAACCTTTCGGTAATCGTTTTACTTAGCTGTGATGACCTCCCCTTGCCAACACCAATGCATACTTCCATTGAGAAAAGGAATTACTAATAGCTTCAATATTTGAGGAATATCAGAATTGATTACAATTTATTGAACCAATAATCACATTGCATAAATGGCAATAATTATGAAAGCCCGCAGTTGACATTGCCGGTAGATGGCGGGCCTAGTGTACAACTGACAAATAATAATTACATTGTACAGGTAAATAAAACACAATGCTTTGTTTCAATAATAACAAACAAAGAAACAGGAAACGATTACAGCCAAAGAAAATACAACACTTGCAATCTTTCCAGATTTGCAATCTTTCCAAATTGCTCATTGTCTTCAATGGTTGAAGTCAAAATTACTCATAAATCCTTGAGTAGCCTACAACCTTTGTGTCTTATTTACATTGTAACTAGCATCTATGCAGGGGCGTAACTAGGGATTTGGGGGCCCGGGGGGATTGACCTCTTTGGGGGCCCCTTGCATTTTGACATTCGACATATGACATGAGATAATGTACGCAAATATATATAAGCTCAAAATCAAATTAGTTCAGTATATCAGTAAACTTAACAAAAAATAATCATGAAGACTCTTTTAATGAATATTACCGTTGTTTATTAGTTAAATAATGCACAAGTGACAACTCTCGTTTCACGTCGTGCATTCTGTGCAGCAAAGACATCTATAACATCAACTACATCGATACTTTCTAGTATTTGTGACTTCACTGACATTACAGCCATGATAAGCCTTTCTTGCGTCATTGTGCTCCTGAGATAGTTTTTGATGAACTTGAGCTTTGAAAATAATCTCTCACATGACGTAATGGAAGTGGCCTGAGTAGCGGTATTCGTAGGAGGTTGCAAAGTTTGAGCACACGTAATTACCATATGAAGCCTTTTTACCTAAATATGTCTATTGGTGATTGTATTACTGGTTTGTTGATGAAAAGTGCTCGTGCATCAATGACATTGAAAAAGCGATTATCCATTTATTTCATCATACAAACAGGAAAAGTAACACAGTTTGACATAAGCGTGTCTTCATCTAACAGGTGTCTTGGTTCAAGAAAAACCCAAAGGTATCCTTTTTCTTTCCAGCCTTTGGAATCTGCCCTTCATCTCCATATGAAATTTGTCCAGCACTTCTGTCGCAACACGTTTGAATTGCAGTTCTATTGACAGTCCTACATTAGAACTCAACTTCCCATCAAGTCTTTTCTTTCTTATGGTTGTTTTGATTACAGGGAATCCATAGTATTCACTACCTTCTTTTGCTTTTTCGATGGATTGGGTTTTTGTCAGTTTCTCATCATTTTGCAGAAAGCATGAAAGGGTACTAATTTCTTTAGCAGCTTCCGTATATGCAGTCCAGACTTTTGTAGTTTCTTCTGAACTTAATTGGTCGCAGGAGCTTTGACCAGAATTCAAGATAGGCAAAAAATTCTTAATTTTCCACTGCATGAAGAAGATTATGTGCTAATATTATATGGTATTACGTCATTGTTGTTGTTTATGTTTTGTGCGAAAGCAAAAGGATTCAGAGCATACAAAAGTGGGAAAGATCCATATCTCGTTATGCTCGCTGCTCGAGTATAGAAATACTCCGATAAGTGAACTGCCGTATTCACCATCACAACTGCTGACGAGTAGAAGACTCAGGGAATCATTCCAACTGATCCCAAAATATTGAAACCATCGGTAGCTGAAAATGCGAAGACATTACTCAACGAACGACAGATGAAAAGCAAAGTGAAATACGATGCAAAAGCAAGACTACCTAAAGATTATTCTGTCGGAGAGTTCGTCTAGGTCAAACTTGGCAGAAAGCAGTTGTCATAAAAAAACATTCAGCACCCAGATCTTACATCATAAAGACAAACGATGGAAAAACATACAGAAGAAATCAACGCTTTTGAATAAGAGTTTCGATGAAGACATCTCTGGGTACTATGATACCGATGAAGACAATGAACTGCAAACTGTTGGAACAAACAAAACAGACAGTTATAGAAAGAACTTGTTGTGCCAGTCAAGACAACCAGAAGTGGGCAAATTGTTAAAGTTCCTAGTAGACAGGTCCGGCCTTAGGCCTCTACAGCCTATGCGGTCGCAGTGGGCCCCGCGCTTTCATAGGCCCCGCGCTAATTCTAAGTATTATATTAAACCATTATAACGTAAATAAATTAACAGGGTTTTCGCGACCTCCTGATTTTTCCAGGGCCTCCGGGAAATCTCATGAAAAGGCAAAATATGCGATAAAGTCCTGAACTTTTTTTTGAATTTATTCAGATCTCCTGAAGAATAGACCAAATTGACATTTTGGTGTGCCAATTAATAAAAGTGGCATTGCGAGCTTTCATTTGATAAAAATTTATTGCAAAGACGAAAGTAGGCCTATTTTTTAATTCAAAAAAAAAATAATTTTGACATTATGCTTATCCTTACCCAGACTAGGCGATCCGTTTCTCATAGGGCCCCGCAAATGCTAGGGCCGGCCCTGCTAGTAGATATCACTTTTAAGAACTTTAAAAGGAAGGGTGTGATAATAATTTCTAAAGGAAGGATGTGCTAATATTATATGATATTACGTCATAGTTTGTTGTTTATGTTTTGTGCGAAAGCAAAAGGATTAGATGGAAATAAAAAGGGAGTTTCTATTGAATGGAGGAAAGATTAATAGAGGGGTAATAACTCGAGTGTGAAGTTTAATTCTGAAATTATAGACGCCAAACCCGAATAATGGACTATTTTAGCATTGTTAAGAATAACTTTTAGATCTGTTATACTCGATTCTGTAAATTTGGCTTCAAGTTTAATAAGTGTAGCCATAAAATACTCGCCATTTAGATCTATTATTAGTAAAGGTAACAAGATACCTGGAATTCGCTGTATATCATGCAGTTTTATTCGTGGCAACAAAGTTTAAAACGTAAAATTAACTTTAAAAAAACTTTGATCTCTGTGGGAAAAAAATATTTTTAAAATGTCAACAAAGTCAACGTACTGATAGACCTAGATCTAGGTTTAGTCTTTGTGATAAATTTAATACATTGATGTTGAAAAAAAAACACCTGTTGACACTATTTGTAAATCAAATATATTAATTTATGTACTTACAAATTTATTTCGGACACCCGTTTGGGCCCCCCCCCAGGTGGGGGCCCGGGGGGATTTTACAATTCTCCCCCCCCCATCCCCCCCCCCCTTAGTTACGCCACTGATCATCTATGTTACTATTGACATAGCGACTTGTTCCATAAGGTTCTTAGTACCGGAAGTGGTAATGGATATAAGCACTCCAGTACCTATAAAATGTTTCCAAAAGCATTGTGACAGGTTGGGGAAAATGATGTGTGTTTGGCGCGTTTAGTGTCTAGGGGATGATTATTTTTGAAAGCTATCACACACCAACCCGTCAGCATATAAATCGGGAGCAGGCACGCAACGATAGAAGCAATGAAAGAAAGATACAAAGTTAAAATGAAGAATATTTATTTACATAAATATTTACATAAAAGAATAAAAAGGGGGAGGGTTTGCATCTATCTCTAGTGAATACTATGTCTAATCATCACTCTTGCACTTAATAAGAGAGTATGTCACTTTGTCTTCTGAACTTAGCTGGTTGTCCTGTTGATGTCGCAGCTGGCTGTGATCCTGGCTTGAGGTTCTGCAGCTGGAGGTGGCACTCTAGCGGGTAGAGGGACGCGGTGATACAGTTCTTGTGGAGTCTCAATCCAAAATTCTAATATCTGTAGTGGGCACAGTAGGGCGGGTGGCTGGCTACCGTGGGCACAGGTGGTACTGCGGTCAGAGCGGAGATCAGCCGAGATAAAGGAAATAAAATAAGATGTACAAATATATACATGGTTGCATCAACGATCAATTGAGCAACGTAGCATTAATAGATTAATGCAATTCATAAATACATACATATGCCATGTTTGTTTTCTACTTACGACAGTGAGAAATACACAATGCACTAATTAAATATAAATGAAATAATAAAATACACATGATAGTCTCCAGTGAGAAATATGCACAAAATAACTAAGATGGAACTTGTGATTAAGTTCGGCTTACCACCAGGTATTCCTCTAGGAGTGATAATAAGTGAAATAGTCCAGACTCGACTGTTCAACGACAATGAGAAATAAGAGGGTCTGATTTGATTTGGATCTACTTTATATAGGCCTGGAGAATATGGGCGGAAACAGGAAATGTCCTAGGCTTAAGAATTATCTTACACGTGGGTGAATTAGACTTGAGATGGGAGTCGCACCTTGGAGCGCCGAGAGGCGTGTTGGTCAGAGTGATCTCCTAGATCAAAGAGAGACGTGGGAGAAGGGGGGGGGGGATGGTGACTTCAACTGCGCCCGTCAGACATCCGGCCGGTAAGATCAAAGAGAATGTGTCTATCTTTACCCCGGTCAAGGGAAGATAAGTGAAAAGACGCGCCTAGCTATCTCCAATGTGGTCAACTAAGTCTAGCCTGGAGATGAAAAGGTGGTGCGGGGGAAGAATTTGGTGGTAGGATGGGGAAATAACTAAAATAAAATAAATAAATAATGAATAATAATAATTAATGCTGTGATAAATTTGAGTGACTCTGACAGCGAGCTTTTGACTTGTCACAAGCATGCATCTCAAATAACCTCTGAAAAAATTCCATCTTCTAGCCTTTACATATTGGATCCTGCGGAGCTGTTATCTCTGACAGAAGAATGTGCACAAACGAGCAACTGGCACCTAAACCAGTAAGCTTCGGGGAGGAGGGGCTCGTTAGCTTTGACTGGTTACCCGCCCCGTAATACAATATTCAGGCACTGAGGTTTACATGCTGTCTGAGCCCTGGGGTTTACCTGACATGCCCTGGGGTTAACATGTTATCTGAGCCCTGGGGTTACGTGCTGCCTGGGGCCTTTACGTCTTGCTGTACATAATCCCATCTCTACATTGGCGTCAGTCTCGTTTGGCTCTCCCCTGTATAGTTGTTAGCATACATTGTCGTTAGTAGAATGGAGATTATGAGAACACTCTCTGTAGTATTGGAGATTATGAGAACACTCTCTGTAGTATTGGAGATTATGAGAACACTCTCTGTAGTATTGGAGATTATGAGAACACTCTCTGTAGTATTGGAGATTATGAGAACACTCTCTGTAGTATTGGAGATTATGAAAACACTCTCTGTAGTATTGGAGATTATGAGAACACTCTCTGTAGTAGTGGAGATTATGAAAACACTCTCTGTAGTATTGGAGATTATGAGAACACTTTCTGCAGTAGTGGAAATTGTGAGAATACTCTCTGTAGTAGTGGAGATTGTGAGAACACTCTCTGTAGAAGTGGAGATTATGAGAACACTCTTTGTAGTATTGGTAATTATGAGAACACTCTCTGTAGTATTGGAGATTATGAGAACACTCTCTGTAGTAGTGGAGATTATGAAAACACTCTCTGTAGTATTGGAGATTATGAGAACACTCTCTGTAGTAGTGGAGATTATGAGAACACTCTCTGTAGTAGTGGAGATTATGAGAACACTCTCTGTAGTAGTGGAGATTGTGAGAACACTCTCTGTAGTAGTGGAGATTATGAGAACACTCTCTGTAGTATTGGAGATTATGAGAACACTCTCTGTAGTAGTGGAGATTGTGAGAACACTCTCTGTAGTAGTGGAGATTATGAGAACACTCTCTGTAGTAGTGGAGATTGTGAGAACACTCTCTGTAGTAGTGGAGATTGTGAGAACACTCTCTGTAGTAGTGGAGATTGTGAGAACACTCTCTGTAGTAGTGGAGATTGTGAGAACACTCTCTGTAGTATTGGAGATTATGAGAACACTCTCTGTAGTAGTGGAGATTGTGAGAACACTCTCTGTAGTAGTGGAGATTATGAGAACACTCTCTGTAGTAGTGGAGATTGTGAGAACACTCTCTGTAGTAGTGGAGATTATGAGAACACTCTCTGTAGTAGTGGAGATTATGAGAACACTCTCTGTAGTAGTGGAGATTATGAGAACACTCTCTGTAGTAGTGGAGATTATGAGAACACTCTCTGTAGTAGTGGAGATTGTGAGAATACTCTCTGTAGTAGTGGAGATTGTGAGAATACTTTCTGTAGTAGTGGAGATTATGAGAACACTCTCTGTAGTATTGGAGATTATGAGAACACTCTCTGTAGTATTGGAGATTGTGAGAATACTCTCTGTAGTATTGGAGATTATGAGAACACTCTCTGTAGTAGTGGAGATTGTGAGAATACTCTCTGTAGTATTGGAGATTATGAGAACACTCTCTGTAGTATTGGAGATTATGAGAACACTCTCTGTAGTAGTGGAGATTGTGAGAATACTCTCTGTAGTATTGGAGATTATGAGAACACTCTCTATAGTAGTGGAGATTGTGAGAACACTCTCTGTAGTAGTGGAGATTATGAGAACACTCTCTGTAGTAGTGGAGATTGTGAGAACACTCTCTGTAAGAGTAGAGATTGTGAGAACACTCTCTGTAGTAGTGGAGATTATGAGAACACTCTCTGTAGTAGTAGAGATTGTGAGAACACTCTCTGTAGTAGTGGAGATTATGAGAACACTCTCTGTAGTAGTGGAGATTATGAAAACACTCTCTGTAGTAGTGGAGATTATGAGAACACTCTCTGTAGTAGTGGAGATTATGAGAACACTCTCTGTAGTAGTGGAGATTGTGAGAGCACTCTCTGTAGTATTGGAGATTATGAGAACACTCTCTGTAGTAGTAGAGATTGTGAGAACACTCTCTGTAGTAGTGGAGATTGTGATAACACTCTCTGTAGTAGTAGAGATTATGAGAACACTCTCTGTAGTAGTAGAGATTGTGAGAATACTCTCTGTAGTAGTGGAGATTATGAGAACACTCTCTGTAGTAGTGGAGATTGTGAGAACACTCTCTGTAGTAGTGGAGATTGTGAGAACACTCTCTGTAGTAGTTGAGATTGTGAGAACACTCTCTGTAGTAGTGGAGATTATGAGAACACTCTCTGTAGTAGTGGAGATTATGAGAACACTCTCTGTAGTAGTGGAGATTATGAGAACACTCTCTGTAGTAGTAGAGATTGTGAGAACACTCTCTGTAGTAGTGGAGATTGTGAGAACACTCTCTGTAAGAGTAGAGATTGTGAGAACACTCTCTGTAGTAGTGGAGATTGTGAGAACACTCTCTGTAAGAGTAGAGATTATGAGAACACTCTCTGTAGTAGTGGAGATTATGAGAACACTCTCTGTAGTAGTAGAGATTGTGAGAACACTCTCTGTAGTAGTAGAGATTGTGAGAACACTCTCTGTAGTAGTGGAGATTGTGAGAACACTCTCTGTAGTAGTGGAGATTATGAGAACACTCTCTGTAGTAGTGGAGATTATGAGAACACTTTCTGTAGTAGTGGAGATTATGAGAACACTCTCGGTAGTATTGGGGATTATGAGAACACTCTCTGTAGTAGTGGAGATTATGAGAACACTCTCTGTAGTAGTAGAGATTGTGAGAACACTCTCTGTAGTAGTGGAGATTATGAGAACACTCTCTGTAGTATTGGAGATTATGAGAACACTCTCTGTAGTATTGGAGATTATGAAAACACTCTCTGTAGTATTGGAGATTATGAGAACACTTTCTGTAGTAGTGGAGATTATGAGAACACTCTCTGTAGTATTGGAGATTATGAGAACACTCTCAGTAGTAGTGGAGATTATGAGAACACTCTCTGTAGTAGTGGAGATTATGAGAACACTCTCAGTAGTAGTGGAGATTATGAGAACACTCTCTGTAGTAGTGGAGATTATGAGAACACTCTCTGTAGTATTGGAGATTATGAGAACACTCTCTGTAGTAGTGGAGATTATGAGAACACTCTCTGTAGTAGTGGAGATTATGAGAACACTCTCTGTAGTAGTGGAGATTATGAGAACACTCTCTGTAGTAGTGGAGATTATGAGAACACTCTCTGTAGTAGTGGAGATTATGAGAACACTCTCTGTAGTAGTGGAGATTATGAGAACACTCTCTGTAGTAGTGGAGATTATTAGAACACTCTCTGTAGTATTGGAGATTATGAGAACACTCTCTGTAGTAGTTGAGATTATGAGAACACTCTCTGTAGTATTGGAGATTATGAGAACACTCTCTGTAGTATTGGAGATTGTGAGAACACTCTCTGTAGTATTGGAGATTGTGAGAACACTCTCTGTAGTATTGGAGATTGTGAGAACACCTTCTGTAGTATTGGAGATTGTGAGAACACTCTCTGTAGTATTGGAGATTGTGAGAACACTCTCTGTAGTTGTGGAGATTATGAAAACACTCTCGGTAGTAGGGGGGAGTGTCATTATCAACTACACAATGTCAAGGACACTATTTGAACTTTACTGTTGAAAACTAAATATTTAAAAAAAAACTTTAACTTTAAATTCATCTAAATGCAACGCAGTTGATCTTGGTATCAACGTTTCTTTATTAACGCGAGTTACTTGCTCTTACACAGATAATCTTGGAATGTACAACCCGAGCTGAAAAAGGAAAATGTAAATAAAGGGTAGATAACTCATTGATTGGGATTCACTTCATAAATAAAATCCCTTATTATATAGTGAATAGAAAAAAGTTTGACCTTTTTTTGAAAGCAAGCAATTTACCTCGGATATTTGATACTATTAAAAATAGTTCTAACTTTTTATTTCTATCTAATGGAAATGTTCACATTGGACTTTTTTTTTTTGGCTGCAGTTTTCTGATAATAGTGATAGAATAGAAATGGTTTAAAATACATGACATTTTTATTCCATACAGTTCATACCAAACACAGTGCTCCACACTTTCATTTTTTTAATTATTTTTTTTACACAGTTTTCTTATAATTGCACTAAATTTTTTGTTTAATTATATTTTTAATAATTGTTTTAAGAGTGTTTAGTTTTAGCGTTGACGGTTTAAGAGTTTTGATTAGAGATAATAGAAAAAAATGTGTATAATGTCTCGTGATTAAGTGATCATAATGGCCGCCTGGTTGAGTGGTCTGTAGCGTTGGTTGAATGCACCCGTCTCTTTCTTTGCGGTGGTTCAAACCCTGATGTTCATCTACATTAATACACTCCTTAGCGTCGTCTTCCTTGATCTTTCTCCCTCCTATCCTCATTCTCTCTATCCCCCACTCTCTCCCCCTCTCTCTCTCCCTCTCTCTCTCTCTCTCTCTCTCCACTCCATCCATCCATCAGCCCACACGCACCACATGGTAACCAGAGAGGAAATACATCAATACAAAGAGGGGTGAAGGGAGACAACTCCTTGCGTTACTCAGTAATATATTCACACTGCACACAACTCAAAAAAAAAAAGATCACTAATAGAGCAAACTAAATCAGTTCCATTCATTCCAATGACATGTGTGTCTTATGTAGCACCTGACTTGCTCTCTCATGTCTCTGAGAATTCTTTCAGGACCTTATAAAGAAAAGCCCATGTTTCTATCAGATACCATTATGATGTCTCATTAGTTCTCTTAGGATACCATCGTGTCTTCATCAGTTCCATAAAGGTACCATCCTATCTCAATCAGTTCTATACAGATATCACCATTTCTTCGTTATTATAAAGATACTATTGTGTGTTCATCAGATTTATAAAGATAACATTATATTACATCAGTTCTATAAAATTATATTACATCAGTTCTATAAAATTATATTACATCAGTTCTATAAAATTATATTACATCAGTTCTATAAAATTATATTACATCAGTTCTATAAAATTATATTACATCAGTTCTATAAAATTATATTACATCAGTTCTATAAAATTATATTACATCAGTTCTATAAAATTATATTACATCAGTTCTATAAAATTATATTACATCAGTTCTATAAAATTATATTACATCAGTTCTATAAAATTATATTACATCAGTTCTATAAAATTATATTACTTCAGGTCTATAAAGAAACTTCTCTTTTAGTTTGGTAAAGGTAATATCATGTATTCATTGGATTAATAAAGATACCATCATGGGTGAATCAGTTCCTGTATAAAGATACAATGAGAATTCCTCCAGTTAAAAATGCCACCATGTCTCTAACAGTTGAATAACGAGACACACCATCACGCGCCACTCAAAAGACACACTAAAGACACACTAGCAGCTTTGACCACGCCAAGTCTAACCAATACTGACCTGACCATTGAACCTCTCACTAAATATGGAAGTCAAGCGGCTAGAGTTTCTATGGCATACTGGTTTCTCCAATCTATCGAACTGTCCGTCGCACACATAGAAATTCAGATCGATAATCAATCGATTCGGCTAGCAAAGGGTTTATTGACTATCTCGTTAACTGGCTGAAGCGTCGGCCTACAGTGTCCTGCCATGTCGTCCAATAGAATTCGTCAGCTGTGTAGAGACACAAGCACAAGTAGAGACAAACATTTCATTCTGTATCACTTGGTGTTGAGCAATAGCTGCAGAGATCAAGAGTTCAATGTTCAAGTTAGACAAACAATTTAGACGACATGATCAGATATTGATCTTAAGAAAGTTTGAACAGAGATCTTTAACAGCAGCATCCATTTGTTAGCGAAATGTTTCTTCTCCAATGAATTGAAACTTTGACCATAGAGAAATAATTTACAGTCTTCTGACAACATATTCATTCAATTCTGACATCATGCTGGTTGTAATATCTCCTTAATATTTAATGTAACATAGTTTGATTTTAATGCTTTTAGTGCTGAAACATATGATGCATAAGCCTGGCATGTAACATAGAATAGAAGCACTGGGGAACAGAGAATTTTAAATGAAGTTTGTATTACATCAGATAATCAAAAATATTTTACTTACAATACCAAAATATGAGGAAAATACAAAGTTATTGTAAGTATGGATTGTAGAAGAGAAAAAAGAAGCAAAGTTCCCCTTTTCAGACCTTGCTGTCTCTAGGGCAGATGATGTCAAGGTCATCTGTTTCTGTAGTCCACGGGTAACGAGGGAGTCATGTGGCCAGCACAACGACCAACCGCAAAATCCCATGAATCGAACACGGGACACCCAGCTCGGAGGTGAAGCGCTTTACCACTCAGCCATATTTCTCTCAAATATTGGTTTTAATGGTTAAAAAATATATTTGTTGGTAGATGTAGAACATAGACTTTCTCTTCTTGTGATCGCCACTTGAAGCTGGTCTAAAACAACTTGGTTTGTGCAACCTGATGTCTATGCAGGGAGGTCACAATGTCATCAAATGACTATAGACGTCAACAGACATGCTCAGCAGTGTCAGTGCACAGCATTCGTCAGCACACATTTACTTGCACCGACAAACTGTCACTTTTGTTCAAAACAGTTTCCAAACCTGCTGAAGGTCTACAGTGGGAGAACGAACACAAAAAAAGAGTTAGAGGGGGGGGGGGGGGTTTGATTCTAGTGAGCTGGAGATGTGAGTAGGATGGGGGGGATGACAAATCATTCCCTCCCCACCCTTTCCATGCGCCCCAGCCATCTCTCTCTTTTCGTGGACAGCTGTTCAATGTATTCTTATAGAACTTTTTTTTTTACTTTTTATCTGGGGTGCTTTTCAGTTTGGAAACTGTATTGATATGTGTTCAATATGTGTTCAATAGTGTTCAATTGAATCCTAGAATGGTGTGTTTAAGCATAGACAATGTGGAATGCGTTTACTTTAGCTGTGCTTTCAAGAATCTTAATTCATCCTTTTGAGTTTGTTATTTTTTGAAGAGACGTGTCTAAATAAGTGAATGATACCTTGTTTGTATTGTGTTAGCTCTCAGTGATGAACTTCTTTATTATATTAATTCTATGTAATGCATTTATGTGTGTGTGTGTGTGTGTTGTATCTCTGTGGCAATGCTCCTCAGCCTCAGTGTGTGTGTGTGTGTGTGTTGTATCTCTGTGGCAATGCTACTCAGCCTCAGTGTGTGTGTGTGTGTGTGTGTTGTATCTCTGTAGCAATGCTCCTCAGCCTCAGTGTGTGTGTGTGTGTGTTGTATCTCTGTGGCAATGCTCCTCAGCCTCAGTGTGTGTGTGTGTGTTGTATCTCTGTGGCAATGCTACTCAGCCTCAGTGTGTGTGTGTTGTATCTCTGTGGCAATGCTACTCAGCCTCAGTGTGTGTGTGTTGTATCTCTGTGGCAATGCTCCTCAGCCTCAGTGTGTGTGTGTGTTGTATCTCTGTGGCAATGCTACTCAGCCTCAGTGTGTGTGTGTGTGTGTGTTGTATCTCTGTGGCAATGCTACTCAGTCTCAGTGTGTGTGTGTGTGTTGTATCTCTGTGGCAATGCTACTCAGCCTCAGTGTGTGTGTGTGTTGTATCTCTGTGGCAATGCTACTCAGCCTCAGTGTGTGTGTGTGTGTGTGTGTGTTGTATCTCTGTGGCAATGCTACTCAGCCTCAGTGTGTGTGTGTTGTATCTCTGTGGCAATGCTCCTCAGCCTCAGTGTGTGTGTGTTGTATCTCTGTGGCAATGCTACTCAGCCTCAGTGTGTGTGTCTGTGTGTTGTATCTCTGTGGCAATGCTCCTCAGCCTCAGTGTGTGTGTGTTGTATCTCTGTGGCAATGCTACTCAGCCTCAGTGTGTGTGTGTGTTGTATCTCTGTGGCAATGCTCCTCAGCCTCAGTGTGTGTGTGTGTTGTATCTCTGTGGCAATGCTACTCAGCCTCAGTGTGTGTGTGTTGTATCTCTGTGGCAATGCTCCTCAGCCTCAGTGTGTGTGTGTGTGTGTTGTATCTCTGTGGCAATGCTACTCAGCCTCAGTGTGTGTGTGTGTGTGTTGTATCTCTGTGGCAATGCTACTCAGCCTCAGTGTGTGTGTGTGTGTGTGTTGTATCTCTGTGGCAATGCTACTCAGCCTCAGTGTGTGTGTGTGTTGTATCTCTGTGGCAATGCTACTCAGCCTCAGTGTGTGTGTGTGTGTGTTGTATTTCTGTGGCAATGCTCCTCAGCCTCAGTGTGTGTGTGTTGTATCTCTGTGGCAATGCTACTCAGCCTCAGTGTGTGTGTGTTGTATCTCTGTGGCAATGCTACTCAGCCTCAGTGTGTGTGTCTGTGTGTTGTATCTCTGTGGCAATGCTACTCAGCCTCAGTGTGTGTGTGTGTGTGTGTGTTGTATCTCTGTGGCAATGCTCCTCAGCCTCAGTGTGTGTGTGTTGTATCTCTGTGGCAATGCTACTCAGCCTCAGTGTGTGTGTGTGTGTTGTATCTCTGTGGCAATGCTACTCAGCCTCAGTGTGTGTGTGTGTGTGTGTTGTATCTCTGTGGCAATGCTACTCAGCCTCAGTGTGTGTGTGTTGTATCTCTGTGGCAATGCTACTCAGCCTCAGTGTGTGTGTGTGTGTGTGTTGTATCTCTGTGGCAATGCTACTCAGCCTCAGTGTGTGTGTGTTGTATCTCTGTGGCAATGCTACTCAGCCTCAGTGTGTGTGTGTTGTATCTCTGTGGCAATGCTACTCAGCCTCAGTGTGTGTGTGTTGTATCTCTGTGGCAATGCTACTCAGCCTCAGTGTGTGTGTCTGTGTGTTGTATCTCTGTGGCAATGCTCCTCAGCCTCAGTGTGTGTGTGTTGTATCTCTGTGGCAATGCTACTCAGCCTCAGTGTGTGTGTGTTGTATCTCTGTGGCAATGCTCCTCAGCCTCAGTGTGTGTGTGTTGTATCTCTGTGGCAATGCTACTCAGCCTCAGTGTGTGTGTGTTGTATCTCTGTGGCAATGCTACTCAGCCTCAGTGTGTGTGTGTGTGTGTGTTGTATCTCTGTGGCAATGCTACTCAGCCTCAGTGTGTGTGTGTGTGTTGTATCTCTGTGGCAATGCTCCTCAGCCTCAGTGTGTGTGTGTTGTATCTCTGTGGCAATGCTACTCAGCCTCAGTGTGTGTGTGTTGTATCTCTGTGGCAATGCTACTCAGCCTCAGTGTGTGTGTGTTGTATCTCTGTGGCAATGCTACTCAGCCTCAGTGTGTGTGTGTGTGTGTGTTGTATCTCTGTGGCAATGCTATTCAGCCTCAGTGTGTGTGTGTGTGTTGTATCTCTGTGGCAATGCTACTCAGCCTCAGTGTGTGTGTGTTGTATCTCTGTGGCAATGCTACTCAGCCTCAGTGTGTGTGTGTTGTATCTCTGTGGCAATGCTCCTCAGCCTCAGTGTGTGTGTGTTGTATCTCTGTGGCAATGCTACTCAGCCTCAGTGTGTGTGTGTTGTATCTCTGTGGCAATGCTTCTCAACGTGGCGCTCGGCTGGAAGCGGTGGTTAAAGGCGACGATTAGACCAATTGGGAAGTACAAAAGAGTCTCCGTTGGGATGCATAGAGTTCATTGCACTGGTGGGGATGGAAAAAAAAAAACCAACATCGCCCCTGGAAGAACCGTTTTAATGTCGGACACCTGCATGTGGTATAGAGAAGGTATATGGGGAAGTCCCCCCCCCCCCCGGTGTGTCCAGTCTTTGGGTTCACTTCTGACTGAAGCATCATGGGATACGAGCCATCGGTAATAGAGATGTAAAAATTAACATTTTGCTAAGATCTTTGATGCTGGCGTGGGGAGTTGCAACCTCGCCCCCACCCCTAGGTCCGCCTGTTTCAAATACAGAGATTTGTTCAGACTTAATCTTATGGCTATTAGAAAGAAGTGTTGTATCTATGTTATGCTTATGTTGTATTTATTTGTATTTATGAACTGCTTTTTTTTTATTGGTGTTACATTTATATAGTACTAATGTTGTTGTTGTATTTATGTTGTTCCCGTACTGTAAGTAGTTATTGAAAATATTTGTACTTTAAATCTATAGGCTGCTCGTTCAAGACAACTCGTACAGTAGCATTGTATAATATCAATATTTGTAATATATCAAGAAGTAGTTTATAGTGTTTGCTGGAAACTGTATGTATCTTTCTACTATTTGCCTATGTAAGGCAGTTATAGAACCACGCATTATTCAGCCTGAAACTTGGCAGGAATATTCTTTCAGCTCTTACTGAGGTCACATCAACATTTAAGACCCTTCTCCACCCCACCCCCTTAGGTCCTTATGTTTCGTTTAATTATAAAATCAGAAATTTTCTTAGTCAATCAAACTATGTCTCTAGTTCAAGAGAATCATTGAAGTAATAGATTGTTTTCTTGAAGCTTATGTTATTGTCTTAGCAGTGCCGGATTTTAGTCAGTGGAGGCCCCAAGCATGAATTTTGCCCTCTCTTCAAGCTTCAATGTAAATGAACCTAATAATATTCGTCACTCTAATCGCATGTCCTGTTTGTGAAGAAATGGAATACTTATACATTGAACATCAGTTCCACTATTTTCTTATATTTAATGTGAATATTTTATCTCAACAATTATATTTTTTAATGTTGCTCTGGTTGGCCGCATAATCCTGCACTATGGTAATCCAGCCCTGTAATTATAGCTAGACTAATCGAATGAAACAGAAATCTTTGCATGGGAGTAATATGACAATAATATCTAGACATTTAGATTAGCATTATTTTAGACTTTGGCTTTCATTGTCCAATTCTACTGAATATATTTTGACAAGTAAAAGCCCCAAACATTCGGGATCAAATCAAAAGCTCCCACAGGCCAATCTGCTCTATACCGTTATCGAGGGCATTTTTCCTGATCTACTGTCTGCGCACACACTTTGTCCGGTCTTGTAAGGCGTGTGGTGATCTTAGTGAGCACTTGGCGCCCCAGTTGGCTGCCCCGTGTTCTGCCCAGGCTCTAATGTAGCAGCCGACTCCCAAGCAGCGATGTTTCGGATCAATATCAATCTAAGCATGAATTGGAGGAAGGTCGATCAAATGCCCACTAATATGTTCCTATACAGAGATGGAAAATCGAAGTCTGTGCTGAGGAGCTAGCGCGCTGTCCACAGCCACGATTTTTTTTTTTTTGTTATTTCTATTTTGTTTTTATTTTATTTATCCGAGTTGAAGAGACTTGTGTGTAGTGATCCAAGTGTAACCGCAGGAGGTAGCGGGGACTGTGGAATGGGTTTCAGTTAGAGGACTAGAAGTCATTGCTGGGAACGTTTCACTTGTGATTGTGTGTACTGCCTGATTTAGTTCATCTACATATTTATTCACATTTCGGTTGTGTATCTCTCTCATAGATGTTCGTCCAGTATGTAGGGAATAGCTCAACGGAGTCATTGTTTTATGTTTGGGTTTTTGGCTCTGAGCATTAGTTTTCAGTGGTTGTGTTTGAACTCTGTCAGTACCAATAACATTACAGAAAAAAAAAAAACATGCATTAATTTTTTTATTATTTTTCGTCAGTTATGAATGAGTACATGGTAGATCTATATTTATCAACAAGCATATCTTGACCGCTTAATGTCATCAAAGATACATATAGTAATTAGTCAAACTAAATGACTCCAAAGAGTACATGTAGGGTGTACGTAAACTATATTCTGGTCTGTGTGTGTTCTAATGTCTAGGCTATAGGAGGTTATTTATTTAGAATTGATCTGTCATTCTTTTTGGTGTAAACTTCTAACTAGTGACGTCACTATTCCGTTGATAACAAATCAAGTTCTCTTTTTAATGTATTCCTCGGCCGTGTTTCTTGAAAGATGAAGTGATCTATTAGCTTATCTTAGTTTCTGAAGCCAACACTGACAGGCTGCCTAGGAATAATGTGTGCGTTTTTTTATGTGCGTTTTTTTTTGTATGTGCGTATATGTGTTGAGTTTATTTAGAACTGGATTCTAGCTGCGATTTATGGTTGGTACTCTGATTGGTAGATTGATCTTACAATTGATTTGTAGAGTGAAAACAGTTACTCTTACAGTACACACGCAGACGACACTATTTTTTAGAATATCTTTATTGTGTCTCTTTCTCTCTGTCTCTTTCTTTCTCTCTTTCTCTTTCTTTCTCTCTTTCTCTTTCTTTCTCTTTCTTTCTCTCTTTCTCTTTCTTTTTCTCTGTCTATTTCTTTCTCTCTGTCTATTTCTTTCTCTCTTTCTTTCTTTCTCTCTTTATCTTTCTTTCTCTCTTTCTCTTTCTTTCTCCCTTTCTCTTTCTTTCTTTCTTTTTCTTTCTCTCTTTCTCTTTCTTTTTCTCTTTGTCTTTCTTTCTCTCTTTGTCTTTCTTTCTTTCTCTTTCTTTCTCTCTTTCTCTTTCTTTCTCTCTGTCTAATTCTTTCTCTCTTTCTCTTCGTTTCTCTCTGTCTCTTTCTTTCTCTCTTTCTTTCTCTCTTTCTCTTTCTTTCTCTCTATCTAATTCTTTCTCTCTCTCTTCCTCTTCGTTTCTCTCTGTCTCATTCTTTCTCTCTTTCTCTTCCTTTCTCTCTGTCTCTTTCTTTCTCTCTTTCTCTTCCTTTCTCTCTGTCTCTTTCTTTCTCTCTTTCTCTTCCTTTCTCTCTGTCTCTTTCTTTCTCTCTTTCTTTCTCTCTGTCTTTCTTTTTCTCTGTCTCTTTCTTTCTCTCTGTCTCTTTCTTTCTCTCTGTCTCTTTCTTTCTCTCTTTTTCTTCGTTTCTCTCTGTCTCTTTCTTTCTCTCTGTCTCTTTCTTTCTCTCTGTCTCTTTCTTTCTCTCTTTTTCTTCGTTTCTCTCTGTCTCTTTCTTTCTCTCTTTTTCTTCGTTTCTCTCTGTCTCTTTCTTTCTCTCTTTTTCTTCGTTTCTCTCTGTCTCTTTCTTTCTCTCTTTTTCTTTCTTCCTGTCTTTCTTTCTCTCTGTCTCTTTCTTTCTCTCTTTTTCTTTCTCCCTGTCTTTCTTTCTGTCTGTCACTTTCTTTCTTCTCTCCGTCTCTTTTTTTGTGTCTCTTTCTTTCTCTCTGTCTTTATCATCTTTTTGTTTATTTCTCCTCGTTTTTTAATTTACTGATTCTGTCTTCTCTCTTTGTCAGAAAGCGTAGATTCAATACATATATATGTCTTCGTTAGCTTGCCATTACATATGTATGTCTTTATTGACTATAAATACGTATATATGTTCTTTGGTTCTAAAAACATATTAATCTTTGTCTCAATTCGTCCCAATGCTTTGTTTTTGAAAAGAGTTTAACATCAACAATGACAACCTTTTTAAAACTCTGTTCATTCAATGTAGCAGAATTAGATTCCAGTATTAGCCACGACAACAAGTATCACTTGTAACAGAATTTCTAGATAACTGATTACTTCACCTTCCCCTGTAGGCTTAGTCTGTTGAATCGTTGGGGTACCACACATGATCTGTCGAACGTCTTTCTCCATTTTTCGCTGCTTTATTCCTTGACTAGAATCTCTTTCAATGGCAGGTCCGCCCATTCTTTAAGGTTTAGATAAGACAGGTCCGCCCATTCTTTAAGGTTTAGATAAGACAGGTCCGCCCATTCTTTAAGGTTTAGATAAGACAGGTACGTTTTATTCTTTCCAATCTCTAGTCACACATTGCTAGATAGAATGATAAAACATCTGGTGGAATGTCTTGCAGGAGGACAAGCATTGATTGAACTTGGACCATGCAGATGACAGTCCGAGAGCAAACACTCTGCCAGGTAGTTATCGGTAAAGGTTTCTGCGAGGTTTCAGTGTGCGCGTGTGTAATTGAGCGTAGAAGCTGAGCCTATAGGAAAACAAGTTCGTCTATCATGTTGCTAGCTCAGAAATACTTGACCTCTAGCCAAATCTATTTTTAGAATATTTCGTGTTTTGGTACGTCTAGTTTTTTTGTTTTGTTTACTGCGTTCATCTCACACCCGCACACACACACACACACACACACACTGTGGCCATATCTAAAGCTTCACTTTTCAATATGTAACTAAATCATGCCAATAGCCCCCCACCCCAAGGCTTTCTTCCCCATGCATTTGTGCCTCATTCTCTCCCTTGAGCATTCTCTCCCCTTCCACCTCTTCCAGTGCTCAATTTTTTTGGACTCTATTTATATAACAAACTCAGCATATAGGGCAGTGCGCATTCCACTCACTCACACACACTCACACACACAGAGTCCCCTTCCTCCTTATCTGTGCTCACCCTCGAACTCGGTTGTTGTTGTTTTTTTTTTGTACGAGGACTCCAAGTGAGCTCACCTGTGTTCGTCTACTGAGGTAGGGAGTAAGCCAGGCTGTATTTGTAGGGATAGACAGATCGTAGTAGCCGATTTCATTTCCAGATCTCATTGAAGTAAATTAGAGAGATGTGTTAAAGAGATGCATTTAGAGAGATGTGTTAAAGAGATGCATTTAGAGAGATGTGTTAAAGAGATGTATTTAGAGAGATGTGTTAAAGAGATGTATTGGAGAGATGTATTAAAGTTATGTTTTATTAGCCTGCATCCTTAAAATCCTTTAAACATTGTCAGAAATAACGAATTAAAATCTGTTCAAAGATAGACAACTCTGGGCCTGATAGAGTGGTTGTAGACATAGACAACTCTGGGCCTGATAGAGTGGTTGTAGACATAGACAACTCTGGGCCTGATAGAGTGGTTGTAGACATAGACAACTCTGGGCCTGATAGAGTGGTTGTAGACATAGACAACTCTGGGTCTGATAGAGTGGTTGTAGACATAGACAACTCTGGGCCTGATAGAGTGGTTGTAGACATAGACAACTCTGGGCCTGATAGAGTGGTTGTATCGGTGGGTCTGATAGAGTGGTTGTAACGATGGGTCTGATAGAGTGGTTGTAACGGTGGGTCTGATAGAGTGGTTGTAACGGTGGGTCTGATAGAGTGGTTGTAGACATTTCTTTTAAAATTTGCTTTTTGTCTTCCTGTTTTGTGAATTAAATACAAAAGATAGTACAGTCATCAAATGTAACTTTTCATCATCGTGAATCGACGTTGTTACAGGTAAACACGTAACAGAAATTACCAATAGAGTAATTCAATATCAACTTGAGTGCAGTGAGAGTCAATCTATCACTGCACTGCTCCCGTCACTAGTGAGTTCTTATGGACAATAAAGTCAGTCTAGTTCATCTCATTTCTTTTGTCCACACGCACAGTACGATGGTGTGTCAGATAAACACATTTAGTTTTCGCCAGAAATTGTTCAAGTCTGTTTAGAAGTTAAATCCCAGAATATCTCAGCGCTAGCACATTATTATGGCTGGCACCGATACAAAACTATTTTCACTCTTTCTGTCTGCACGTTGGAGAGTGTCACTGAGTGTCTGAGAGAAGTTTTACTGCTAGACTGGAGTTAGAAGATAGTGAACAGTTTGAAAAGAGCTGGGAAGAAAGTGAACATTTCTTGGGATTCGTTCCAATGTGAACATTTCTAAAGGTAGGGGTGTTATCGACGGACTAGTTTGAATCATTTTTGAACTATAAAGATGTTTGAAGATATCTACTAGAGCCGTGGTGGAGTATGTTAGAGATTATGTAATGATTTGAAAAATTCGTAAAATTTGAATTGTTGATTGTTGTAAATCACTTGTGATTCAATTAGGAGCAAACAATGGATGTTAGTTGCTATGGAAACAGTCGGTGTTACTCTGTTTACGTTGCGTTTAGTCTCAGAGAGTTGTCTCTTGCTCAATGTCTTGTCAAGTTTTTTGTCTCTTGCTCAATGTCTTGTCAAGTTTTTTGTCTCTTGCTGTCGTTTTCAGTTTCAATACTCAACTTTTTACAGATTAAACTTTTTTTTTCTTTCTTTAGTACTGCAACTTGACCTTTGGGTATTATATAAGAAAAGTATTCAGTCCAAACTCTACGTTCACACAGACCAATGCATGAAATTAGTAGTTCAATAGATACAGCTGAGATCTACAGAGATTTATTGCGATTTCTATGATTTTTACTTGGACATTATTGGCTGTACTGTACTGAGTTGAAGGTCACAAAGACCTGGCGTTACTTCACGCATGCTCTAATTCTCATGTCTGTGTGTTCCAGTGATGGTCTGTTACGTCTGCAACGTCAGTTACGTCACACATGATTCGTTTCCAGGCTTAAGATTCTGATCTTTTAAACTCTTTCAGGTTTGGCCTTCTAGATGTTATTAAAAGTATTCACATTTGACTTGGACATAAGTGTACATTCCCTAGAAGTGTACATTCCCTATAAGTGTTCTAAGTGTACATTCCCTATAAGTGTTCTAAGTGTACATTCCCTAGAAGTGTTCCAAGTGTACATTCCCTAGAAGTGTTCTAAGTGTACATTCCCTAGAAGTGTTCTAAGTGTACATTCCCTAGAAGTGTTCTAAGTGTACATTCCCTAGAAGTGTTCCAAGTGTACATTCCCTAGAAGTGTTCTAAGTGTACATTCCCTAGAAGTGTTCTAAGTGTACATTCCCTAGAAGTGTTCTAAGTGTACATTTCCTAGAAGTGTTCTAAGTGTACATTCCCTAGAAGTGTTCTAAGTGTACATTCCCTAGAAGTGTTCTAAGTGTACATTCCCTAGAAGTGTTCTAAGTGTACATTCCCTAGAAGTGTTCTAAGTGTACATTCCCTAGAAGTGTTCTAAGTGTACATTCCCTAGAAGTGTTCACATCGTCCCTTTAGTTGTTTTTGTTCGGTACACAACTATGACGCAACGAACCAGTTCTAAATTCAGCTAAAACCTAAGACTCTGTACTAAAACCTAAGACTCTGTACTAAAACCTAAGACTCTGTACTAAAACCTAATCACTCTACGACATAATAGTTGGTCTGAAGTACGTCTGTCTACCTAGCATTAAATTGTACGCGTTTCAGAACCTTTTTGGATTACTATTTTTGTAGTCACAATGTCTAAATAAAAACCTAGCAGGCGGTTTCAGCTTTTTTAGCCTTCATTGCATGTGACTTAAAAACTTGATCTTAGTTCTATTTAACTAGATCTAGTGTTTTCTAAGGGTCTAAAAGTCAATAATTTTTGGCTTCAGTTGTGAGAAATCGTTGTGTCGAAGTAATGTCCAATGTATACATCAATAATGTGTAAGATGTCTGATGTCTCTAATGTCTGATGTCTACACTGTGTACAATGTTTGATGTCTATAATGTGTAAGATTTCTGATGTCTATAATGTGTAAGATTTCTGATGTCTATAATGTGTAAGATTTCTGATGTCTATAATGTGTAAGATTTCTGATGTCTATAATGTGTAAGATTTCTGATGTCTATAATGTGTAAGATTTCTGATGTTTATAATGTCTTAGCTCATTGCACACATCTGATTGTGTAGCTTAGACTAAAAAGTGAGAATTTAATTCTGACCAATTGATTTTTTTGTTCACCCCAGAAAAGAATCTTGTGTTAGTTCAATGAACTCTTGATTTGTTCATGTACTTTTTATGTCTTCATCTCCCGCCTGTTGGTGTTTGCGAATGTTGTCTTAGAAATAAATGTCTTAGAGATAACTGTCTTAGAGATAAATGTCTCGTGTAATTTTCTATTGAATGAAATGTCTTGACAGAATGTTTGAACCAACGTTTTTTTTCTTTTGGGAGTGGGAGGATTGACTCCTGGTGATGTCTTTGTTATTGATTTGTTTAGAGTGTTTCTGTGCTCTAGCGTTAGGAGATTGTATACTTGTGTCTCCCTTATGGTCAGGAGATTGTATACTTGTGTCTCCCTTATGGTCAGGAGATTGTATACTTGTGTCTCCCTTATGGTCAGGAGATTGTATAGTTGTGTCTCCCTTATGGTCAGGAGATTGTATACTTGTGTCTCCCTTATGGTCAGGAGATTGTATACTTGTGTCTCCCTTATGGTCAGGAGATTGTATACTTGTGTCTCCCTTATGGTCAGGAGATTGTATACTTGTGTCTCCCTTATGGTCAGGAGATTGTATACTTGTGTCTCCCTTATGGTCAGGAGATTGTATAGTTGTGTCTCCCTTATGGTCAGGAGATTGTATAGTTGTGTCTCCCTTATGGTCAGGAGATTGTATACTTGTGTCTCCCTTATGGTCAGGAGATTGTATACTTGTGTCTCCGTTCTGGACCAAACTGGACACACATTTGTCTTTTGTCATAGGTTTTGTGACTCCAAGTTTTGTATACAACTCTAAGGATATTTAAATTTACCTGCGAACTATTGAGACAATAAAAAAGAAACAAACACAATGTTAAATATAGTTCTTTTGGAATTGTTAAAATGCTATGTTTAAGAAATGCTACGGGTTAGAAATGCCTTGGTTTATTAGATAGTATAATTTATAGAAAGTCAGTTTAGGATTTATTTAGAATGGTTTTAATTCTACCAATGTAGGTTAATACTCTTATAGTTTAAAAAGATAATCCTGTACTTATAATTTTTTTCTAACCCCCGTCGATTCTAGACTCCTGTATTCTGTTAGGAAATAAAATATCTCAGAATCTAAATCAACAATATTTATGTAACTATCTTTTCTCTTTTGTTATTCCATATTAATGGCCGCGGTCTTGTACTGGCTGAAGAACCCTTAAATATTTCAACGCCATTGAAATTGTAATCTGTCTGGTCGAATTAAAGTTGCCAGAATCGATTTTTGTGTGTATGATAAAACACATTCAATTCTTTCACTTTGTGAACAGCATTCTCTGAATGAAGTCTAACTACGTCCTTACGTGGGTTTCTGGAGTTCCAACAGCACGAGAAAAAATAACTAGATCTAAGTTGTTGCTTTTTTTCATTAAGAAGATCTATCGGAAATCTGGAAGTGGCTAATCTGGTGTTTGGATTATACTGTGATTCTGCAATGTGACATTCTAAAACAAGGATAAGTCTCAGCCATTGCCCCGGTGTTTGGGTTAGGGGGATGTGAACACGTGACATGCCCACCCAGCTGTGGATGTAACATGGGGTGCGGACCCCGTTGTCCGGTTGCGGAATCCACTCTCTGCTTGACCGATGATCTGATGGCTGCCATGTACAAGAAGTTCAAAAAGATGGTCATCCCAAGGAGAAGACGAAAGCCTGTCATCAGGTAATACACACACACTATTACACACGTACGTACACAGATATAATTACACACATACAGTTATTAGATTATAAATAGACACAGATGCACGCGTACACAAACACACAGACAGATGTACATTTCCAAACAGACTCACACAGAAGTAGCTATGGTTATGTATTATCGCAGCTCATGAATAGAATAAATGCAATTCTACTCGTTAGCGTACACACAGTACAGACTGGTATACGTACGAGCATGTACACATACAAGTGAACAAGGCGAAATAAAACAATGTGTACTCATGTACACCCACAATTAATATCTGTCATGTCATAAACTCGTTTTTTAGACTCGGATAAAACACTCTTTTTTTTCACTCAATCACTTCATTCTCAAAACGAGGCCAAGATGGCGTAGAAACAAACAAAGCTTGAACCTAACAATATGAAATAAAAATAAAAAACTTTGTAAAGGAAAGAAACGCACAATTACTGCCACATCTATAAATAGCGCAAAATTTGTCTCCCTTTTTGTATATAAAACAAAATTAATTATTTACTACTAATTAGCTAATTAGTTTTTAAAAAATATTGATTTAGATCTCTGTGTTGACATCGACAATGATTGTGCGAAGTTTCCTCTTGATATGAAGTTAGGGTTAGTGGGAGCACTAAGGTGTTTACAAGATTTGAACCAGACAGAGGGATTTGATATAAGCTTTGTACAAATACTTTGTTTATGTCCCATTAGTCTTGGCTCTAGCTTTGGCTTTCAATTTCAAATTGTCCCTTGATGTTAATAACATCGTTAAGCCTCTTCATAAACTTCTTATCACGTGATCAGGTTTCATTCATAAACTTCTACTTATCACGTGATCATGTTTCATTCATAAACTTCTACTTATCACGTGATCATGTTTCATTCATAAACTTCTTATCACGTGATCAGGTTTAATTCATAAACTTCTACTTATCACGTGCGTGACTGAGATTTCAAAAGAAACAAACAAGAAAACAGAAGATGGCCAATAAATAGCCAAACTATTAAACTAAAATAACAACACATTAGCTTATGGACACATCACATTAGCTCATGGATACATCACATTAGCTCATGGACACATCACATTAGCTCATGGATACATCACATTAGCTTATGGACACATCACATTAGCTCATGGATACATCACATTAGCTTATGGACACATCACATTAGCTCATGGATACATCACATTAGCTTATGGACACATCACATTAGCTCATGGACACATCACATTAGCTCATGGATACATCACATTAGCTTATGTACACATCACATTAGCTCATGGATACATCACATTAGCTTATGGACACATCACATTAGCTCATGGACACATCACATTAGCTCATAGATACATCACATTAGCTTGTATACAATCACTTATGGACACATTACATTGGCTTGTATATAATCACTTATGGACACATCACATTGGCTTGTATACAATCACTTATGGACACATTACATTGGCTTGTATACAATCACTTATGGACAAATTACATTGGCTTGTATACAAACATTTAAAGTCTGGACACATCACATTGGCTTGTATGCAAACACTTAAAGTCTGGACACATCACATTGGCTTGTATACAAATACTTAAATTCTGGACACATTACATTGACTCATATGAAGCCATATTCCTTTCTTGAACTGTATATCTAGACTTTATCATATGTAGGTTTGAATTTAGGTCGATTAGCTATTTTAATGGCTACATTAATAATATTTTTACATTCACGCATTCGCTTAACTTATAACATTATTATTTTGGTTGTTTCTTATACACTATATCAGTGACTATATCAGTGATACGCTAATTAATACCCACGGGTAATATCTGGCAAGTGATTAATAAATGCGTCAGACTGACTGTCTCGCTGCTCTAGCCACCCCCTCTAGTAATCCTTCTGACTCAAGCTATTGGATCTAGACTTACCTCCAACGTGCTCTCTCGTATCACATTGTATACAAACCAACAATGAAACCCAAACACATGGACAAGTCCTAGTGTTTTGGTTGTAACTCTGACGTCACCACCTCATGCTTGGAATTCAAAGACTGCATTACATCGCACCCACAACGCCGTGAGTAATTAGGACGCGCACAGCATCTTAGTTCTAAAGATAGAGGATTCTATTTATAGCTCAGGTGCATAAACAAAAACAAAACTGCAGTGGCTTACGTGAATACGGTGTTAATATATTTATATACATTTTGTTTATATTTATAGGTTTGCTTTCAAAGTAATCTCGTTCAGTAGTTGAGTATTACAATCCTAGTCGAGTAGTGCCGTATTTAGGCTTGAGAAGGCACTAAGCCCTAAGCTATTAGAGATATGGGGCTCTTGTGGGGCTATTTATAGTATATGTCAATGGTAAATATTTCTTGGCTGCCCTAAGTTATATCATATGTTGCCTATATGTCAATGGTAAATATTACTTGGCTGCCCTAAGTTATATCATATGTTGCCTATAGGTCAATGGTAAATATTACTTGGCTGCCCTAAGTTATATCATATGTTGCCTATAGGTCAATGGTAAATATTACTTGGCTGCCCTAAGTTATATCATATGTTGCCTATAGGTCAATGGTAAATATTACTTGGCTGCCCTAAGTTATATCATATGTTGCCTATAGGTCAATGGTAAATATTACTTGGCTGCCCTAAGTTATATCATATGTTGCCTATAGGTCAATGGTAAATATTTCTTGGCTGCCCTAAGTTATATCATATGTTGCCTATAGGTCAATGGTAAATATTACTTGGCTGCCCTAAGTTATATCATATGTTGCCTATAGGTCAATGGTAAATATTTCTTGGCTGCCCTAAGTTATATCATATGTTGCCTATAGGTCAATGGTAAATATTACTTGGCTGCCCTAAGTTATATCATATGTTGCCTATAGGTCAATGGTAAATATTTCTTGGCTGCCCTAAGTTATATCATATGTTGCCTATAGGTCAATGGTAAATATTTCTTGGCTGCCCTAAGTTATATCATATGTTGCCTATAGGTCAATGGTAAATATTTCTTGGCTGCCCTTAAGTTATATCATATGTTGCCTATAGGTCAATCTGACCCTGCGTCGGTATAATGTCCTTCTAATTGTAGATGCCATCATTTGATTAACAACTAATGTCTTATCATCTGAAAGCATTCCAAACTCCCTGTATTATCACGCTGTAGATACTAGACATAAGATGCTAGAAACTAGACATAAGAGACTATATACTAGGTACTAGACACAAGATACTAGAGACTAGATACCAAATACTAGACACAAGATACTAGAAACTAGACATAAGAGACTATATACTAGGTACTAGACACAAGATACTAGAGACTAGATACCAAATACTAGACACAAGATACTAGAAACTAGACATAAGAGACTATATACTAGGTACTAGACACAAGATACTAGAGACTAGATACCAAATACTAGACACAAGATACTAGAAACTAGACATAAGAGACTATATACTAGGTACTAGACACAAGATAGTAGAGACTAGACATAAGAGACTATATACTAGGTACTAGACACAAGATACTAGAGACTAGATACCAAATACTAGACACAATTTATTAGAGACAAGATGCTAGACACAAGATACTAGAGTCTAGATACAAGACACTGGATACTAGACACAAGAATAAGAGACTAGAGACTAGACACAAGAGACTAGATACTATATACTAGACAATAAATACTAGAGACTAGATAGTAGAGACTAGATACCAGACACTAGATACTAGACACGATATACTAGAGACTAGATAGTAGACACTAGATACTAGACATAAGAATAAGAGACTAGAGACTAGACACAAGAGACTAGACACAAGAGACTAGAGACTATATACTAGACTCTAGGTACCAGACAGTACGTAGAAGACGCTCTAGATTTATCACTAAATACTCAACCTTGACCATTGAAAACAAAGCAAGCTCCTGGTCCCTCCTAGCTGGCTAGGAACTGAATGAAACTCGTAAGAGAGCCTGACCGTCAGGCATTTGGATTTCAATCTCTAGGTGAAACATTAAACTATCAGCTGTTGGTATCAAACCCTAACCTATCGATTATATGTCCTTCCCAGGTGTCGTTAGAATTATTAGTTCAAAGTTCACTGTAATCATTTTCTAGTTCATTTAAATTATGATGTGACTGGTGACTGATAGGGTCATCAGAAAATATTGACTCTACACAACCTCTACATATATGGACTATTGACTCTACACAACATCTGCATACATAGATTAAAGACATCTGCATGTACTGACTAAACACCACTGAATATTTTATCTAAAGACATCTGTATATATAGAGTCTACACATGTGTATCTCTTGACTCTACACAACATCTAACAACAAACAGTCACTTTCAAGCTCTTTCTTTGGATGATCTTGAGTGTGTCAGAATGAGCTAAATGCTATTCCTTATGAGATTGAACATTAATTGTCAATTCTATTCATACGTCATGTATTCACACTAGAATCAATATGAAGTACAGAACGTTTAAAATAGAACTCACTTTGCCGGGACAGAATGTATGTATGGATATATAACTTCCAGCGAACGTATAGGACATTCCACTTTATTCAACTTTAGGGACGTTCTATAATTTTTATACTAGACAATATAGATAGTTGATACAGAGATTAAACAATTAGAAGACAATGAAGATAAGTATCGGTCACATCAATGTTTGATAGGTAGTGGCATGTATTAGGTGGGAAGCACGGAGTACATGGTATATTCATATTCATGATGTTTCACGTGGGAAACAAGCGTTCACAGTTGAATTGTGGGTAAGAAAGTTCGTTCTTAAATCTTAACCACATGGTCAGAGAGCAGTAGTAGCCATGTTCTTTAACGGGATGGATGTCGTAGGTAGTGGATTCAATAATTTAGTATTGGTTGTGCACTTAGAATATTTCATTGCATTTGTGAGGTATCATATGTAATTATATATGGCTGGATTTGTGAGGTATCATATGTAATTATATATGGCTGGAATAGCCAGTGAACTGTTGTTTTATTTTATTGTCAATAAATATGTCTGCTATTCAAGACTTAAGTTGATGAATTTTAATATCACTAAATTCTACACACTCCATGCACTAAATTCTACACACTCGTCTCTCCTTAGTTCCCGGCATCCTCCAGTCACTCCCATGCACTAAATTCTACACACTCGTCTCTCCTTAGTTCCAGGCATCCTCCAGTCACTTCCATGCACTAAATTCTACACACTCGTCTCTCCTTAGTTCCCGGCATCCTCCAGTCACTCCCATGCACTAAATTCTACACACTCGTCTCTCCTTAGTTCCCGGCATCCTCCAGTCACTCCCATGCACTAAATTCTACACACTCGTCTCTCCTTAGTTCCCGGCATCCTCCAGTCACTCCCATGCATTAAATTCTACACACTCGTCTCTCCTTAGTTCCAGGCATCCTCCAGTCACTTCCATGCACTAAATTCTACACACTCGTCTCTCCTAAGTTCCCGGCATCCTCCAGTCACTTCCATGCACTAAATTCTACACACTCGTCTCTCCTTCGTCTCGATATTGACTTTCCTTTTCGTTCTTTTTTTTTGCCCTCTCTTTCAAATCCTTCAATTCCAATCCTCAGTTCACCCTCAGTCTGGCACTGTCCCTAACACATCCTTCCCCACCCCTGACACTGAGTTCTCTTCAATCAACTGGCTACTCCCTCCTTGACCCTCCCCCGCTTCATCCCAGACACCAAGAACTGGCTTGTCCCCTTGAACAGTACATTAGTTCACATAAACGAATTCGATTACAATTCATAAAATAATTCGATTACAATTTATTGTCAGCAGTTGCGTCATTAAAACATTTATTTCTCTCATCTTAAAACACTCTGAAAACGTTGAACGAGTGAAAACGTACTGTAAACTCCACTTAATACTAACATTATAGTACAATGGAATCATGGACGCCCTCAAGGGGGGGGGGGTGCAAGGGGTGGTCTATACACCCACCTGGATTCTGAGCAGCCAAATTCTAGCCATTTTTAGCGGCCCCCGAAAGGGGAAAAGACGCTATTAGTTTTGTGCGAAATGTCTGTCCGTCTGTCCGTCCGTCCCGTTTAGATCTCGTAAACTAGAAAAGATATTGAAAATCCGACATCACAATATTTTAGACCATTCAAAGTTCTGATGCAACGGCTACTTTTTTTTTTCTGAAAGCGAAAATTCTAATTTTTAAAATCAGTTATGCAAGCAGTTTTTTAAAGAGAAAAAGCTAATTAGTATGCATTATAAGTTAAACCTAATTTAAAACGAATAGTAATCTTGTAAACTTCATTTTCTTAAACTATTTTAAGTACAGCAGTACACTCCATCTTTTTTAAGGATTCGAAAAAGAGATAGAGCCTTTTCAAAACAATTAGATCAATTATAAGACATCAGTTAGGCCAGGGGAGGCGCGGTGGGTGAGCGGTAGAGCGCTTGGCTTCCGAACCGGGGGTCCCGGGTTCGAATCCTGGGATTTTCAACTTTGGAATCCTTGGGCGCCTCTGAGTCCACTCGGCTCTAATGGGTACCTGACATTAGTTGGGGAAAAGTAAAGGCGGTTGGTCGTTGTGCTGGCTACATGACACCCTCGTTAACCGTAGGCCACAAAAACAGATGAACTTTACATCATCTGACCTATAGACCACAAGGTCTGAAAGGGGAACTAGTTAGGCCAGGTTCACATCTAACTTTGCATTCACTTTCACCTATCTTTTGATCTGCGGGACCGTTGGGTCACTACACAAGATCTGTTAACCTTCTTTCTCAATTCTTATCTCTCATTTGTATTAGATATAATTTCATTCGGATGTTCTTTCTGAAAATATTGAAGCCTGCCTGGGTGGACCACTTCGGGGGCCGATTTTGAGTTTGTGTTTCCACACAAACTTTTTGTAACCTTGTTATTATTTTTTTTTCACTCGGTGTGAATGTATATTTTGGTTTTCTATAGTTATAATTTTTTTTGTTTGATGTAATTCTTAATGGCTGGAATTGCCCGTGAACTGTTGTTTTCTTGTGACTAAATATGTCGTCTGCTAGTCAAGACTTAAGTTGGTGAATTTTAATACCACTAAATTCTACACACTCGTCTCTCGCGCAAATCGTAAGACAAATTTCCTTATAGACAATAAAGATTATTATTATTATTATTAATTATTATTATCAATTAAAATCTAATAAACAACTGAACAAGTAATGCTTCCCCCGGTGTCTGAAGTACAGTTGTGGTAGACTAGGGTAGGGGGTTAGCAGGAATGAAGGCTGACCATGTAAGTGCACCCCTATGAATTACGAGTTACCAACTTTTAGCCATTTGTTCACACTTTCAAATCAATTAACGTCTGCTAGGAAGCAACTTAACATGTAGTGCTCCCACTGAAATAAAGTGAATAAGTAAAAGCTATTATTGTAATCAACTAGAATAAGTTCATCTATAGTTCATGTCCAACCATGTGCGCTTGAATATAGACTTGCAGTTCAATAGCACGGTAGTCGTAACAATTAGTTTTCATTGGCACATAATTGTCTTTATATTTTGTAAAGGCCTAGAATAGGATCAAAGTTTTGTTTTTTGTCTTGGAGAAAAAATCCTTGCCAGCTGTCTTTTGATTTGATAGAACTGAAATTCGTTGAACAAGATTGAGGAGTGCAGTTATCTTGGTACAAGTATTCAAGTCTTGCGGAGTTGCGGTCATTGTTAGTGCTCAATAAACTAGCAAGTTAAACCCGTCCACCAGTTTACGATAGAAGAGATATAAGAAAGTTCTTCCCGTGCCATCTGAGTCAAAACTTTGATTTGTATCGACGGAACACTGGCAGCAGCAAGAATTAACTGCGTTTTCTTGGTAGTTCCGTAATGAAAATGTAGATATCTCTGGCACTGAATTGATGTGTTTTATCTTTGGATTTGTTGATGGCGATTGTACTCGAGAAGAATTCATTGGTTTTGTCCCTGTTGTTAAGAGAGACACACTGCCTGTGTCAAACTTCATTGTCAGCGATTGCTTTTTGCTCAGTCTAGACATGAACAAAACTACTCAGCCAAGGCTACGATGGCTGCCCCCCGTGATGGCTAGCATTCAGAACTGTGTTCAGGCTAGGATTCGTGAAAAAATTCCAAAAGCAGACCTTGTCCGTTGCGCGTCCCACAGACTTGTCATCATTGACCTGAATGATGTTATAAATATACGTAAAGCTGTTGTTGTCATCAAGATTATCTGTTTCTTCCGTAACAATCCCAAGCGTTGGTGCTATTTTACCATTTTTGTGTGAGACACAATGAAATGAGAAATACGAATTCATTCGCGTTTTAAGTAACGGCTGTAAGTGAAACCAAACAAACTGTATACATGTAATCAGTGCCTGCTTCTCATGTGTTTCTGATTCGTCTTTTCATTGTCGTCAATAATTCATCCGTTCTTGAACCAGTTTCCGTGATGTTGCAATCTGTCCATCTTAGGATAAGTTGCCGCTTAACATTACCTTAGCAGTCATAGTAATGACATAATCAAAACCAACTTGACCATGCTGAGGATGGCATCCTGAGTAAGGCGACACTGCTGGCAGACAAACATGGTAATGAATTGATGCCGCCGAGAATTCGCAGTCGACAGATACACCTAACTAAACCACATGTTTGGATTTTGGGATTATTACAGAACACGACTTTACATTCCGTATCTTGATTAGTTAGTTTCTTCATTAACGTCTCGCTTTTCAAGCAATAATAATGTCTCAGTTCAACCTGTTTTGTCTACATCCTAAAACGATTCAAGAATTGCAACGTAAAGAAGAATATCAGAACTGCCAGATAAGCGGTCATCGCCGGCTGTCCATCGCGACCAGAAGCAATTCAGTAGTAAAGTTATTGACAGTTTTGGCAGCGTGTGCATTTTTCTTTATCGACAGTTGGGATGCACGGGCCGCACGGATCAGCTGACCAATGATCAACTGACCAAAGTGGACAGTCAATAGTTGTTCACATGTTGGTTGTTTTTCTTTATTTCCTGAAACCAGTCTTTACTTAATATCACATGGAGAGTAGGGGTGCACGAGGGGTTACAAGTTCTTTGCTTTGATATTCTCTGTAATAAAAAAGTTGAAGCTACGGCTTCGAGCCATAGGGGCAACTTGCACCCCTTGCAACAGAAACAAAAATCCTTCGGGCGCCCTTGAATGAAGTCTACAGACGTAGATAAACCTTACATAACATTGATATTATTAAACAATGAACTCAATGACATTATTCCAGCATTTGTGTTTCTGCTTAAGATTTTCATTCTAACTTTGAATTCTATCCCCTTCATGACTAAACTAATAGATTAAGTCGTTCACCGGCAGTACT
The DNA here is from genome assembly GCF_947242115.1 of Biomphalaria glabrata. NCBI lineage: Eukaryota > Metazoa > Mollusca > Gastropoda > Planorbidae > Biomphalaria > Biomphalaria glabrata. The sequence continues at coordinate 24,969,429 of NC_074715.1, forward strand.
GTGTTGTGTGAGATGGGAATAAATTCATTGTTGTCTCCCTTGTCTCATGAAGAGTTGTCCTTTCATCCTGCGTGTCTACAACAAAAGTACACTTCTTAGAATGGCAACTAAAATGTTCCTAGTGCTCCCTGAGTGTCTCTGTACTCCGATATCATCACCCATTCCACCGAGGTGACATGGGGCACATACTACTGTTCTATGGGCGTACAATGTTGACATATGAGCGTATAAACGTAGTGTCGTATACTGAGGATATAGCGGGTGTCACATTATCACAAAGGGGAGTATAATTATATCCTTGTCTTTGTCCCGTATCTGCAAATGTGATTTGTATTTTTGTGGTATTTCTTTTCTTTTTTTTTTTTTCTTTTTTAAGAGAGTTGTTATGGAAAATTATTTCTGATTTTTTTTAGTTTATATTGTTTTATTATTATTATTATTTTTATTATTATTATTATATATATATATATGTATGTATGTATGTGTGTATGTGTGTGTGTATGTATGTATGTGTGTGTATGTATGTGTGTGTGTGTGTGTGTGTGTGTATGCTCCTTCTGTCTCGGAAGACAATGGATGCTCTCAGATGAGTTATTGGCTTTGGTTTCGTCTGAGACGGGTCAGACATTCCATTGATCAGATTTGTAGGTTTTCAAAAATCCCTCATTGAAAACAATAGATAGACGATACAGATATTTAAGGTTGTATTAGGGATCTACTATTCTTGTGAAATTAGCCTGCCTTCAGTCATAGAAAACTACTTCCTCATTTTGTCCAAAGTTTGTAGAAAATATATTGACTAGTTTAGGGAAATATTAATTTTTTTTTTACTGGAGATTTGGCCTCCATCTTGTCATGGGGGGAAAGTGATTTACATCAAATCTCTAAACAAAAATAAATCAATAACTTGATAGACAGTGGAGGAATGGTTTGGGCTAACTTTCTTAGCTTTTTATTGCTTCACGCTAATAGTTCATTCTCTTTATACTTCAAACCCCAATTCAAAAAAAAAAAAACTGTAGAAAGTCTAATTACCTCAACACAACAAAACAACGAGGACGCCAGTCAAAAGCTAGAAAACAATTACTTCCATTCTGTGTCTGTAAAGAAAATTCATCTGATCGTGATTTAGTGCACTCTGCACTAGCTACTTGTCTATCAATGTCAACCTTTGTAACCATAAACGTTTTGTTCAGAACTTAACTTCTTGTCTACTGAAGAGAATTTTTTTTTTTGGGGGGAAGGGGGGAAGAATACTGCGCTCTGCCTGGGTTATTGCCTCCCGGCATATTGCCTATACACCTATTACATTGCGCTATTGCCTGGGTTATTGCCTCCCGGCATATTGCCTATACACCTATTACATTACGCTATTGCCTGGGTTATTGCCTCCCGGCATATTGCCTATACACCTATTACATTGCGCTATTGCCTGGGTTATTGCCTCCCGGCATATTGCCTATACACCTATTACATTACGCTATTGCCTGGGTTATTGCCTCCCGGCATATTGCCTATACACCTATTACATTGCGCTATTGCCTGGGTTATTGCCTCCCGGCATATTGCCTATACACCCATTACATTACGGGAAGAGAGAACTTACATCGACCTTCGGCAGATATCGTCTGTGTTGGAGGATGTAAAATATTTAGGTCACTGCTAGGACTGCGTGATGTAGTGAAAACTACTGCTTGCTGTTTGAACTCGATGACAAGTCTCATTATAATTACCTCTGTGCCTATTACCTCTGTGCCTATTACCTCTGTGCCTATTACCTCTGTGCCTTTTGCCTGTTGTTTTATATTCTATGTGCCTATTACCTCGTTCATATTGCCCTGTGCCAGTGTACCTATTTCTGTGCAATATACCAAGCAGTATTACCTAACATCTATGACTTTTTAACAAGAAAATTGATATGTCAATACTGCTTTGGAACATTTTTGTTTACATAAGCAGGATCACGTGATCAAAGTTTTAGTATTGTGATGCAGTTTGTTTGCTGTTGTTTTTTTACTAGCAGCCCCCGAATGGGAATAGCCTCTATTAGTTTTGTTTGGTCTGTCCGTCCTTACGTCAATACCATTTAGATCTCATAAACTTGAAATGATATTTGAAAATCCGACTCCATGATAGTTTAGACCTTTCAAAGTTCTGATGCATAGGATAATTTATTTTTTTTTTTGTTTTCTGAAAGCGAAAAATTTAATTTTAAAATCGTCTATGTAAGCAGTTTCTTAAAAAAAAATACAGCATTTTACAACTATTCACTATTAATAGTAACAAACACGGGAAACTATTTAGTAAGGGAAATGGCTATTTAGCAAATTTTTAAGGACATTTATGCAAATGGTTTTAGATTTTTTTGAAAAAAAATTGTTTGAAAATGTGTATTACTAAAATAAGTATTTCTATCTTACTGGTTACTTGAGTTTGAATTTGAAAAGAATGTTGACTTTTTGAAAGAGAAGAAATTTGTTTAGTATGGATACAAGCTGAATATAATATAAAACAGCAATTAATATGTTGCGGTAGATACTACATACGTAAACAGGAAGATGAACAAACGAGAACACAATACAGTGATATAAAGGGAAATGTTTATTTGTTAAGACTTTAAATGAGAATTGACCCTTTACAAAATTACATTAATTAGATAATCATTCGGTAATATCAGTTCTTCCAGTTCACATTTAACTATATCTTCTGAACTATCAGTTCAATGAATAGATAAGAATAACAATGTAATAATAATAACATTAATAAATCTCCGTATCCTGCGTGTATCAAGTCGTTAGTCAAACTAACACTACAACAGTATCGGCAACACTTTCGTCACGAGCACGTCTCTTCTTTTTGTATCGACGGAGATAGGGTTGTAGTTGTTGATAGTTTGTAGTTCATAGTTTCTGATAGTCTTTCTGAAGATATTGAAACCTGTCTTTTTACCTGCCTATCTATCTATTTTTCTATCTGTCTATCTATCTATCTATCTATCTATCTATCTATCTATCTATCTATCTATCAACTATCCATCTATCATCTATCTATCAACTATCTATCTATCTATCTATCAACTATCTATCTATCTATCTATCTATCATCTATCTATCTATCTATCTATCTATCATCTGTCTATCTATCCATCTATTCATCTGTGTGTGTGTGCTTATTAGTGAAAAAAGAGGAGGGGGAGCTTAAGGTCTAAGCTCAAGCTGTTGTCTAAAAAGTCTCTAAATATTTGTGTCATCTGACCACCAATAATAGATCACTGGACTATCTCTGACCATCAATGTCCACTCTTTGACCAAGGTATTGACCTGAAATAATGTTCGCCTCCTCTGTATTCTACATTGAAGGCGTCGGTTTCATGTGTGTGTGTGTTCCAGCAGTGGAATGGTTTGATCCGACCAGACATTTGTGTATGTGTTCCAGCAGTGGAATGATTTGATCCGACCAGACATTTGTGTATGTGTTCCAGCAGTGGAATGATTTGATCCGACCAGACATTTGTGTATGTGTTCCAGCAGTGGAATGATTTGATCCGACCAGACATTTGTGTATGTGTTCCAGCAGTGGAATGATTTGATCCGACCAGACATTTATGTATGTGTTCCAGCAGTGGAATGGTTTGATCCGACCAGACATTTGTGTATGTGTTCCAGCAGTGGAATGGTTTGATCCGACCAGACATTTGTGTATGTGTTCCAGCAGTGGAATGATTTGATCCGACCAGACATTTGTGTATGTGTTCCAGCAGTGGAATGATTTGATCCGACCAGACATTTGTGTATGTGTTCCAGCAGTGGAATGGTTTGATCCGACCAGACATTTGTGTATGTGTTCCAGCAGTGGAATGGTTTGATCCGACCAGACATTTTGTTTTACTTCCCTTTGAGAAGACTATCAGGGGAGCGAATTAGATTTAGGCCTACACCATGTCTTACTTGTGACCAGTCTTAACAAAAACATCTCATTCATTTCATGATTCTATTCTACATTATTTGTTGGTAAACAGAAACAAATCTCAGAACCTGATGACATGCGTCTCAAGTTAATCCATATTTTTTTAATGGAGTCAACTAAGGACATAGACGATTTTTTAAAGTCATCTCCCGAGGCAAACTCATGGTCCTTCTGTCTTGTAGGCTACAAGTCTCTGAACTAATGTAGTTCTGTGTTATGAAATATCAACTATTCTATACATATGCAAGTCTAGATAAAGGGTGTACATTTTATTTCTTTGTATTTTCATAGAACTTTTATTTATTTTATTTGTTTCGGACTTTCCTTCACAATTAGAAGATGACCTACTTCCTTATACAAAACACCAGGACAGCAACACGGAAGGCAGGGAACGAACTCTGCGCCATCGTGACGACACTACAGAACCAGACTACATGACCAGGCACACATCTTTCTAACATGGACGCTCAAGAGAAATGTACAGTTGCCAACTGACTAGAAGATGTGAGCTCGAATTAGAACAACAACCCAAGGCGACCCAATACGTGTCTGTTCCTTGTCCTATCAAGTCTCCTCTAGTACCATTTGTTAGTCGCTCATTTGTTTGTCAATAACTTGTAAGTCCTAGAATAAAAGCCTAATGTTTCCTTTATAAAGTGTGTGCTCAAAATGGAATAGCTTCTAAGAATGGATTCTGCAGTGCTGTAAGGTGCAAACAAATTATGGATTCTGCAATGCTGTAAGGTGCACACACAAATTATGGATTCTGCAGTGTTGTAAGGTGCACACAAAAATTATGGATTCTGCAATGTTGTAAGGTGCACACACAAATTATGGATTCTGCAGTGTTGTAAGGTGCACACACAAATTATGGATTCTGCAGTGTCGTAAGGTGCACACACAAATTATGGATTCTGCAATGCTGTAAGGTGCACACACAAATAATGGATTCTGCAGTATTGTAAGGTGCACACACAAATTATGGATTCTGCAGTGTTGTAAGGTGCACACACAAATTATGGATTCTGCAGTGTTGTAAGGTGCACACACAAATAATGGATTCTGCAGTGTTGTAAGGTGCACACACAAATTATGGATTCTGCAGTGTTGTAAGGTGCACACACAAATTATGGATTCTGTAGTGTTGTAAGGTGCACACACAAATTATGGATTCTGCAGTGTTGTAAGGTGCACACACAAATAATGGATTCTGCAGTGTTGTAAGGTGCACACACAAATTATGGATTCTGCAGTGTTGTAAGGTGCACACACAAATTATGGATTCTGCAGTGTTGTAAGGTGCACACACAAATTATGGATTCTGCAGTGTTGTAAGGTGCACACACAAATTATGGATTCTGCAGTGTTGTAAGGTGCACACACAAATGATGACGTAGCTTATCAACAATTCTTGTGTACACCAGTTACACCACAAAAATTATCATTTCAAGTTTTTCAGTCATTTATGAAAATCTCCAATAGTTGGCACGTGATTAAAATAATTCGCGTTTCTAATTTATGTTATTTTTGTAGTAAGATTACAAGGAATGTGTGAGTTCTAGCCCATGGCTTAAATCAAAATGCCAAGGGCAGATGGTTCTCCTCATCGCTTCCTAATTTAGAGTTAACAAGAGTGACCTTTCCTGTCATCACCACTCAGATCTGCTCCTCCGGTTGTCTCCCATTTACTGGTTCAGTTTTGTTTGTCTTGTTGAAGAAATCTTGCACATGTACCAAATGTTTAGTCCAATGATAAAAACACACCTGTAAACATCTAGGTCTATACACCCTCAAGCTATCGTGTCTTCTGAGTTGTTGTTTTTTTTTAAATGAACTTGGTCTAGTTTAAATCTCTGCTACAAAACCTTGTCTCAAATTGATCCTGCTAATGTAAATTTACTTTTGAACACCGATATGGTGCTGTGATATAGATAAGATAGTATATGTGATTTCGCTCTGTGATATTGTATTGAGATAATCACTCTTATGTTTGTTAATTTCTAAGTTTTGGACTTCCCTTCAGATTGTTATATCCGTGATGCTGGTGTTGGGTGGTCAATACGATTCAGTAAACACTTGGTTTCTGAACACTTGGTTTCTTGTCTACTGAAGAGAATTTTTTTTTTGGGGGGGAAGGGGGGAAGAATACTGCGCTCTGCCTGGGTTATTGCCTCCCGGCATATTGCCTATACACCTATTACATTGCGCAGCATCCAAGCGTAGCCAGTGATAATAGAATTGGTAAGAACCAACTGAAACTATATTAAAGTCAATGGAACACATGAGAACACAAATGGAAATTTTAAATGAAACTAGTGTACACAATATTTTCTTAGTAAGAATAAACTGTGATCAATTTATTTCAATTAAAAAATACACATAAATAGATTCAGTTTCAGAATTACAAGCTATGGACCCCTAACCCGATAAAAAGTTGTTTTTTTTTTGTCTCTATTTATAATTTCCCCAGCCATGTTGAAAATCTAATACTAATAACGAATTCAAATTATTTTTGGTTTAATATTGCCTCCCCTGATATATTTACTCTTCTTAGTAGAGACCCCAAAAAATATGAAGAATCAAAGGTACAAAAACTATTTTCTTTACATTCACTGGCAACCTTGACACATTATATTACGTGACAACATACTAGCCCAAGACGGAGGAGGGGTGCAAGTGGAGAGGGTTTGAACCATCATGACGACAGTCCGAAGCACATTCCATATAAACAGGGAGTTATCCAGTTATCTACCATATAAACAGGGAGTTATCCAGTTATCTACCATATAAACAGGGAGTTATCCAGTTATCTACCATATAAACAGGGAGTTATCCAGTTATCTACCATATAAACAGGGAGTTATCCAGTTATCTACCATATAAACAGGGAGTTATCCAGTTATCTACCATATAAACAGGGAGTTATCCAGTTATCTACCATATAAACAGGGAGTTATCCTGTTATCTACCATATAAACAGGCAGTTATCCCCCCCCCCCTTTGGCTTATGAGTAGCCAAATTGTAGACAATTTTTTGCATCATCAAAGCATTAACTTCTTAGTAGCCACTGAGCAAGTAGTACTTCCACTGTAGTCCAGTCATAAAGTTAATGTTGGAGTTGACTAGCTAGACTTATCAGGAACAGATGGCCATGTACGTGCACCTCTCTAGATTCTAGGAGCCACATTTTAGCCATTTTTAATCAAATTAATTTCTTAGAAGTAGCAATTTAACAAGTTGTGTTTCCACTTTAGTACAGCTGTAAGGATCAACTGTTATTGTAACCAACTAGAATCAGAGAATCAGGAGTTGATAGCCGACCATGTACATTCTGTTATAGGCTTGAAATTCTGTGTACTATAAAAAGTATGAAATATTCTATGGCACGTGACGATTTGTTTTCATTTGCACATAATTATACTTATTATATTTAGTTACGGCCTAGAGTAGGATAAATATTTATTTTATTTTTTTAATTTTTTGCCTTGGAGGAGAAATCCTTGCTAGTGTTCTTTCGATATGATCAATGTTAAAGTTTCTTTGAACAAGAATGAAGAGTGCAGTCAGATTGGTAAATGCGAGTTGAGGTTGGTTTTAGTACTCGATAAAATATCAGGTTAAACACGTCCACCAGTTTACGATTGCAGAGTATATACGAAAGCTCTTAATAATAATAAAAGTTTATTTAATAGAGCGCTGTCGACAAACATGATGCAGGCTCAAGGCGCTGTGATTACATTACAAACATAAAAACGACAGCTAAAATGACAAACTAATCTAAAGAAGTTTTGAACAGATATGTCTTAATGTTCTTCTTGAATGTAGTGTAGCATGTTGTCTATCTGAGATTAATGGGGAGTTAGTTCCTCACCTTTAGTCCGTTTATTGAAAACTCCCAAACCGTAAATTTTGAGGGAGAAACGTGGCATCAGAGTTAAGTCCATGGAGCGCTGTGTTGTCAGTGGGACATATGGAGTAATCAGTTCACTACGGTACAAGGGCGTTTCTTTATTATGGATGCACTGATGACAAAAAATGGACAGCTTGTAGTCAATTCTTGCTTTCACAGGAAGCCAATGGAGTGTGTGCAAGAGAACAAAAGCAGAACCTAGTCTTGTTTTCCGATGGACTATTCGTGTGGTGTTGTTCTGAATTCGTTGCAGCTTGGCTATTTTGTCATCGGGTATACCTGTTAGCACGGCGTTGTAGTAGTCAAGTCGGGAGAGTGTGGATGCTACAGCTAGCTTTTTGAGGGAGAAACGTTGTCAAAAATGTCGGATATGACCTAATCTTTGACGCTGTAAGATAAATGCCCTTGTAGAGCTGACATGTGTAGGTCGAAAGACATGCCATCACATGTCATCGTCATAGTCAAAACGTTGATTTGAATTAACGGAGCTCTGGCAGCAGCAAGAAACCAAAAAATACAAGCAGCAGCATCGTGAATTGACAGCATCTGCTGGGTAGTTTGGTGATGAAACTGCAGAGAGCTCAGACACTTATGGGTTTGTTGATGGCGATTGTATTTGAAAAGACTTGACTGGTTTTGTTCCAGTTGTTCAGAGAAACACACTGTCTGTGTCTAACCTCATTGTCAGCGAATACATTATGCACAGTCTAGACATGAATAAACTACTCGGCCAAGACTACGATGGCTGCCCCGTGATGACTAGCTTTCAGAACTGGATTCGTGAAAAATATACTGCAGCAGTCTTTGTCCGTATGAGTCTCACAGACTTAACCTTGTTATCAAGAACCCGAATGACGTTTCAGGTGTACGTTACGCTGTGGGTGTCATCAAGAAGTCTTTCCAGTTTCCGCAACAGTTTTATTTTTACCTGTTAGTGTGAGACACGATGGAGTGAGAAATAAGAACCAAGTCACAATTTTGAAATGATTTGTTTGGCGGATGTTAATTGCAATTTGTTGTTAACAATTTTTGTTAGATTGACCGAAGGGAGGTATGGACCGAACGGATAAGCTTAACAACGTGTACAGTAAATAGTTTGTTCAAATGTTTAATATTTTATTTAATTTGAAACAAATATTTACAGTTCACTTGTTATCGTATATTCCTTTCTTGAATATTATCCGTATCAAGAAAATGGAAGCTACTATTTTGAAACGTATCAGGCAACTTGCACCACCTGGAAAAAATCCTGCGGGCGCCCATACCATCAACCTCCCTGGACCTCACTCCTCTCCCTCAAAGTGGTCTAGACTAGCTCTATTCTCATTATGACTCTTTTTCCAAACAGACAGGGATCTGTCTACGTCCTCTCAGATGGGACTCACACTTGAAGGATCATTACTTCTTCTCCACCCTTATAGCCTACAGAAGACACCAATGACCCTGGAATGACCCTGGAACATTGAAATCCCGCCCTCTCTTTCCCTTGAACACTTACCTGAATTCTCTGTCCCCTCTTCCCCCGAGTCTTCTGGTGAGTAAAATACTCTCAAGAATCCCGCCCAGTAGTCGAGTGTGTACTCACTGTGTACTTCAAATCTTCTTCAAACACTGCCCAACAGTTTGCCTTTAGGATACATTCACATTTTTAAAAAATGGAAACAAATTTGAAAGAGCGAAGTAATTTTTTTTTTGTTAACCCATTGACTCAAACGTGCCCTAGCTTAAGTCAGTGCATAGATTTTTTTATATTCTACGACCTGACTAAGTCAGTACATATATCTGCTTTATCCATAGATCTGCTTTAATACGACCTGACAAAGTCAGTACATAGATCTGCTTTAATACGACCTGACAAAGTCAGTACATAGATCTGATTTAATACGACCTGACAAAGTCAGTACATAGATCTGCTTTAATACGACCTGACAAAGTCAGTACATAGATCTGCTTTAATACGACCTGACAAAGTCAATACATAGATCTGATTTAATACGACCTGACAAAGTCAATACATAGATCTGCTTTAATACGACCTGACAAAGTCAATACATAGATCTGATTTAATACGACCTGACAAAGTCAGTACATAGATCTGCTTTAATACGACTTGACAAAGTCAATACATAAATCTGCTTTAATACGACCTGACAAAGTCAGTACATAGATCTGCTTTATCCTACGACCTGACAAAGTCAATACATAAATCTGCTTTATCCTACGACCTGACAAAGTCAGTACATAGATCTGCTTTATCCTACGACCTGACAAAGTCAATACATAAATCTGCTTTATCCTACGACCTGACAAAGTCAGTACATAGATCTGCTTTAATACGACCTGACAAAGTCAATACATAGATCTGCTTTATCCTACGACTTGACAAAGTCAGTACATAGATCTGCTTTAATACGACCTGACAAAGTCAATACATAGATCTGCTTTATCCTACGACCTGACAAAGTCAGTACATAGATCTGCTTTAATACGACCTGACAAAGTCAATACATAGATCTGCTTTAATACGACCTGACAAAGTCAGTACATAGATCTGCTTTAATACGACCTGACAAAGTCAATACATAGATCTGCTTTATCCTACGACCTGACAAAGTCAGTACATAGATCTGCTTTAATACGACCTGACAAAGTCAGTACATAAATCTGCTTTAATACGACCTGACAAAGTCAGTACATATATCTGCTTTATCCTACGACTTGACAAAGTCAGTACATAGATCTGCTTTATCCTACGACTTGACAAAGTCAGTACATAGATCTGATTTAATACGACCTGACAAAGTCAGTACATAGATCTGCTTTATCCTACGACCTGACAAAGTCAGTACATAGATCTGCTTTAATACGACCTGACAAAGTCAATACATAGATCTGCTTTATCCTACGACCTGACAAAGTCAGTACATAGATCTGCTTTAATACGACCTGACAAAGTCAGTACATAAATCTGCTTTAATACGACCTGACAAAGTCAGTACATATATCTGCTTTATCCTACGACTTGACAAAGTCAGTACATAGATCTGCTTTATCCTACGACTTGACAAAGTCAGTACATAGATCTGATTTAATACGACCTGACAAAGTCAGTACATAGATCTGCTTTATCCTACGACCTGACAAAGTCAGTACATAGATCTGCTTTAATACGACCTGACAAAGTCAATACATAGATCTGCTTTATCCTACGACCTGACAAAGTCAGTACATAGATCTGCTTTAATACGACCTGACAAAGTCAGTACATAAATCTGCTTTAATACGACCTGACAAAGTCAGTACATATATCTGCTTTATCCTACGACTTGACAAAGTCAGTACATAGATCTGCTTTATCCTACGACTTGACAAAGTCAGTACATAGATCTGATTTAATACGACCTGACAAAGTCAGTACATAGATCTGATTTAATACGACCTGACAAAGTCAGTTCATAGATCTGCTTTAATACGACTTGACTAAGTCAGTACATAGATCTACTTTAATACGACCTGACAAAGTCAGTACATAGATCTGATTTAATACGACCTGACAAAGTCAGTACATATATCTGCTTTAATACGACTTGACTAAGTCAGTACATAGATCTACTTTAATACGACCTGACAAAGTCAGTACATAGATCTGCTTTAATACGACCTGACAAAGTCAGTACATAGATCTACTTTAATACGACCTGACAAAGTCAGTACATAGATCTGCTTTAATACGACCTGACAAAGTCAGTACATAGATCTACTTTAATACGACCTGACAAAGTCAGTACATAGATCTGCTTTAATACGACCTGACAAAGTCAGTACATAGATCTGCTTTAATACGACCTGACAAAGTCAGTACATAGATCTGCTTTAATACGACCTGACAAAGTCAGTACATAGATCTGCTTTAATACGACCTGACAAAGTCAGTACATAGATCTGCTTTAATACGACCTGACAAAGTCAGTACATAGATCTGCTTTAATACGACCTGACAAAGTCAGTACATAGATCTACTTTAATACGACCTGACAAAGTCAGTACATATATCTGCTTTAATACGACCTGACAAAGTCAGTACATAGATCTACTTTAATACGACCTGACAAAGTCAGTACATATATCTACTTTAATACGACCTGACAAAGTCAGTACATAGATCTACTTTAATACGACCTGACAAAGTCAGTACATATATCTACTTTAATACGACCTGACAAAGTCAATACATATATCTGCTTTAATACGACTTGACAAAGTAAGTACATAGATCTGCTTTATCCTACGACTTGACTAAGTCAGTACATAGATCTGCTTTAATACGACCTGACAAAGTCAGTACATAGATCTGCTTTAATACGACCTGACAAAGTCAGTACATAGATCTGCTTTAATACGACCTGACAAAGTCAGTACATAGATCTGCTTTATCCTACGACTTGACTAAGTCAGTACATAGATCTGCTTTAATACGACCTGACAAAGTCAGTACATATATCTGCTTTAATACGACCTGACAAAGTCAGTACATAGATCTGCTTTAATACGACCTGACAAAGTCAGTACATAGATCTGCTTTAATACGACCTGACAAAGTCAGTACATATATCTGCTTTAATACGACTTGACAAAGTAAGTACATAGATCTGCTTTATCCTACGACTTGACAAAGTCAGTACATAGATCTGCTTTAATACGACCTGACAAAGTCAGTACATAGATCTGCTTTAATACGACTTGACAAAGTCAGTACATAGATCTGCTTTATCCTACGACTTGACAAAGTAAGTACATAGATCTGCTTTAATACGACCTGACAAAGTCAGTACATATATCTGCTTTAATACGACCTGACAAAGTCAGTACATATATCTGCTTTAATACGACCTGACAAAGTCAGTACATAGATCTGCTTTAATACGACCTGACAAAGTCAGTACATAGATCTGCTTTAATACGACCTGACAAAGTCAGTACATAGATCTGCTTTAATACGACCTGACAAAGTCAGTACATAGATCTGCTTTAATACGACCTGACAAAGTCAGTACATAGATCTGCTTTAATACGACCTGACAAAGTCAGTACATATATCTGCTTTAATACGACCTGACAAAGTCAGTACATAGATCTGCTTTATCCTACGACCTGACAAAGTCAATACATATATCTGCTTTAATACGACCTGACAAAGTCAGTACATATATCTGCTTTATCCTACGACCTGACAAAGTCAATACATATATCTGCTTTAATACGACCTGACAAAGTCAATACATATATCTGCTTTAATACGACCTGACAAAGTCAATACATATATCTGCTTTAATACGACCTGACAAAGTCAGTACATAGATCTGCTTTAATACGACCTGACAAAGTCAGTACATAGATCTGCTTTAATACGACCTGACAAAGTCAGTACATAGATCTGCTTTAATACGACTTGACAAAGTCAGTACATAGATCTGCTTTAATACGACCTGACAAAGTCAGTACATAGATCTGCTTTATCCTACGACCTGACAAAGTCAGTACATAGATCTGCTTTATCCTACGACTTGACAAAGTCAGTACATAGATCTACTTTAATACGACCTGACAAAGTCAGTACATAGATCTGCTTTATCCTACGACCTGACAAAGTCAGTACATAGATCTGCTTTATCCTACGACCTGACAAAGTCAGTACATAGATCTGCTTTATCCTACGACCTGACAAAGTCAGTACATAGATCTGCTTTAATACGACCTGACAAAGTCAGTACATAGATCTGCTTTAATACGACCTGACAAAGTCAGTACATATATCTGCTTTAATACGACCTGACAAAGTCAGTACATAGATCTGCTTTATCCTACGACCTGACAAAGTCAATACATATATCTGCTTTAATACGACCTGACAAAGTCAGTACATAGATCTGCTTTATCCTACGACCTGACAAAGTCAGTACATATATCTGCTTTATCCTACGACCTGACTAAGTCAGTACATATATCTGCTTTAATACGACCTGACAAAGTCAATACATAGATTTGATTTAATACGACTTGACAAAGTCAGTACATAGATCTGCTTTAATACGACCTGACAAAGTCAGTACATAGATCTGCTTTATCCTACGACCTGACAAAGTCAGTACATATATCTGCTTTAATACGACCTGACAAAGTCAGTACATAGATCTGCTTTAATACGACCTGACAAAGTCAGTACATAGATCTGCTTTAATACGACCTGACAAAGTCAGTACATAGATCTGCTTTAATACGACCTGACAAAGTCAATACATATATCTGCTTTAATACGACCTGACAAAGTCAGTACATATATCTGCTTTAATACGACCTGACAAAGTCAGTACATAGATCTGCTTTAATACGACCTGACAAAGTCAATACATATATCTGCTTTAATACGACCTGACAAAGTCAATACATATATCAGCTTTAATACGACTTGACAAAGTCAGTACATAGATCTGCTTTAATACGACCTGACAAAGTCAGTACATATATCTGCTTTAATACGACCTGACAAAGTCAGTACATAGATCTGCTTTATCCTACGACTTGACAAAGTCAGTACATATATCTGCTTTAATACGACCTGACAAAGTCAGTACATAGATCTGCTTTAATACGACCTGACAAAGTCAGTACATAGATCTGATTTAATACGACCTGACAAAGTCAGTACATAGATCTGCTTTAATACGACCTGACAAAGTCAGTACATAGATCTGCTTTAATACGACCTGACAAAGTCAGTACATAGATCTGCTTTAATACGACCTGACAAAGTCAGTACATAGATCTGCTTTAATACGACTTGACAAAGTCAGTACATAGATCTGCTTTAATACGACCTGACAAAGTCAGTACATATATCTGCTTTATCCTACGACTTGACAAAGTCAGTACATAGATCTGCTTTAATACGACCTGACAAAGTCAATACATATATCTGCTTTAATACGACCTGACAAAGTCAGTACATAGATCTGCTTTAATACGACCTGACAAAGTCAATACATATATCTGCTTTATCCTACGACCTGACAAAGTCAGTACATAGATCTGCTTTAATACGACCTGACAAAGTCAGTACATAGATCTGCTTTAATACGACCTGACAAAGTCAGTACATATATCTGCTTTATCCTACGACCTGACAAAGTCAGTACATAGATCTGCTTTAATACGACCTGACAAAGTCAGTACATAGATCTGCTTTATCCTACGACCTGACAAAGTCAGTACATAGATCTGCTTTAATACGACCTGACAAAGTCAGTACATAGATCTGCTTTAATACGACCTGACAAAGTCAGTACATAGATCTGCTTTAATACGACCTGACAAAGTCAGTACATAGATCTGCTTTATCCTACGACTTGACTAAGTCAGTACATAGATCTGCTTTAATACGACCTGACAAAGTCAGTACATAGATCTGCTTTATCCTACGACTTGACTAAGTCAGTACATAGATCTGCTTTATCCTACGACTTGACTAAGTCAGTACATAGATCTGCTTTATCCTACGACCTGACAAAGTCAGTACATAGATCTGCTTTAATACGACCTGAGAAAATTAGTACATAGATCTGCTTTATCCTACGACTTGACTAAGTCAGTACATAGATCTGCTTTAATACGACCTGACAAAGTCAGTACATAGATCTGCTTTATCCTACGACTTGACTAAGTCAGTACATAGATCTGCTTTATCCTACGACTTGACTAAGTCAGTACATAGATCTGCTTTATCCTACGACTTGACTAAGTCAGTACATAGATCTGCTTTATCCTACGACTTGACTAAGTCAGTACATAGATCTGCTTTATCCTACGACCTGACTAAGTCAGTACATAGATCTGCTTTATCTTACGACCTGACAAAGTCAGTACATAGATCTGCTTTAATACGACCTGACAAAGTCAGTACATAGATCTGCTTTATCCTACGACTTGACTAAGTCAGTACATAGATCTGCTTTATCCTACGACTTGACAAAGTAAGTACATAGATCTGCTTTAATACGACCTGACAAAGTCAGTACATATATCTGCTTTAATACGACCTGACAAAGTCAGTACATAGATCTGCTTTAATACGACCTGACAAAGTCAGTACATAGATCTGCTTTAATACGACCTGACAAAGTCAGTACATATATCTGCTTTAATACGACCTGACAAAGTCAGTACATATATCTGCTTTAATACGACCTGACAAAGTCAGTACATAGATCTGCTTTAATACGACCTGACAAAGTCAGTACATAGATCTGCTTTAATACGACCTGACAAAGTCAGTACATATATCTGCTTTAATACGACCTGACAAAGTCAGTACATAGATCTGCTTTAATACGACCTGACAAAGTCAGTACATAGATCTGCTTTATCCTACGACTTGACTAAGTCAGTACATAGATCTGCTTTAATACGACCTGACAAAGTCAGTACATATATCTGCTTTAATACGACCTGACAAAGTCAGTACATAGATCTGCTTTATCCTACGACCTGACAAAGTCAGTACATAGATCTGCTTTATCCTACGACTTGACAAAGTCAGTACATAGATCTACTTTAATACGACCTGACAAAGTCAGTACATAGATCTGCTTTATCCTACGACCTGACAAAGTCAGTACATAGATCTGCTTTATCCTACGACCTGACAAAGTCAGTACATAGATCTGCTTTAATACGACCTGACAAAGTCAGTACATAGATCTGCTTTAATACGACCTGACAAAGTCAGTACATATATCTGCTTTAATACGACCTGACAAAGTCAGTACATAGATCTGCTTTAATACGACCTGACAAAGTCAGTACATAGATCTACTTTATCCTACGACTTGACAAAGTCAGTACATATATCTACTTTAATACGACCTGACAAAGTCAGTACATAAATCTGCTTTAATACGACCTGACTAAGTCAGTACATAGATCTGCTTTATCCTACGACCTGACAAAGTCAATACATATATCTGCTTTAATACGACCTGACAAAGTCAGTACATAGATCTGCTTTATCCTACGACCTGACAAAGTCAGTACATATATCTGCTTTATCCTACGACCTGACAAAGTCAGTACATAGATCTGCTTTATCATACGACTTGACAAAGTCAGTACATAGATCTGCTTTAATACGACCTGACAAAGTCAGTACATAGATCTGCTTTAATACGACCTGACAAAGTCAGTACATAGATCTGCTTTAATACGACCTGACAAAGTCAGTACATAGATCTGCTTTATCTTACGACCTGACAAAGTCAGTACATAGATCTGCTTTATCATACGACTTGACAAAGTCAGTACATAGATCTGCTTTAATACGACCTGACAAAGTCAGTACATAGATCTGCTTTAATACGACTTGACAAAGTCAGTACATAGATCTGCTTTAATACGACCTGACAAAGTCAGTACATAGATCTGATTTATCCTACGACCTGACAAAGTCAGTACATAGATCTGCTTTATCCTACGACCTGACAAAGTCAATACATAGATCTGCTTTAATACGACCTGACAAAGTCAGTACATAGATCTGCTTTATCCTACGACCTGACAAAGTCAGTACATAGATCTGCTTTAATACGACCTGACAAAGTCAGTACATAGATCTGCTTTATCCTACGACTTGACAAAGTCAGTACATAGATCTGCTTTAATACGACCTGACAAAGTCAATACATATATCTGCTTTAATACGACCTGACAAAGTCAATACATATATCA
Source organism: Biomphalaria glabrata (assembly GCF_947242115.1). Taxonomy (NCBI): domain Eukaryota; kingdom Metazoa; phylum Mollusca; class Gastropoda; family Planorbidae; genus Biomphalaria; species Biomphalaria glabrata. The sequence goes on from NC_074715.1 coordinate 24,987,083, forward strand.
GCTTTAATACGACTTGACAAAGTCAGTACATAGATCTGCTTTAATACGACCTGACAAAGTCAGTACATATATCTGCTTTAATACGACCTGACAAAGTCAGTACATAGATCTGCTTTATCCTACGACTTGACAAAGTCAGTACATATATCTGCTTTAATACGACCTAACAAAGTCAGTACATAGATCTGCTTTAATACGACCTGACAAAGTCAGTACATAGATCTGATTTAATACGACCTGACAAAGTCAGTACATAGATCTGCTTTAATACGACCTGACAAAGTCAGTACATAGATCTGATTTAATACGACCTGACAAAGTCAGTACATAGATCTGCTTTAATACGACCTGACAAAGTCAGTACATATATCTGCTTTAATACGACCTGACAAAGTCAGTACATAGATCTGCTTTATCCTACGACTTGACAAAGTCAGTACATATATCTGCTTTAATACGACCTGACAAAGTCAGTACATAGATCTGCTTTAATACGACCTGACAAAGTCAGTACATAGATCTGATTTAATACGACCTGACAAAGTCAGTACATAGATCTGCTTTAATACGACCTGACAAAGTCAGTACATAGATCTGCTTTAATACGACCTGACAAAGTCAGTACATAGATCTGCTTTAATACGACCTGACAAAGTCAGTACATAGATCTGCTTTAATACGACTTGACAAAGTCAGTACATAGATCTGCTTTAATACGACCTGACAAAGTCAGTACATATATCTGCTTTATCCTACGACTTGACAAAGTCAGTACATAGATCTGCTTTAATACGACCTGACAAAGTCAATACATATATCTGCTTTAATACGACCTGACAAAGTCAGTACATAGATCTGCTTTAATACGACCTGACAAAGTCAATACATATATCTGCTTTATCCTACGACCTGACAAAGTCAGTACATAGATCTGCTTTAATACGACCTGACAAAGTCAGTACATAGATCTGCTTTAATACGACCTGACAAAGTCAGTACATATATCTGCTTTATCCTACGACCTGACAAAGTCAGTACATAGATCTGCTTTAATACGACCTGACAAAGTCAGTACATAGATCTGCTTTATCCTACGACCTGACAAAGTCAGTACATAGATCTGCTTTAATACGACCTGACAAAGTCAGTACATAGATCTGCTTTAATACGACCTGACAAAGTCAGTACATAGATCTGCTTTAATACGACCTGACAAAGTCAGTACATAGATCTGCTTTATCCTACGACCTGACAAAGTCAGTACATAGATCTGCTTTAATACGACCTGAGAAAATTAGTACATAGATCTGCTTTATCCTACGACTTGACTAAGTCAGTACATAGATCTGCTTTAATACGACCTGACAAAGTCAGTACATAGATCTGCTTTATCCTACGACTTGACTAAGTCAGTACATAGATCTGCTTTATCCTACGACTTGACTAAGTCAGTACATAGATCTGCTTTATCCTACGACCTGACAAAGTCAGTACATAGATCTGCTTTAATACGACCTGAGAAAATTAGTACATAGATCTGCTTTATCCTACGACTTGACTAAGTCAGTACATAGATCTGCTTTAATACGACCTGACAAAGTCAGTACATAGATCTGCTTTATCCTACGACTTGACTAAGTCAGTACATAGATCTGCTTTATCCTACGACTTGACTAAGTCAGTACATAGATCTGCTTTATCCTACGACTTGACTAAGTCAGTACATAGATCTGCTTTATCCTACGACTTGACTAAGTCAGTACATAGATCTGCTTTATCCTACGACCTGACTAAGTCAGTACATAGATCTGCTTTATCTTACGACCTGACAAAGTCAGTACATAGATCTGCTTTAATACGACCTGACAAAGTCAGTACATAGATCTGCTTTATCCTACGACTTGACTAAGTCAGTACATAGATCTGCTTTATCCTACGACTTGACAAAGTAAGTACATAGATCTGCTTTAATACGACCTGACAAAGTCAGTACATATATCTGCTTTAATACGACCTGACAAAGTCAGTACATAGATCTGCTTTAATACGACCTGACAAAGTCAGTACATAGATCTGCTTTAATACGACCTGACAAAGTCAGTACATATATCTGCTTTAATACGACCTGACAAAGTCAGTACATATATCTGCTTTAATACGACCTGACAAAGTCAGTACATAGATCTGCTTTAATACGACCTGACAAAGTCAGTACATAGATCTGCTTTAATACGACCTGACAAAGTCAGTACATATATCTGCTTTAATACGACCTGACAAAGTCAGTACATAGATCTGCTTTAATACGACCTGACAAAGTCAGTACATAGATCTGCTTTATCCTACGACTTGACTAAGTCAGTACATAGATCTGCTTTAATACGACCTGACAAAGTCAGTACATATATCTGCTTTAATACGACCTGACAAAGTCAGTACATAGATCTGCTTTATCCTACGACCTGACAAAGTCAGTACATAGATCTGCTTTATCCTACGACTTGACAAAGTCAGTACATAGATCTACTTTAATACGACCTGACAAAGTCAGTACATAGATCTGCTTTATCCTACGACCTGACAAAGTCAGTACATAGATCTGCTTTATCCTACGACCTGACAAAGTCAGTACATAGATCTGCTTTAATACGACCTGACAAAGTCAGTACATAGATCTGCTTTAATACGACCTGACAAAGTCAGTACATATATCTGCTTTAATACGACCTGACAAAGTCAGTACATAGATCTGCTTTAATACGACCTGACAAAGTCAGTACATAGATCTACTTTATCCTACGACTTGACAAAGTCAGTACATATATCTACTTTAATACGACCTGACAAAGTCAGTACATAAATCTGCTTTAATACGACCTGACTAAGTCAGTACATAGATCTGCTTTATCCTACGACCTGACAAAGTCAATACATATATCTGCTTTAATACGACCTGACAAAGTCAGTACATAGATCTGCTTTATCCTACGACCTGACAAAGTCAGTACATATATCTGCTTTATCCTACGACCTGACAAAGTCAGTACATAGATCTGCTTTATCATACGACTTGACAAAGTCAGTACATAGATCTGCTTTAATACGACCTGACAAAGTCAGTACATAGATCTGCTTTAATACGACCTGACAAAGTCAGTACATAGATCTGCTTTAATACGACCTGACAAAGTCAGTACATAGATCTGCTTTATCTTACGACCTGACAAAGTCAGTACATAGATCTGCTTTATCATACGACTTGACAAAGTCAGTACATAGATCTGCTTTAATACGACCTGACAAAGTCAGTACATAGATCTGCTTTAATACGACTTGACAAAGTCAGTACATAGATCTGCTTTAATACGACCTGACAAAGTCAGTACATAGATCTGATTTATCCTACGACCTGACAAAGTCAGTACATAGATCTGCTTTATCCTACGACCTGACAAAGTCAATACATAGATCTGCTTTAATACGACCTGACAAAGTCAGTACATAGATCTGCTTTATCCTACGACCTGACAAAGTCAGTACATAGATCTGCTTTAATACGACCTGACAAAGTCAGTACATAGATCTGCTTTATCCTACGACTTGACAAAGTCAGTACATAGATCTGCTTTAATACGACCTGACAAAGTCAATACATATATCTGCTTTAATACGACCTGACAAAGTCAATACATATATCAGCTTTAATACGACTTGACAAAGTCAGTACATAGATCTGCTTTAATACGACCTGACAAAGTCAGTACATATATCTGCTTTAATACGACCTGACAAAGTCAGTACATAGATCTGCTTTATCCTACGACTTGACAAAGTCAGTACATATATCTGCTTTAATACGACCTAACAAAGTCAGTACATAGATCTGCTTTAATACGACCTGACAAAGTCAGTACATAGATCTGATTTAATACGACCTGACAAAGTCAGTACATAGATCTGCTTTAATACGACCTGACAAAGTCAGTACATAGATCTGATTTAATACGACCTGACAAAGTCAGTACATAGATCTGCTTTAATACGACCTGACAAAGTCAGTACATAGATCTGCTTTAATACGACTTGACAAAGTCAGTACATAGATCTGCTTTAATACGACCTGACAAAGTCAGTACATAGATATGCTTTAATACGACCTGACAAAGTCAGTACATAGATCTGCTTTATCCTACGACCTGACAAAGTCAGTACATAGATCTGCTTTATCCTACGACCTGACAAAGTCAGTACATAGATCTGCTTTAATACGACCTGACAAAGTCAGTACATATATCTGCTTTATCCTACGACCTGACAAAGTCAGTACATATATCTGCTTTAATACGACCTGACAAAGTCAGTACATAGATCTGCTTTAATACGACCTGACAAAGTCAGTACATATATCTGCTTTAATACGACCTGACAAAGTCAGTACATATATCTGCTTTATCCTACGACTTGACTAAGTCAGTACATAGATCTGCTTTATCCTACGACTTGACTAAGTCAGTACATATATCTGCTTTAATACGACCTGACAAAGTCAGTACATAGATCTGCTTTATCCTACGACTTGACTAAGTCAGTACATATATCTGCTTTAATACGACCTGACAAAGTCAGTACATAGATCTGCTTTATCCTACGACTTGACTAAGTCAGTACATAGATCTGCTTTATCTTACGACCTGACAAAGTCAGTACATAGATCTGCTTTAATACGACCTGACAAAGTCAGTACATAGATCTGCTTTATCCTACGACTTGACTAAGTCAGTACATAGATCTGCTTTATCCTACGACTTGACTAAGTCAGTACATAGATCTGCTTTATCCTACGACTTGACTAAGTCAGTACATAGATCTGCTTTAATACGACCTGACAAAGTCAGTACATAGATCTGCTTTATCCTACGACCTGACAAAGTCAGTACATATATCTGCTTTATCCTACGACCTGACAAAGTCAGTACATAGATCTGCTTTATCATACGACTTGACAAAGTCAGTACATAGATCTGCTTTAATACGACCTGACAAAGTCAGTACATAGATCTGCTTTAATACGACCTGACAAAGTCAGTACATAGATCTGCTTTAATACGACCTGACAAAGTCAGTACATAGATCTGCTTTATCCTACGACCTGACAAAGTCAGTACATAGATCTGCTTTAATACGACCTGACAAAGTCAGTACATAGATCTACTTTATCCTACGACTTGACAAAGTCAGTACATAGATCTGCTTTAATACGACCTGACAAAGTCAATACATATATCTGCTTTATCCTACGACCTGACAAAGTCAGTACATAGATCTGCTTTATCCTACGACTTGACAAAGTCAGTACATAGATCTGCTTTAATACGACCTGACAAAGTCAGTACATAGATCTGCTTTAATACGACCTGACAAAGTCAGTACATAGATCTGCTTTATCCTACGACCTGACTAAGTCAGTACATAGATCTACTTTAATACGACCTGACAAAGTCAGTACATATATCTGCTTTATCCTACGACCTGACAAAGTCAATACATATATCTACTTTAATACGACCTGGCAAAGTCAGTACATAGATCTACTTTAATACGACCTGACAAAGTCAGTACATATATCTGCTTTAATACGACCTGACAAAGTCAGTACATAGATCTGCTTTAATACGACCTGACAAAGTCAGTACATATATCTGCTTTAATACGACCTGACAAAGTCAGTACATAGATCTGCTTTATCCTACGACCTGACAAAGTCAGTACATAGATCTACTTTAATACGACCTGACAAAGTCAGTACATATATCTGCTTTAATACGACCTGACAAAGTCAGTACATAGATCTACTTTAATACGACCTGACAAAGTCAGTACATAGATCTGCTTTATCCTACGACCTGACAAAGTCAGTACATATATCTGCTTTAATACGACCTGACAAAGTCAGTACATAGATCTGCTTTAATACGACCTGACAAAGTCAGTACATAGATCTGCTTTAATACGACCTGACAAAGTCAGTACATAGATCTGCTTTAATACGACCTGACAAAGTCAATACATATATCTGCTTTAATACGACCTGACAAAGTCAGTACATATATCTGCTTTAATACGACCTGACAAAGTCAATACATATATCTGCTTTAATACGACCTGACAAAGTCAGTACATATATCTGCTTTAATACGACCTGACAAAGTCAGTACATAGATCTGCTTTAATACGACCTGACAAAGTCAGTACATAGATCTGCTTTAATACGACCTGACAAAGTCAAAACATAGATCTGATTTAATACGACCTGACAAAGTCAGTACATAGATCTGCTTTAATACGACCTGACAAAGTCAGTACATATATCTGCTTTAATACGACCTGACAAAGTCAGTACATAGATCTGCTTTATCCTACGACCTGACAAAGTCAGTACATAGATCTACTTTAATACGACCTGACAAAGTCAGTACATAGATCTGCTTTAATACGACCTGACAAAGTCAATACATATATCTGCTTTAATACGACCTGACAAAGTCAGTACATAGATCTGATTTAATACGACCTGACAAAGTCAGTACATATATCTGCTTTAATACGACCTGACAAAGTCAATACATAGATCTGCTTTATCCTACGACCTGACAAAGTCAGTACATAGATCTGATTTAATACGACCTGACAAAGTCAGTACATAGATCTGCTTTATCCTACGACCTGACAAAGTCAGTACATAGATCTACTTTAATACGACCTGACAAAGTCAGTACATAGATCTGCTTTAATACGACCTGACAAAGTCAGTACATAGATCTGCTTTAATACGACCTGACAAAGTCAGTACATATATCTACTTTAATACGACCTGACAAAGTCAGTACATAGATCTGCTTTAATACGACCTGACAAAGTCAGTACATATATCTACTTTAATACGACCTGACAAAGTCAGTACATAGATCTGCTTTAATACGACCTGACAAAGTCAGTACATAGATCTGCTTTAATACGACCTGACAAAGTCAGTACATAGATCTGCTTTAATACGACCTGACAAAGTCAGTACATATATCTGCTTTAATACGACCTGACAAAGTCAGTACATATATCTGCTTTATCCTACGACCTGACTAAGTCAGTACATAGATCTGCTTTAATACGACCTGACAAAGTCAGTACATAGATCTGCTTTAATACGACCTGACAAAGTCAGTACATATATCTGCTTTAATACGACCTGACAAAGTCAGTACATAGATCTGCTTTATCCTACGACCTGACAAAGTCAATACATATATCTGCTTTAATACGACCTGACAAAGTCAGTACATAGATCTGCTTTATCCTACGACCTGACAAAGTCAGTAGGCTACATAGATCTGCTTTAATACGACCTGACAAAGTCAGTACATAGATCTGCTTTAATACGACCTGACAAAGTCAGTACATAGATCTGCTTTAATACGACCTGACAAAGTCAATACATATATCTGCTTTAATACGACCTGACAAAGTCAGTACATAGATCTGCTTTATCATACGACTTGACAAAGTCAGTACATAGATCTGCTTTAATACGACCTGACAAAGTCAGTACATAGATCTGCTTTAATACGACCTGACAAAGTCAGTACATAGATCTGCTTTATCCTACGACCTGACAAAGTCAGTACATATATCTGCTTTATCCTACGACCTGACAAAGTCAATACATATATCTACTTTAATACGACCTGACAAAGTCAGTACATAGATCTACTTTAATACGACCTGACAAAGTCAGTACATAGATCTGATTTATCCTACGACCTGACAAAGTCAGTACATAGATCTGCTTTAATACGACCTGACAAAGTCAGTACATAGATCTGCTTTATCCTACGACCTGACAAAGTCAGTACATAGATCTGCTTTAATACGACCTGACAAAGTCAGTACATAGATCTGCTTTAATACGACCTGACAAAGTCAGTACATAGATCTGCTTTAATACGACCTGACAAAGTCAGTACATAGATCTGCTTTATCCTACGACCTGACAAAGTCAGTACATAGATCTGCTTTAATACGACCTGACAAAGTCAATACATAGATCTGCTTTAATACGACCTGACAAAGTCAGTACATAGATCTGCTTTATCCTACGACCTGACAAAGTCAGTACATATATCTGCTTTATCCTACGACCTGACAAAGTCAGTACATAGATCTGCTTTATCCTACGACTTGACAAAGTCAGTACATAGATCTGCTTTAATACGACCTGACAAAGTCAGTACATAGATCTGCTTTAATACGACCTGACAAAGTCAGTACATAGATCTGCTTTATCCTACGACCTGACAAAGTCAGTACATATATCTGCTTTATCCTACGACCTGACAAAGTCAATACATATATCTACTTTAATACGACCTGACAAAGTCAGTACATAGATCTACTTTAATACGACCTGACAAAGTCAGTACATATATCTGCTTTAATACGACCTGACAAAGTCAGTACATAGATCTGCTTTAATACGACCTGACAAAGTCAGTACATATATCTGCTTTAATACGACCTGACAAAGTCAGTACATAGATCTGCTTTATCCTACGACCTGACAAAGTCAGTACATAAATCTGCTTTAATACGACCTGACAAAGTCAGTACATAGATCTACTTTAATACGACCTGACAAAGTCAGTACATAGATCTGCTTTAATACGACCTGACAAAGTCAGTACATAGATCTGCTTTAATACGACCTGACAAAGTCAGTACATATATCTGCTTTAATACGACCTGACAAAGTCAGTACATAGATCTGCTTTATCCTACGACTTGACAAAGTCAGTACATAGATCTGCTTTATCCTACGACCTGACAAAGTCAGTACATAGATCTGCTTTATCCTACGACCTGACAAAGTCAGTACATATATCTGCTTTAATACGACCTGACAAAGTCAGTACATAGATCTGCTTTATCCTACGACTTGACAAAGTCAGTACATAGATCTGCTTTAATACGACCTGACAAAGTCAGTACATAGATCTGCTTTATCCTACGACCTGACAAAGTCAGTACATAGCTCTGCTTTAATACGACCTGACAAAGTCAGTACATAGATCTGCTTTAATACGACCTGACAAAGTCAGTACATAGATCTGCTTTATCCTACGACCTGACTAAGTCAGTACATAGATCTGCTTTAATACGACCTGACAAAGTCAGTACATAGATCTGCTTTAATACGACCTGACAAAGTCAGTACATAGATCTGCTTTAATACGACCTGACAAAGTCAGTACATAGATCTACTTTAATACGACCTGACAAAGTCAGTACATAGATCTGCTTTAATACGACCTGACAAAGTCAGTACATAGATCTGCTTTAATACGACCTGACAAAGTCAGTACATAGATCTGCTTTAATACGACCTGACAAAGTCAGTACATAGATCTGCTTTAATACGACCTGACAAAGTCAGTACATAGATCTGCTTTAATACGACCTGACAAAGTCAGTACATAGATCTACTTTAATACGACCTGACAAAGTCAGTACATAGATCTGCTTTAATACGACCTGACAAAGTCAGTACATAGATCTGCTTTAATACGACCTGACAAAGTCAGTACATAGATCTGCTTTATCCTACGACCTGTGACCTAACGAGGAGTCATGTTGAAAAGTGACGAGCCCCCATGTGACCTAAAGAGGATTCATGAACCAATATGATTAGTTCACATTACCTAGTAGCGGGTATAGCTAAAAATATTCAATTAGAATTATAGCTAGATTTAGGTATTTAGATCAACAGATCAGTGTTAAGTGTGCTGGCACGTTCGTCCAGAGTTGTACTGGTCCCTTCTTGTACTGCCTAGGTTATTAAGTATAACCTCCAGGTATACAATTCAACTAATGTATGCAACAAAAGACTTTACAAAGTCGCAGGTAAACATATTTACATGGTTTATTTACATGAATAAAATAAAGGTGTAAATACATGGCCATTAACTCACATGCCGACACAACAAAAAGTAAACAAAAGATACTCAAAAATAATATGGCACACAGCCCTAGTCATATGTTACATTATCGTCACATTCTGGTTATCAAAAATACAGGTCACAGGCCTCAGGTCAACACATGACCACTTTTGACCACTGGGTTACAAACTTCCGGCTTACACAGCCAACTGAAGGTCACAGGCCTCAGGTCGAAACACGACCACTTTTGGCTACACTATGGTTACAGGCTTCAGGCTTACACTAGCCACTTTTAGCCAAAAAAAAAAACAAAATGGTCATGATGAACTATAGGCTTCAGGGAAACCTATGAGCCTACAAGCTTCATAGAATCCCACCTATAGCCATCCGTTTGGTAAAGCCCATCTGATGATTCAATACGGGTTGAATCCCTCAGAGACAAGGCTATAAAAATATGTAAAGTCCATCTGATGATTCAATACAGGTTAAATCCCTCAGAAAAAGGTTACAAAAATATGTCACGTTTGGGAGTACCCCAGGATGCAGAACATCAGGGTAAAAATATAGTGCCTGGAAATCATTTGGGCTATATCTATTAATAAATACATTATATAAAATACAATAATACTAAAGACATACTTAGCCCAAAGATCTCCAGAGCAGGGCACACTTCTCCGAGTACCCCATGACACACGACCACTAACAGAAAAAATACTATACACAACACAGGTCAAGTGGTCAAGCTGGTAACTCAGGAGCAAGTGGCAACTAAACACAGTATGCAAGGCCTTTTATAAACTACACAAGGGGAATCACTCCTAACTATACAAGTAATCAAAAATAGTTAGTTCCCCATTATGTCACACCCCCCACCTTAAAAATGCCCTTGTGAGGAAAACATGACGCACAAGGCATTAAACTTAAACCAAAGGGGAAAATGACAGTATCAAACAAAATAAGTACAAGTTAACATCTCTACTTAGTTAACATTTCAACATTTCCCCATTAAATCCTCTGTTTACAAAATCATCAAAATTCACTACAACATTAACTAGTCCACTATTATAGGTGAAAAAAATCGCTAAATTTACATCATCAGCTTAAACGTATCAAAATCTAGTCATCAAGTACTCATGTGCAATACAAATATTAGTAGACTACATAGTGAATTTATACAAAAAGAAAATACAATTTCAACTCTAAATAGACTTAATATCCTAAACTTCATCAGAAGTCAACAGGCTTGTCAACAGGACTGGTGACTGGTTGGTTTAGTGCTCTTTGCGGTCATCTGGTCTCTCTTGACATCACAGCCGTGACACGGTCAACAAGATTCTGCTAAGTACTGTCATTCAGACTAATACGACAGGTACGAGCAAACGAGCCAGATGTAGGAACTTCTGGTAGTCTCTCGCGGCCTCTGGTAGTCTCTTGCGGCCTCGGATAGTCTCTTGCGGCCTCGGATAGTCTCTTGCGGCCTGGGATAGTCTCTTGCGCCTCAGGTAGTCTCTAGTACCTTCTGGTTACCTGAAAAGTTTAGTTGTCTACAACAAAGCTAACAAAATGTAGACACAACTGTATATTACATCTTAAATATAAATCTCGTCACAACTGGCAAAACTTGAAAACTTACAGTAAATAAACAATATCAATAGTACAATTATGTTTACTGCAATACATAACATCAGTAGGGTTCTAGGGTTTAACACCGATAAAATTCTTTTTACGAGCCCCCATGTGACCTAACGAGGAGTCATGTTGAAAAGTGACGAGCCCCCATGTGACCTAAAGAGGATTCATGAACCAATATGATTAGTTCACATTACCTAGTAGCGGGTATAGCTAAAAATATTCAATTAGAATTATAGCTAGATTTAGGTATTTAGATCAACAGATCAGTGTTAAGTGTGCTGGCACGTTCGTCCAGAGTTGTACTGGTCCCTTCTTGTACTGCCTAGGTTATTAAGTATAACCTCCAGGTATACAATTCAACTAATGTATGCAACAAAAGACTTTACAAAGTCGCAGGTAAACATATTTACATGGTTTATTTACATGAATAAAATAAAGGTGTAAATACATGGCCATTAACTCACATGCCGACACAACAAAAAGTAAACAAAAGATACTCAAAAATAATATGGCACACAGCCCTAGTCATATGTTACATTATCGTCACATTCTGGTTATCAAAAATACAGGTCACAGGCCTCAGGTCAACACATGACCACTTTTGACCACTGGGTTACAAACTTCCGGCTTACACAGCCAACTGAAGGTCACAGGCCTCAGGTCGAAACACGACCACTTTTGGCTACACTATGGTTACAGGCTTCAGGCTTACACTAGCCACTTTTAGCCAAAAAAAAAAACAAAATGGTCATGATGAACTATAGGCTTCAGGGAAACCTATGAGCCTACAAGCTTCATAGAATCCCACCTATAGCCATCCGTTTGGTAAAGCCCATCTGATGATTCAATACGGGTTGAATCCCTCAGAGACAAGGCTATAAAAATATGTAAAGTCCATCTGATGATTCAATACAGGTTAAATCCCTCAGAAAAAGGTTACAAAAATATGTCACGTTTGGGAGTACCCCAGGATGCAGAACATCAGGGTAAAAATATAGTGCCTGGAAATCATTTGGGCTATATCTATTAATAAATACATTATATAAAATACAATAATACTAAAGACATACTTAGCCCAAAGATCTCCAGAGCAGGGCACACTTCTCCGAGTACCCCATGACACACGACCACTAACAGAAAAAATACTATACACAACACAGGTCAAGTGGTCAAGCTGGTAACTCAGGAGCAAGTGGCAACTAAACACAGTATGCAAGGCCTTTTATAAACTACACAAGGGGAATCACTCCTAACCATACAAGTAATCAAAAATAGTTAGTTCCCCATTATGTCACAGACCTGACTAAGTCAGTACATATATCTGCTTTAATACGACCTGACAAAGTCAGTACATAGATCTGCTTTAATACGACCTGACAAAGTCAATACATAGATCTGCTTTAATACGACCTGACAAAGTCAGTACATAGATCTGCTTTAATACGACCTGACAAAGTCAGTACATAGATCTGATTTATCCTACGACCTGACAAAGTCAGTACATAGATCTGATTTAATACGACCTGACAAAGTCAGTACATAGATCTGCTTTAATACGACCTGACAAAGTCAGTACATAGATCTGCTTTAATACGACCTGACAAAGTCAGTACATAGATCTGCTTTATCCTACGACCTGACAAAGTCAGTACATAGATCTGCTTTAATACGACCTGACAAAGTCAGTACATAGATCTGCTTTAATACGACCTGACAAAGTCAATACATATATCTGCTTTATCCTACGACCTGACAAAGTCAGTACATAGATCTGCTTTAATACGACCTGACAAAGTCAGTACATAGATCTGCTTTATCCTACGACCTGACAAAGTCAGTACATATATCTGCTTTATCCTACGACCTGACAAAGTCAGTACATAGATCTGCTTTAATACGACCTGACTAAGTCAATACATAGATCTGCTTTAATACGACCTGACAAAGTCAGTACATAGATCTGCTTTAATACGACCTGACAAAGTCAGTACATAGATCTGCTTTATCCTACGACCTGACAAAGTCAGTACATAGATCTGCTTTAATACGACCTGACAAAGTCAGTACATAGATCTGCTTTATCCTACGACCTGACAAAGTCAGTACATAGATCTGCTTTAATACGACCTGACAAAGTCAGTACATAGATCTGCTTTATCCTACGACCTGACAAAGTCAGTACATAGATCTACTTTAATACGACCTGACAAAGTCAGTACATAGATCTGCTTTAATACGACCTGACAAAGTCAGTACATAGATCTGCTTTATCCTACGACCTGACAAAGTCAATACATAGATCTGCTTTAATACGACCTGACAAAGTCAGTACATAGATCTGCTTTAATACGACCTGACAAAGTCAGTACATAGATCTGCTTTAATACGACCTGACAAAGTCAATACATATATCTGCTTTAATACGACCTGACAAAGTCAGTACATAGATCTGCTTTAATACGACCTGACAAAGTCAATACATATATCTGCTTTAATACGACCTGACAAAGTCAGTACATATATCTGCTTTATCCTACGACTTGACTAAGTCAGTACATAGATCTGCTTTATCCTACGACTTGACTAAGTCAGTACATATATCTGCTTTAATACGACCTGACAAAGTCAGTACATAGATCTGCTTTAATACGACCTGACAAAGTCAGTACATAGATCTGCTTTAATACGACCTGACAAAGTCAGTACATAGATCTGCTTTATCCTACGACCTGACAAAGTCAGTACATAGATCTGCTTTAATACGACCTGACAAAGTCAGTACATAGATCTGCTTTAATACGACCTGACAAAGTCAGTACATAGATCTGCTTTATCCTACGACCTGACAAAGTCAGTACATAGATCTGCTTTAATACGACCTGACAAAGTCAGTACATAGATCTGCTTTATCCTACGACCTGACAAAGTCAGTACATAGATCTGCTTTAATACGACCTGACAAAGTCAGTACATAGATCTGCTTTATCCTACGACCTGACAAAGTCAGTACATAGATCTGCTTTAATACGACCTGACAAAGTCAGTACATAGATCTGCTTTATCCTACGACCTGACAAAGTCAGTACATAGATCTGCTTTAATACGACCTGACAAAGTCAGTACATAGATCTGCTTTATCCTACGACCTGACAAAGTCAGTACATAGATCTGCTTTAATACGACCTGACAAAGTCAGTACATAGATCTGCTTTATCCTACGACCTGACAAAGTCAGTACATAGATCTGCTTTAATACGACCTGACAAAGTCAGTACATAGATCTGCTTTATCCTACGACCTGACAAAGTCAGTACATAGATCTGCTTTAATACGACCTGACAAAGTCAGTACATAGATCTGCTTTAATACGACCTGACAAAGTCAGTACATAGATCTGCTTTAATACGACCTGACTAAGTCAATACATAAATCTGACTTATCGAACGACCTAAGTCATTCACCACTGCGCATGACTAGCCTAGATCACTTTTCTCATTCACAGAGGTTTTTTTTTCAAACCTATTTATATGTATAGAAGTATTTGAGTGGACACTAGTGATTACACTGAACAGTAGCGAGGAAATGGAGGGTATAGGGTAGAGTGGACGGCGTAGAGTGGACGGGGTAGAGTGGACGGGGTAGAGTGGACGGCGTAGAGTGGACGGGGTAGAGTGGACGGTGTAGAGTGGACGGTGTAGAGTGGACATAAAAGAAGGCTCTGGCAAGTAGAAAAACGAGGGTGTTTAGTGGTCGTGTGGTCAAGTGTTTGGCTATCCGAACAATGTTTCCAATCAGAAATCTGGCTGACCTCCTCCTTCTTACCAGGTGACCATCTTATCATGTCCTAACAATATACTGGCCGGGACGTTAGTTAGCAAGTCTGACGTTTATGGAAAGGAGTGCGGAGTGCCTTATTGAATCCAGAGCCTTTTTCAGTTTTAGTTGTCAGGGGCCCTCATAAAACGCGAGTCGTGAGCGATCCCCCCCCCCAGTTCCCAAACGCTTGCTGTGTCTGTGAAGAAAATAGCCTCGTCTTAGACTGACATGGAAGTATCAACTCTTAGACTGACATGGAAGTATCAACTCTTAGACTGATATGGAAGTATCAACTCTTAGACTGATATGGAAGTATCAACTCTTAGACTGATATGGAAGTATCAACTCTTAGACTGACATGGAAGAATCAACTCTTAGACTGACATGGAAGTATCAACTCTTAGACTGACATGGAAGTATCAACTCTTAGACTGACATGGAAGTATCAACTCTTAGACTGACATGGAAGTATCAACTCTTAGACTGACATGGAAGTATCAACTCTTAGACTGATATGGAAGTATCAACTCTTAGACTGATATGGAAGTATCAACTCTTAGACTGACATGGAAGTATCAACTCTTAGACTGACATGGAAGTATCAACTCTTAGACTGACATGGAAGTATCAACTCTTAGACTGATATGGAAGTATCAACTCTTAGACTGATATGGAAGTATCAACTCTTAGACTGACATGGAAGTATCAACTCTTAGACTGACATGGAAGTATCAATAGAACTTCACCTGCCAATGGCAGATAACGACCATTAGATGCATGTGACATTGTTTACTAATGGCTGGCATTGTTTATCGTTCCTAGAATCATTCCCTTATAAACATCTATGACTCGCAGTGCACAGACAAACAACTGTGATCCAAATACAAAAAAAAATATGGCACGTAGACAAAAGGGAAGTAATAATTATTTGCGTGCTATCGTCTGCTAGTGGGAATGTTTCCTTACGAGTTTTGTAATGTTGACAGATTGCGTAGTAAGATATCGATTAGTTGGTGGAGGCGGTGCTCACTGGGACAATGCCATCTCTAGAATTTTGTCCGCCGCACGTGAAATTATTTGTTGTTCCCGGCGACAAGGACCTACCTTTTTGTGCCTGTCTCTTGCGGGGACGATAGACATCTAGTGAGAGTGTAAGCGCGGGCCAGGAGTTACGTGGAATTTGATTCCTAGTGCATAGAAATGTTTGTATAGGCTTTAAGAAAAAAAAAACATTCATTACATTTACAAATTGATAGCATTTTGCATTGTAGCAATTATGGTTTGCAGAATTCAAATGTGTTAATTGGTGCATTTTAAGTAACTGAAAAAATAAATTTAATTGGTTTTTACCTTTATTTTTTTTTTCTGTAATATCTGTTGATTTTTTTATAGGTTCAGTTATGTTCTTTAAAAAAAATAATTTGATAAAATAATTAAGTCATTTAGCTATAACAAAATCCAGTCCTTCTTACTGTAAAAGATTACAAACAGTACACTTGTCTTCTTTTGAATGGAGTCGAATGTTACGGACGAAAAAGAAACACATTTTCACTCCTGTTTAGTTCTATTCAAACACAAAGCTCAACGGAACTACGTCAAGCAGACATAAAGAAGCCAGAATTGTCACAATCAATGCGTCTACCTGGATTTAACCTTACCTGTCCTATACGTCTTTAGAAGCTATGGCTACAAATCGATCGATCAATAGGAATTGCGGATAATTCCTGGTTCTCCCCTTGTCCTGAGACAAAGTAAATAGAAATTATCAAGAGCTAGTGACAGAAGTGCTAGGGTCTAGAAACGATACCAAACATTCTAACAAGAGCCAACAGATCAAAGAGTGTTGTGATTTCAAGTTGGAATATCTAGTCTCAAATAGCAGGCTATGAATTCCGATGATCTGTTATTGTTTTTCCTGAAAGAAAGTGAACAATGTGACGTGTTTTAGATCGAGCCCGTGTGACAATAAAAAACATTTAGAATGTTTACTGTAAACATATACCTTGTAGAGGCATGTAGGTGACATACTCGAGACTCGTTCAATAGTTACGGCTGTGTAGATCAGTCTCTCAAATGGCTAACTGATGCATCTGGAAGTCTGTAGGCCACGAAATAATTTGGAAAGAATTCCTTGTGAACATTTTATTTTATTTCTTTCTTAAGTTGTTTTTAAAGTCTATTTGTTTTTGTTGAATATAATATTAAAATATCATCACAATCAGTTTATCAATGAAACCATGTGACCAGGAGTATGAACTGGAGTTGAATGTGTTGTTTTCCTATTTCTTGAGCGTGGGAACTGCGCGCTAGACATTGTGAGCATCACTAGGTTGAACTAACTACACCAATGGAACGTCGCTACAGCATTCAGCCAGTCCTACGAAAGGACAGCAAGGAAGATGACGAGAAGAAAGCACAAAGTCACGAGCCTGGTCGTCGTCTCAGCGTTTTCCCCAACTTTGGGAAATCCAGGACTTGGGTCAAGCGTTCCAACTTAGCTCCAGATCACGTGAGACCTTTCCCGGAGACTAGAAGCTCTTGGGATGAGAGCATGAGAAGAAGAGATTCGGACACCGGGCTAAGAGGCATCGTTTTGAGGAAAGGATTCTCTGACGATTCCAAGAACTATTCGTTGTTCCACTCTGAATACAGGAGATACTCCAAGCCAGAACCTCCAGCTTACTTCTCTCCCGGTAAGAGTCTTTGTAAATGGGAGACAGTCAATCTGTTGGGCACTAAAGAATCACCCGATGCCTTAAGCTCCAAACTAGAATCCGGAGAACTTCGCGTCACGTGCTCCGCCCCATCACGTGAAGATAGTGGCATCGAAGTAATGTCTGCAAAAACTTTAACTCCTGGCTCATCGAAATTCGGGCAGAGCTACCTGCTGGAAAACTTAATCGAATCGGATGAAATGCTTTGTTACGCCATGAAAAGTTCTCAAACTGAGATGAGACTGGACTCAGAAGAGAAGGAAGATGACGTCCCAGAAATGACGTCCCACGAAAATAGACGTAAGAGAGTTAAAGACGGTGTGGACTCTACAAGCGAAGACAGCCCTGACGGAAGCTTTAAGAAGGAGGACACCGAAGGAAGGCGACCATCCATCATCCCGACATTAAATATCACTAAAGAGCAGAGTAACTTTGAAAAATTCTTGGATATCATCAGTGGCCAGCGGGAAATCCCAGAATCCAAACCCGGGGAAGAGACAGCCATCGCCAGGACAAAATCTTGTGAAACTTTTACCCAACCACAAGCAGAGGCCATAAGCATTTGGGAACGCCGGAAAAGGGCTGCGGGTGGTGTGTGCCGGGGAACCAAACCCATCGTTCTTAACATTGAGGCCATGGACGACAGCATGTTTTACTCCAGGTCTGTCTCAAATACTTTGGTAGAGATCTCCGGGTTCGGATCCACGTACATATGTAAAGATGACATGCATCTAAGCTCGTTGAGGAAAGCGACGGACATTGGTTCCAGCACAGCTACCACAAACTCAGAGAAGCCTACTGGAGGAGGAGGAAGCAAGCTGAGGAAGCCGACCAACTTGTGGGGCGTCACCAGGAGAATTTCTGTCAAAAGGAAAAAAGTGGTGGAGAAGAAAGTCGAAGATGTTGAGAACAAAGAAGAACCAAGGTTGGTCTCGTGTGTCTGTGTGTGTCTTGTGTGTCTGTGATGTGTTTCTTGGCTTGGTCTCGTGTGTGTGTGTCTGTGTGTGTCTTGTGTATCTGTGATGTGTTCTTTGGCTTGGTCTTGTGTGTGTGTGTCTTGTGTGTCTGTTTCTTGGCTTGGTCTTGTGTGTGTTGTGTGTCTGTGACGTGTTCTTTGGCTTGGTCTCGTGTGTGTGTCTTGTGTGTCTGTGACGTGTTTCTTGGCTTGGTCTCGTGTGTATGTCTTGTGTATCTAAGGCGTGTTATTTGGCTTGGTCTCGTGTGTGTCTTGCGTATCTGTGTGTGTCGTGTTCTTTGGCTTGGTCTCATGTGTGTGTCTTGTTATCTGCGTTGGTCCACAGATTTGTTATCCTGCTTATATTATTGACTATTATAAATGTATTGAAAAAGTATTTTTACAAAGCTTATGTCAACTCACACTGTCTGTCTGTCAGGCAAAAAGTTTGTACACGTTATTTCTCCTACACCCAATCTCGGTTAAAGCTGAAATTTTGCACAATTATTTCTTTTACCTGACAACACAAGAATCATTTAAAAATGAACCAATTAGTTCACTATTGGTGATTAATTATTTTGTTTGGTATCTCAAACAAGGGAAAGAATTGTTAGCCCCCTTTATAGGTCTGAGTCTTAGTGAGCACAACATGACTACATAGGACGAGACTAAAGAAACAAAAGCAGATAACTCTACAATCTTCCATGTTTATAAGCTCTTCACCAGCAGAGTGGTTACCGTGTTTTGTTCTTGTAATTTTTTTTTAATTTTTTAAATTTGATTTTTTTTTTGCACTCGTAATGAGAATAATTACAAATGTACTTGCTCTCTTATTTGTCTATCACCCCCCCCCCCCTCTATTTCCTTTAGGCTACAACCTATTTCTAGGACATTAGCCTGACGGATGTGTATCTAATTAATGTTATTCGCCCGAATCATTGTTTATTAGCTTCAAAAGAATTCTAAACTCTCATGATCATAATTTAGACTCAAGGGAATTACAAATACGTGGGGGAGACATTCGCGCCAATTGGGAAGGAGATGTGTATAAACATGAAAGCCTGCGTGTATCTGTTTGTAGATATGTGAGTGTGATGTGTTTTTTTAAAGGGTAGAGGGTGACCTAAAGTCTTGTTTTAGAATGAACTTTGTATTGTGTTACATTGCCAATTATGTTTGGGTCCCGTTGGAGTAGTAACGTAGTTCCCATCTACTGCCCGAGCTGAGTAGATCTATTTAGTTTGATCATTGATATTTCAATTGTTTGGTTCTATACATTTACAAATAAATTATATAGTACATTCACTACCTTTATTAGCCATTACTTTTTCCTGATTTAAAAAAAAAAAATCTTCCTCTTGTTACATGTCGATTCTCTCTCTTGCTATTCCTTACCTCCCCTTCTTACTTGTTTCGAGTTCAATCAAGAAAATCTTTTTATGTCAATAGCACATTTTGAATTTCTGTGATTTTGTTTCAATTTTTCCTTGTTTAAAATTATTGTTATCTTACTCTCTATCCCATTCCCTCTCTCTCTCTCTCTCTGTCTCTCTACTCCCTTTTCATTCTCTCTCTGTCTCTCTACTCCCTTTTCATTCTCTCTCTCTGTCTCTCTTCTCTCTCTGTCTCTCATCTCTCGCTGTCTCTTTACTCCCTTTTCATTCTCTCTCTCTGTCTCTCTTTTCTCTCTGTCTCTCTACTCCCTTTTCATTCTCTCTCTCTGTCTCTCTTCTCTCTCTGTCTCTCTTCTCTCTCTGTCTCTCT
Organism: Biomphalaria glabrata; assembly: GCF_947242115.1. Classification (NCBI taxonomy): domain Eukaryota; kingdom Metazoa; phylum Mollusca; class Gastropoda; family Planorbidae; genus Biomphalaria; species Biomphalaria glabrata. The sequence goes on from NC_074715.1 coordinate 25,007,950, forward strand.
ACTCCCTTTTCATTCTCTCTGTCTCTGTCTCTCTACTCCCTTTTCATTCTCTCTCTCTCTGTCTCTCTACTCCCTTTTCATTCTCTCTCTGTCTCTCTACTCCCTTTTCATTCTCTCTGTCTCTGTCTCTCTACTCCCTTTTCATTCTCTCTCTCTGTCTCTCTACTCCCTTTTCATTCTCTCTCTCTGTCTCTCTACTCCCTTTTCATTCTCTCTCTCTGTCTCTCTACTCCCTTTTCATTCTCTCTCTGTCTCTCTACTCCCTTTTCATTCTCTCTCTCTGTCTCTCTACTCCCTTTTCATTATCTCTCTCCGTCTCTCTACTCCCTTTTCATTCTCTCTCTGTCTCTCTACTCCCTTTTCATTCTCTCTCTCTGTCTCTCTACTCCCTTTTCATTCTCTCTCTGTCTCTCTTCTCTCGCTGTCTCTTTACTCCCTTTTCATTCTCTCTCTGTCTCTTTACTCCCTTTTCATTCTCTCTCTGTCTCTCTACTCCCTTTTCATTCTCTCTCTCTGTCTCTCTACTCCCTTTTCATTCTCTCTCTGTCTCTCTACTCCCTTTTCATTCTCTCTCTCTGTCTCTCTACTCCCTTTTCATTCTCTCTCTCTGTCTCTCTACTCCCTTTTCATTCTCTCTCTGTCTCTCTACTCCCTTTTCATTCTCTCTCTCTGTCTCTCTTCTCTCTCTGTCTCTCTTCTCTCTCTGTCTCTCTACTCCCTTTTCATTCTCTCTCTGTGTCTCTCTTCTCTCTCTGTCTCTCTTCTCTCTCTGTCTCTCTTCTCTCTCTGTCTCTCTACTCCCTTTTCATTCTCTCTCTCTGTCTCTCTACTCCCTTTTCATTCTCTCTCTCTGTCTCTCTTCTCTCTCTGTCTCTCATCTCTCGCTGTCTCTTTACTCCCTTTTCATTCTCTCTCTCTGTCTCTCTCTGTCTCTCTTCTCTCTCTGTCTCTCTACTCCCTTTTCATTATCTCTCTCTGTCTCTCTTCTCCCTTTTCATTCTCTCTCTGTCTCTCTTCTCCCTTTTCATTCTCTCTCTGTCTCTCTACTCCCTTTTCATTCTCTCTCTGTCTCTCTTCTCTCGCTGTCTCTTTACTCCCTTTTCATTCTCTCTCTGTCTCTTTACTCCCTTTTCATTCTCTCTCTGTCTCTCTACTCCCTTTTCATTCTCTCTCTCTGTTTCTCTTCTCCCTTTTCATTCTCTCTCTCTGTCTCTCTACTCCCTTTTCATTCTCTCTCTGTCTCTCTACTCCCTTTTCATTCTCTCTCTCTGTCTCTCTACTCCCTTTTCATTCTCTCTCTCTCTGTCTCTCTACTCCCTTTTCATTCTCTCTCTGTCTCTCTACTCCCTTTTCATTCTCTCTCTCTGTCTCTCTACTCCCTTTTCATTCTCTCTCTGTCTCTCTACTCCCTTTTCATTCTCTCTCTCTGTCTCTCTACTCCCTTTTCATTCTCTCTCTGTCTCTCTTCTCTCTCTGTCTCTCCACTCCCTTTTCATTCCCTCTCTCTGTCTCTCTACTCCCTTTTCATTCTCTCTCTGTCTCTCTACTCCCTTTTCATTCTCTCTCTCTGTCTCTCTACTCCCTTTTTATTCTCTCTCTGTCTCTCTTCTCTTGCTGTCTCTTTACTCCCTTTTCATTCTCTCTCTGTCTCTTTACTCCCTTTTCATTCTCTCTCTGTCTCTCTACTCCCTTTTCATTCTCTCTCTCTGTCTCTCTACTCCCTTTTCATTCTCTCTCTGGCTCTCTACTCCCTTTTCATTCTCTCTCTCTGTCTCTGTTCTCTCTCTGTCTCTCATCTCTCGCTGTCTCTTTACTCCCTTTTCATTCTCTCTCTCTGTCTCTCTACTCCCTTTTCATTCTCTCTCTGTCTCTCTACTCCCTTTTCATTCTCTCTCTCTGTCTCTCTACTCCCTTTTCATTCTCTCTCTGTCTCTCGTCTCTCTCTGTCTCTCTTCTCTCTCTATCTCTCTTCTCTCTCTGTCTCTCTTCTCTCTCTGTCTCTCCACTCCCTTTTCATTCCCTCTCTCTGTCTCTCTACTCCCTTTTCATTCTCTCTCTGTATCTCTACTCCCTTTTCATTCTCTCTCTGTCTCTCTACTCCCTTTTCATTCTCTCTCTGTCTCTCTTCTCTCGCTGTCTCTTTACTCCCTTTTCATTCTCTCTCTGTCTCTTTACTCCCTTTTCATTCTCTCTCTGTCTCTCTACTCCCTTTTCATTCTCTCTCTCTGTCTCTCTACTCCCTTTTCATTCTCTCTCTCTGTCTCTCTACTCCCGTTTCATTCTCTCTCTGTCTCTCTACTCCCTTTTCATTCTCTCTCTCTGTCTCTCTACTCCCTTTTCATTCTCTCTCTGTCTCTCTTCTCTCGCTGTCTCTTTACTCCCTTTTCATTCTCTCTATGTCTCTTTACTCCCTTTTCATTCTCTCTCTCTGTCTCTCTACTTCCTTTTCATTCTCTCTCTCTGTCTCTCTACTCCCTTTTCATTCTCTCTCTCTGTCTCTCTACTCCCGTTTCATTCTCTCTCTGTCTCTCTACTCCCTTTTCATTCTCTCTCTCTGTCTCTCTACTCCCGTTTCATTCTCTCTCTGTCTCTCTACTCCCTTTTCATTCTCTCTCTCTGTCTCTCTACTCCCTTTTCATTCTCTCTCTGTCTCTCTACTCCCTTTTCATTCTCTCTCTGTCTCTCTACTCCCTTTTCATTCTCTCTCTCTGTCTCTCTACTCCCTTTTCATTCTCTCTCTCTCTGTCTCTCTACTCCCTTTTCATTCTCTCTCTCTGTCTCTCTACTCCCTTTTCATTCTCTCTCTATCTCTCTTCTCTCGCTGTCTCTTTACTCCCTTTTCATTCTCTCTCTCCTTCCTTTTCATTCTCTCTCTCTCTTCTCTCATTGTCTCTCTCTCTCTCTCTGCCTTTCGACAAAGCCGTTTTTCAAACACATTGACATAAAAAAATTCTGTCCAAGGAATTGTTTGCTCAAATATTTTAATTTCACCCGCTTCGATGTAATCATTCATAGTTTTGTTTTTCTAGCCCCACAATTCAATCTGTTGGCAATATATAACGTCATGAGTGGAACATTTCACCAAGACACACTATACACACATACACCTTGTAGAAACACTCAACAAATCAAGACACACTAGACACACATACACCTTGTAGAAACACTCAACAAATCAAGACACACTAGACACACATACACCTTGTAGAAACACTCAACAAATCAAGACACACTAGACACACATACACCTTGTAGAAACACTCAACAAACCAAGACACACTATACAAACATACACCTTGTAGAAACACTCAACAAACCTAGACACACTATACACACATACACCTTGTAGAAACACTCAACAAATCAAGACACACTATACACACATACACCTTGTAGAAACACTCAACAAACCAAGACACACTATACACATATACACCTTGTAGAAACACTCAACAAATCAAGACACACTATACACATATACACCTTGTAGAAACACTCAACAAATCAAGACACACTATACACACATACACCTTGTAGAAACACTCAACAAACCAAGACACACATCTCATGGCCAGACAATCTCACCGCAAGACACATGTCGTGTAGAGACATTTTACTTTCAAAACCATTACACACACACACATATGGAATAGACACATGCAGAAACACCACAAATACTGGATGTTTACTGAAACTAACCGCACAGTCACCACAGTCACACTGCACCTTTATCACAAACAGATAATACATTCACCACAGAGACGCCAAACTATCACCTCAGACATTACACATTCACCAAACTCTGACCTCAGACATTACACATTCACCAAACTATCACCTCAGACATTACACATTCACCAAACTATCACCTCAGACATTACACATTTACCAAACTATCACCTCAGACATTACACATTCACCAAACTATCACCTCAGACATTACACATTCACCAAACTATCACCTCAGACATTACACATTCACCAAACCATCACCTCAGACATTACACATTCACCAAACTATCACCTCAGACATTACACATTCACCCCAGACACAACAGACATTCATAAATAATATAGAGTCAAGAGACACTATATGGACAAGACACCACATGGACCACCACCGCACGGACAGACTGACAGGACACCACGTAGATAAACTAACAGGACATCGCATGGACAAACTGACAGGACATCGCATGGACAAACTGACAGGACATCGCATGGACAAACTGACAGGACATCGCATGGACAAACTGACAAGTTATCACATGAACAGAGAGGGGAAAAAAAAACTTTTAGGAGCAGGCGCTAACAACGTAATGTAAATATTTTGGCGGGCAATAATAGGGGAAAAAAATCTAAGGATATCAAAATTTAGCAAATGCCCCATGTTTGTATTCAATCTGCGAGTGATAATAGTTCGTCCTAATTTAGTCTAGATTGGGAGTTAGTTTGGGAGTTTAGAAGTGTCGGGCTATAGTCCTAATGAACCTCAGGGTTTTATTACAAATAAGATATAGACACACACACTTAATTTTCCTTTTTTTTTTCAATGTTTCAACTCGTATTAAAATGTGTATTTCTTTATTATGAATAAAATTGTTTTTTAGCGGCCACCGAAAGGGGAAAAGACGCTATTAGTTTTGTGTGGTTTGTCTGTCCGTCTGTTTGTCTGTCCGTCCGTCCGTCCCTTTAGATCTCGTAAACTAGAAGAGAAAATGAAAATCGGACATAAGATATTTTAGATCATTCAAAGTTCTGATGCAACGGCTACTTTTTTTCTTTCTGAAAGCGAAAAATCTAATTTTTTAAATCATTTATGCAAGCAGTTTTTTTCATAAAAATACACCACTTTTATTACTATTAACTATTAAACACTCCAACACTCTCAAACACTTGAGGCTCTTTACCAGAGGAGACGGCCGTATGCTATATCTCTAACACATTTATGCAAACGGTTGTAGATTTTTTGTCAAAAATGTTTGTTTTATATTTGTATAGTTAAGTTATGTAAGTTCTGTTACACTAAGTACTACATTTACACACGAACAAATGTTTATTATTTTTTAAAGAGAAAAAACTATTTAGTATGCATTATAAGTTAGACATAATTTAAAACAATTATTAATCTTGTAAACTGCATTTTCTTTTAAGTTACAATGCTGGGAGAATGTTTATTTTTCTTGAGTACATATACTAAAATTGGAACGATACAGAGAAGATTAGCATGGCCCCTGCGCAAGGATGACACGCAAATTCGTGAAGCGTTCCATATTTTTAAAAAATTCTGAGGTTTCCTTTTAAAAAAAAAAAAAGATTGAGCCTTTACAAAACAATTAGATCAATTCCTTTCACCTATCATTTGATCTGCTGACCGCTGGGGCACTACACAAGATCTGTCAACCTTCTTTCTCCATTCTTATCTATCATTTGTCTTTGATATAATTTCATTCGGATGTTCTTTCTGAAAATATTGAAGCCTGCCTGGATGATCACTTCGGGGGCCGATTTTGAGTTTGTGTTTTAACACAAATTGTCTTTGTAACCTTGTTTAATTATTAATGAAACTTCTCCGTGGGCCGGACTTGTCCAGCGGTCTGTACCTTGCCTACCTTTGATCCAAATGCAAATAAAAAGACGGCGTCAGACATCCAGTTGTGCAAATCACTCTTAAAACTTTTCTTAGAGGCACCAAAACTATTTCGCACAGAAATGACAAGCACCGCTTTCCGTATGTTTTATGCATGCCTCGTCATAAAGCTATGAGCACACCCTGAGTGAGTATCTCTTTCAACATGTGACAACACCCTGAGTGAGTATCTCTTTCAACATGCGACACGGCCTGCATTTGATCTATAACCACGCCCAGAGTTAGTATCTCTAACAGCATGCGACACAGCCTCATGCGACACAGCCTCATGCGACACAGCCTCCATTTGACCAGTCGTAAAGAAACTATCACTCTAGCGCTGAGTTAAAAAAAAACACCAACCTAGACTGGATACTAATGATAACCCAGAACTTTTTGAAGCTCTTTGATTTAGAATCATGACAAGAGATACACTCCTTCGATTACTGGCTGTAAGAAATAGACACCGCAGTAAAACCTCAAAAACATTCCTCAATAAAACTGATGTTCTATGCTTTGTATTCTGTAACAAATAGTTCAACCTTAATTCATAAAATTAAATTTTGCAGAAAAAGTGCATCAGCACAGTTGGAATCTGCGTTACCCCTCCCCCATTTTCTTGACCCCATCACTGTTTGTTGCAAACACTCTGACATCTGTAGTACATGAACTAGACAACGAGTGTCAATATCTTTTTAAAACACACATAGTATCTAGAGTTTTACAGTAATTCTAATCGATAAGATGACAGTGACATTGATTCATAGGGTTGTCTTGAAAAACACAGGACTAGCCTGGTGCAGGGTTTCATCGACAGAGGGCTAACAGCTTTGTTCCCGAGGTACCACTGGTGCCGCTCGCTCCTGCCTGGAAATCAATGCTTTTTTTTTTTAATAGATTAGCTTCTTTACTCTCTACGCCGTCTTGGGCCTCGATGTTTCTCAGCTCAGTGCTTACCTCCCTTCATTCGGAAACTCTTTAAATTCTCTCCCTTTCTTGTTGGCTTCTTGCCCCTCTCCCTCTTGCTTCCTGTCTTCAATGTCTCAGATTTCTCTTAAGCGTCAGGTGGTTATCTTTGACTCAACTCGTTGTATCTAAACTGTCTCTGTCTCACGTCTCACCTTGTATTCAATCTTTACTCTCGCTCTCATCCTCTCTCTCTCTCTCTCTCTCTCTCTCTCTTGCCTCGCTCTCTTTCTCTCTCTCTCTCTCTCTCTCTTTCCTCTCGCTATCATTCTCTCTCTCTCTTGCCTCGCTCTCTCTCTCTCTTTCCTCTCGCTCTCTGTCTCTCGGTCTGTCTCTCAGAACGAACTCAGTTTCTCGTTCACTCTGAGACATCGTACATGTGTTTGTGTCTGCAGTCTAAAGACAGGAAAGAGGAAAGGGAAAATAGAGGGGGTAAAACTTTCATGAATACAAAAAATATTTACGTCAAAATTGTATTTGATTTAGAAGATGGAGCAATTCTTGTAGCTTGCTGTTCTCACATGGGATGTGCTACTAGACTAGGTGTCTCTCTAAAGCTGTTTTGTTATAAATAGCATGTCTCTCTAAATCTGTTTTGTTGTAAATAGCATGTCTCTCTAAAGCTGTTTTGTTATAAATAGCATGTCTCTCTAAAGCTGTTTTGTTGTAAATAGCATGTCTCTCTAAAGCTGTTTTGTTGTAAATAGCATGTCTCTCTAAAGCTGTTTTGTTATAAATAGCATGTCTCTCTAAAGCTGTTTTGTTGTAAATAGCATGTCTCTCTAAAGCTGTTTTGTTGCAAATAGCATGTCTCTCTAAAGCTGTTTTGTTTCTTCTCTTAGCGTGTGTAGCGAGCTGTCCATGAAGCTGTTTTGTTTCTTCTCTTAGCGTGTGTAGCGAGTTGTCCATGAAGCTGTTTTGTTTCTTCTCTTGCCGTGTGTAGCGAGTTGTCCATGAAGCTGTTTTGTTTCTTCTCTTGCCGTGTGTAGCGAGTTATCCATGAAGCTGTTTTGTTTCTTCTCTTAGCGTGTGTAGCGAGTTGTCCATGAAGCTGTTTTGTTTCTTCTCTTGCCGTGTGTAGCGAGTTGTCCATGAAGCTGTTTTGTTTCTTCTCTTGCCGTGTGTAGCGAGTTATCCATGAAGCTGTTTTGTTTCTTCTCTTAGCGTGTGTAGCGAGTTGTCCATGAAGCTGTTTTGTTTCTTCTCTTAGCGTGTGTAGCGAGTTGTCCATGAAGCTGTTTTGTTTCTTCTCTTAGCGTGTGTAGCGAGTTGTCCATGAAGCTGTTTTCTTTCTTCTCTTGCCGTGTGTAGCGAGTTGTCCATGAAGCTGTTTTGTTTCTTCTCTTGCCGTGTGTAGCGAGTTATCCATGAAGCTGTTTTGTTTCTTCTCTTAGCGTGTGTAGCGAGTTGTCCATGAAGCTGTTTTGTTTCTTCTCTTAGCGTGTGTAGCGAGTTGTCCATGAAGCTGTTTTGTTTTTTCTCTTAGCGTGTGTAGCGAGCTGTCCATGAAGCTGTTTTGTTTCTTCTCTTAGCGTGTGTAGCGAGTTGTCCATGAAGCTGTTTTGTTTCTTCTCTTAGCGTGTGTAGCGAGCTGTCCATGAAGCTGTTTTGTTTCTTCTCTTAGCGTGTGTAGCGAGTTGTCCATGAAGCTGTTTTGTTTCTTCTCTTGGCGTGTGTAGCGAGCTGTCCATGAAGCTGTTTTGTTTCTTCTCTTAGCGTGTGTAGCGAGTTGTCCATGAAGCTGTTTTGTTTCTTCTCTTAGCGTGTGTAGCGAGTTGTCCATGAAGCTGTTTTGTTTCTTCTCTTAGCGTGTGTAGCGAGTTGTCCATGAAGCTGTTTTGTTTCTTCTCTTAGCGTGTGTAGCGAGTTGTCCATGAAGCTGTTTTGTTTCTTCTCTTAGCGTGTGTAGCGAGCTGTCCATGAAGCTGTTTTGTTTCTTCTCTTAGCGTGTGTAGCGAGTTGCCCATGAAGCTGTTTTGTTTCTTCTCTTAGCGTGTGTAGCGAGTTGTCCATGAAGCTGTTTTGTTTCTTCTCTTAGCGTGTGTAGCGAGTTGTCCATGAAGCTGTTTTGTTTCTTCTCTTAGCGTGTGTAGCGAGTTGTCCATGAAGCTGTTTTGTTTCTTCTCTTAGCGTGTGTAGCGAGTTGTCCATGAAGCTGTTTTGTTTCTTCTCTTGCCGTGTGTAGCGAGTTGTCCATGAAGCTGTTTTGTTTCTTCTCTTGCCGTGTGTAGCGAGTTGTCCAATGATTTGAATCTTTCTTTTCCGTTCTTGTCTATCTGCCTCTCAGCCTGTCTTTCTGTATGTCTGTCTCCTCTCCCGCCTCTCTCTTTACTCCCCCGTATCACTCTCTCCTCTCTCTCTTTTCTCTCTCTCTCTCTCTCTCTCTCTCTGTAATCCCTATCAACTACAAACTTTATAGTCCAAATTTTGTCTCCAGATCTGGCCTAGTTTGTACAAATTTTGTCTCCAGATCTGGCCTAGTTTGTACAAATTTTGTCTCCAGATCTGGCCTAGTTTGTACAAATTTTGTCTCCAGATCTGGCCTAGTTTGTACAAATTTTGTCTCCAGATCTGGCCTAGTTTGTACAAATGTTTCTATCGAACGTAGAGCCAAGCTTTCCTCCAGACAATAATCACACACGCCATCAAACATAAACACACACTCATGCACACATACTCACATACACGCGCGTGCGCACATTCATATGGAAAACAAACAAAAATATGATTGCTGGATGTCCTAAACTATTTCAATCTCTACATTATGTCTGTTTGGTTAAATCTATTATGTCTATTTAGTTGTAACTTATATATTGTTAGAAGAATATGGTTTAATGTTTGGAAAATATTTTTTTCATGGCCACAATAGGAAGTTGGGGGGGGGGGGTATATTTGACTTTAAATTTGTTTCCAACTTCCAGCATTTTAATTGCATATTACACAATTCATTAAGATTCATAAAGATTTAAATTTCTTAGCCTACAATCCGACAAGATGCCTTGTGATTGAAAAGACTGAAATTCTCAGAACGGACATGAAATTCATTTGGAGGGCGGGGGGGGGGGGTTCTTTGCTCTTAATAACTTGAAACACAAAGACTTACTTCGCAAATAACAACTACTTCAATATCAAAGAAATACTTCATCAAATATTAAATACTTCATCAAATATTAAATACTTAATCAAATATTAAACACTTAATCAAATATTAAACACTTAATCAAATATTAAACACTTAATCAAATATTAAACACTTAATCAAATATTAAACACTTAATCAAATATTAAATACTTATTCCAATATAACTAGGCCAACTTAATCTACTATCAAATACTCAACTCTTTAAGATATCCAATTCTAGATGTTCCATGGTCTTCAAAACAAACAGAAAGACAAATGTTGATGTTCTCTTTTTGTTTTCTGGTTTATTTCTGCTTGAGGGACATACAAACACACCAAGAACAATGAGCCCATCACGACATTACTTTGGTATTCCCAGTGCCAGTTTGAATGTACAAGTATTGTTGATGTGTGTCGGTGTCTTGTGAATGTTGAGAGACAGACTGTGCACGATTCAAATGAATTGGACATAAAAAGGGCAAGTCATTAGGGAAGGAAGGGAATGAGGAAACAACGAATGGAGAATGTCTTCTTTTTAGAAATGGCATAGAAAATAAGAAACAACGAATGGAGAATGTCTTCTTTTTAGAAATGGCATAGAAAATAAGAAACAACGAATGGAGAATGTCTTCTTTTTAGAAATGGCATAGAAAATAAGAAACAACGAATGGAGAATGTCTTCTTTTTAGAAATGGCATAGAAAATAAGAAACAACGAATGGAGAATGTCTTCTTTTTAGAAATGGCATAGAAAATAAGAAACAACGAATGGAGAATGTCTTCTTTTTAGAAATGGCATAGAAAATAAGAAACAACGAATGGAGAATGTCTTCTTTTTAGAAATGGCATAGAAAATAAGAAACAACGAATGGAGAATGTCTTCTTTTTAGAAATGGCATAGAAAATAAGAAACAACGAATGGAGAATGTCTTCTTTTTAGAAATGGCATAGAAAATAAGAAACAACGAATGGAGAATGTCTTCTTTTTAGGAATGGCATATAAAATAAGAAACAAAAAAACTAAATTGTCTTGGAAATAAATTTAAATTTGGTTTAGAAATTAAAAAAAAAAGATGAATACAGAGCACAAATAACGAGACATGAGAAAGAGAGAGAGAGAGAGAGATTTAATATTTGAAATAAAGAGATTGAAAATATGAAGCGGGGGGGGTGTAAAATGTTGCTGAGACACAAACAAAATGCTGCTGAGACACAAACAAAATGTTGCTGAGACACAAACAAAATGTTGCTGAGACACAAACAAAATGTTGCTGAGACACAAACAAAATGTTGCTGAGACACAAACAAAATGTTGCTGAGACACAAACAAAATGTTGCTGAGACACAAACAAAATGTTGCTGAGACACAAACAAAATGTTGCTGAGACACAAACAAAATGTTGTAAAACTGCCCCCCCCCCCAATCCTTCCACTTCTATATCTTCCACATGGACTTTCTTTGTAGTCCTTATGAGATAACTTATGAGATAACTTATGAGATAACGTATGAGATAACGTATGAGATAACGTATGAGATAACTTATGAGATAACTTATGAGATAACGTATGAGATAACGTATGAGATAACTTATGAGATAACTTATGAGATAACGTATGAGATAACTTATGAGATAACGTATGAGATAACGTATGAGATAACTTATGAGATAACGTATGAGATAACTTATGAGTTAACTTATGAGATAACTTATGAGATAACTAGCCAAAGAGTTGGAGAGGTGTAGTTTAGACACAATCACATAGAAGATTAACAAACCTGTTCAGTAAACAAGTGAATCTGTTCAGTAAACTAGTGAATCTGTTCAGTAAACTAGTGAATCTGTTCAGTAAACTAGTGAATCTATTCAGTAAACTAGTGAATCTATTCAGTAAACTAGTAAATCTATTCAGTAAACTAGTGAATCTGTTCAGTAAACTAGTGAATCTGTTCAGTAAACTAGTGAATCTGTTCAGTAAACTATTGAATCTGTTCAGTAAACTAGTGAATCTGTTCAGGAAACTACTGAATCTGTTCAGGAAACTAGTGAATCTGTTAGTGAATCTGTTCAGTAAACTAGTGCATCTGTTCAGTAAACTAGTGAATCTGTTCAGTAAACTATTGAATCTGTTCAGTAAACTAGTGAATCTGTTCAGGAAACTAGTGAATCTGTTCAGGAAACTAGTGAATCTGTTAGTGAATCTGTTCAGTAAACTAGTGCATCTGTTCAGTAAACTAGTGCATCTGTTCAGTAAACTAGAGAATCTGTTTAGTAAACTTCTGAAATAGTTCATTAAGCTAGTGAAACCAAACCAGTGAATTGCTAATTAGAAACCAGTGGCCAGTTCAACGAAGCTAAAGCTACTAATCTATAGATTTTTATTTCTGAGCAGCTCGTTTACATTCAGGTCTTAAGTAACCACCTGTACTGTAAGGAATGTTCAGGCCTTAAGTAACCACCTGTACCGTAAGGAACATTCAGGCCTTAAGTAACCACCTGTACCTTAAGGAACGTTCAGGCCTTAAGTAATCACCTGTACCTTAAGGAACGTTTAGGCCTTAAGTAACCACATGTACCGTAAGGTAACGTTTTTGCATGGGATAGGGTTAGGGGATCATATTTTTCCAAATGTATTTTTTTCCACTGAAACTTGATATTGTCATGATAACTTTATTCTATTAAAAACTTTGTTGCTTTTTTTTCATCTCTTCTTTTATTCTATTGTTAATGTTTACATATTAATGTTTAAGATGCCAATGCTGAAGATGCTAATGTTTAGGAAAATTGAATAAATCGTAGGGTATTATTTTCTAGATTTCTATATATGTCATATTATTGTCCATATTGAGCTTGAATATAATCCATATTGAGCTTGAATATAATCCATATTGAGCTTGAATATAATCCATATTGTGTTTGAACATTATTTAAATCGAGTTTGCCATTTGTTGACTTTATAGTTTTGAATTCTTGATTTTAATTTTTTTTTCCTTTTCAGTTTCGATGTTGAAAATGGACCAAGTGGTCAAGGCCGATCACCTCTCGATGGCGGAAGTCCCTCATCAGCTTTGGTACTACAAAATCTTCCCCAGCGGAGGGAATCATTTTTATACAGATCGGACAGTGACTACGAACTATCCCCCAAGTCAATGTCCAGACATTCGTCCATGCAAAGTGAAGTTACACAGTAAGTACTGAAAATGTAGTCACACTAGTTTAGACTGTGTTGTAATTTGACAGCATTTCCTTTCTTTTGTTTTCGTGGCGAAAGAGAAAAACTTAAAAGGAACATTAGCTCATGAACCAGGGGTTGATCATCTTTGAAACCACATCTGTACTGCTGTTTATGTAATACTACATTCCTCATTAATCTTCGGACTCGAAGACAAGCCTTATTGATTTCATAGCAGCCACACTCGTTTAGACTTCCTAACAGTCTGATATTAGTCCCACTAGAGGCTGCCTGGTCGTGGGGCCTGAGCTCTGAGCAGCCACACTAGTTTAGACTTCCTGATATTAGTCCCACTAATGGCTGCCTGGTCGTGTGGCCTGAGCTCTGGACTGCCGTCTCCATGGTCATGCTTTCAAACCCTGCCCTCCCCCTCCTGCTGGTGGTTTGGGCCCTAGGTTGTAATCACCTGAAGGAACATCCGAAACATGTCAACAATAAGCAAGGACTAGTTTAGCATAAGCATAAGCAGTGTGTCCTTTGAGCAGGGGCGGACTGGCTATATGGGCAAAGGGGCGAATGCCCGGTGGGCCGGTACCAAATGGGCCGGTCTGGTCGCGACCAAAGAAAAAAAAATTCAATGCAGACAACTTTAAAAAAAAAGTGACAGCAGCAAGACACAAAGGCCCGAACACGTTTTCTTGATGTTGTTGTTGTTTTTTTTATAATTATTATTACAATTAATTTTGTTTGAAATTCAACAAGAATATAATTTTAAGAATTACACTATACACTGTACGTATTATCATTTGTAAAACGTTAGACCGTACTTTCTGCTATGCACGAGCGGCATGGCCTTCAACACTACTTCGATGTCTACGGACTGTGTTTGGCCTGATCATTTTGCTGGTCGGCATGGGCCTTTGATGGCACTCCCATTTTTGTTTTGCTCCTTCCCTCCCCGTCTTCTGATGGTTCCATGAAGGTTAACGAAAAAGAGGGATGGGAGAGGATAAGTTAGAAAACATTGATGTAACGCGGCAAAAGGGGAGACAATTAGCTCGTTAACAAAACTTAATAGAAGTTAACACATACACACAGCCGCGAAATTGCAAACCACCCAACTTATTCATTGCTCAATATGGGTATAAAGTTCTACTTTCTGCGATTTGAAAAGAAAAAGTAAGTTTCTTGTTTATTTGTAATAACATAGATCTAAAAATACTACACTTAAGGCTTACAAAATAAAAATTGTTTAATTAAAATATAAATCTAGATCTAAATCATCCTCATACCATTATGATTAATGGCAAACTTATGCTTAGTATGAAGTCAATAATAATGAAAATTATTACAATAATTAAAATAATTTATATAGCGCTGTCACATCCGATATTTAATGAAAGGAGATTTAGAATCATTTATATTTTAAATAATATATTCATATACAAATCGCGTTTTTAAGAATGTACTAGGACGAAGCCAGAACTTTTCACAATTAGAAGTACCTCTCTAACCGTTCTGCTTTCTCTTATCTTTTAAAGGAATATATATAGATTTATCTATCTATATATATATATATATTTATATATATAGTTCGTCCATCGTAGTTCGATTATGACCACTTTGTCATCCAGGGGGCTGAGGGCTTTGCACTGGGGTCTTATGTCTCCTCGTGTGGCTGGTGAGACCTATGTGAGCCCGGAATGTTCGGCCGCACACTGGGCAGGTTATTCCAGCTGGAGCTAGTGTCATTGGCCTTGCTTTTCTTCTCTGGCGTTTTTCTTCTGCCAGCATTGTTCTCTTTTCCTCAGCAACCTGTGCGCCGGTTTTCACAGCGGGACGTCATGATGCTCTGTCATGTGCCTCTGTCTCCCAGGTGGCTGTGTCTATGCTGAACGCCTTCAGAGAAGCTTTGAGGGTGTCCACGAAGCGCTTTCTTTGACCACCTTGCGTGCGCTTTCCTTCGCTTAGTTGGCCATACAAGAGTTGTTTAGGGATGCGGTGGTCTTTCATTCTGCATACGTGTCCTGCCCATCGCAACTGGGACTTCATCAGGATTGTGTGGATGCTTTGCAGACTCGCCTTTGAAGGACTTGAGTATCTGGTATTTTGTCTTGCCATTTGACATTCAGTATTTTTCACAGACATGTCATGTGGAAGTGATTCAGTTTCTTTGCATGTTAACTGTACACTATCAATGTTTCTGAGGCATACAGCAATGTAGGGAGGATGACAGCTCGATAGACCCCTAGTTTTGTATTTGTGGTGATACCACTTTAAAAGAATGGGTTGCCTGAGTCAGCCAGGAAAACCAATGACTTAGCATATTTTAAGTCACAGATCAACATACATGACTAGATTGACACGTGAAATGCGTACGACCTAATTATTTTATTTTTTTAAAGAAACGTCTGTAATCTATAAGTAATACCAAAAAGCTTCAAACTCATTAAGGCTGCTATTGCAGTGTTTATAGTTTTCGGACTACATACATGTATAAATAGAACACATTATATAAGCCTACGAAAGCATACATCCAGTTTTCGATGCGTTTTCAAGCTTTGTATATTTTGAATAGAATTAGGCGTACACCTAAGATAAAGCACATGGGCGTAGACGAGAGGGGAGGAGTTCAAACCATCACTTGCCTCAGACCTCATTGTCTGAAAGGGAAACTTTACTTACTTCCTCAGTGCAGCCAACTTAAGCAAACTACAGTCACCAAATTTCATGAGCGTAGCCAAAAGGGGTTTGTGGTTCCCCCCCCCCCTTTAGTACAAAACTAAAGCATGTTACCATTTTCTACCTGTCGCTGGACTCCAGTAAATAGAAGATTTAGTTTTTGATTTTTTTAGCGGAAGAGTAGCAGGCTAATTGCACTGTAGATACCTCAAAATATGCATTTTTTAAAGCTTAAAATAACGGAAAGCTTACGGCGCTCCCCCAGACTTCCTAGCTGTCCCTTGGTGGTGTATACTACCTTTCACTAATTATAAGAAGAGAGTATTCTAGAGTAGAAAAAAACGTTTAAAAAAATGAAAGATCAGAATGTAATGAAGATTAATTACATATACACACACAATAATATATATATATTTATATAAATTGCGGAGGGCCCCCCCACACACACCGAAAATATATGACATCCTATTTTTGGCCGGTTTATATGGTAATGCCCGGGCCGATTTTGATACCCAGCCCGCCCCTGCCTTTGAGTAGCTGTGTATCTTTTGAGTAGCTGTGTGTCTTGTATCTAACAGTGTGTCTTTTGAGAAGCTGTGAGTCTTGTATTTGAGTGTCCTTTGAGTAGCTGTGTGTCTTGTATTTGTGTGTCCTTTGAGTAGCTGTGTATTCTTTGAGAAGCTCTGTATTATTTGAGTAACAGTGTGTCCTATGTCTGGCAATGTGTCCTTTGTCAGGCAGTCTATCCATTGAGTAGCAGTGTGTCTTGTATTTAACAGTGTGCCTTTTGAGTAGCAGTTTACTTTTTGAGTAGCTTTGTGTCCTGTGTCTAGCATTGTGTTCTTTGAGTATTAGTGTGTCCTGTGTCTAGCATTGTGTTCTTTGAGTATTAGTGTGTCCTGTGTCTAGCATTGTGTTCTTTGAGTATTAGTGTGTCCTGTGTCTAGCATTGTGTTCTTTGAGTATTAGTGTGTCCTGTGTCTAGCATTGTGTTCTTTGAGTATTAGTGTGTCCTGTGTCTAGCATTGTGTTCTTTGAGTATTAGTGTGTCCTGTGTCTAGCATTGTGTTCTTTGAGTATTAGTGTGTCCTGTGTCTAGCATTGTGTTCATTGAGTATTAGTGTGTCCTGTGTCTAGCATTGTGTTCTTTGAGTATTAGTGTGTCCTGTGTCTAGCATTGTGTTCTTTGAGTATTAGTGTGTCCTGTGTCTAGCATTGTGTTCTTTGAGTATTAGTGTGTCCTGTGTCTAGCATTGTGTTCTTTGAGTATTAGTGTGTCCTGTGTCTAGCATTGTGTTCTTTGAGTATTAGTGTGTCCTGTGTCTAGCATTGTGTTCTTTGAGTATTAGTGTGTCCTGTGTCTAGCATTGTGTTCTTTGAGTATTAGTGTGTCCTGTGTCTAGCATTGTGTTCTTTGAGTATTAGTGTGTCCTGTGTCTAGCATTGTGTTCTTTGAGTATTAGTGTGTCCTGTGTCTAGCATTGTGTTCTTTGAGTATTAGTGTGTCCTGTGTTTAGCAGTGTGTGGAATTTCAGAACCTTTGTAAACATTGGAAACTAAAGCCTGACATCGAGCTAATAAACAAAAATTACACTATGATGTATCGAGGTAATAAGCAAAGATTACACTATGATGTATCGAGGTAATAAGCAAAGATTACAATATGATATGTTTGTGTGTGTGAGTGAGAGAGATGTTGACACGTGAAGCTTGAGATTCACTACTATACAAATGTATTGTACCCTACAGCATTCTGGAATAACATTGATCAGTGATGACATTATGTATGAAGCGGTCTGAGTTACACTCTGCGATGCTCCTTTAAACCATGTGATGACGGTGTTAGTCTTGTGTACACGTAACTGGGGGAATCAGATCCATAGATTTATGTAAATAGCATTCATCAGGGAATCATCGGCACTCATATTTAGTATGTGAAACAAGATATAAATATAAAGGGTCTATGTCCTTTGGGTCTATGTCAAGTAATAAGAATAACTGGTAGTTGTCACTGATGTAGAAAATTGAAAGATATCTATGAATTACAATGCAACAGAGGATGAATTTTAATATTTAATAAAGTTTTAAGATTTTAAGATCTAAATGTAACAGAGAACCAAAACCAATACTGTCAATAGATAACTTGATCCATAAAACACTAGAAGAAACAAAAAGGTTACATGACCAATGGCTTTATTTCTGTTTGTAGTTTCTTCAAAGCTATACAAAAGTATAGTACCTGCTGACTGTCGCTCGGTTGGAATGATTTGGAAACATTGTTGTCATGACGAAATAAAGCGCTCGGAAAGCGACTTCCAATCCAGCGGACTTGTTCTGTTATTTTATAATGTCATTGTACACGGCTATTTCACTAGAAAGTCTCATAGTGTCCCTACAGTCTTGGGAAACTGTTGCTCACATCCAGTCGTCTTATAGTGCAGCTTTTGGGTACAAACATTTTGGCTGAGAAAAAAGTCTTTGCAGTGTAACATGTCTGCAGTGGTTACGTTCCGACATTGAATATTGAAGTTAAGTGCATGATACGTAAGAACATTGAAGCAGACCTTTTGTTAGGCTCCATAATCATTCTCTTCTATAGTCATACTTAAAACTCTGTCGGTTAAAAGGTAAAGCATTTATAGTAATTTCGCACTTTTCCTCTGATCGACTTCAAATCATTGCATTAGTGTTCTAAAGAAAGTTGTATAAAACAAAATAGTGTTCTAAAGAAAGTTGTATCTAATGTTTTATAAAGGCGTTGCATTACAGAGTAAATATATATGTAACATTTATTTTCAATACATATATATATATCAGTGGCGTAGCTGCCAATGTGCGGGTGGTGCGGGCCGCACAGAGCACCAAGTGGAGAGGGGCCCCAAAATTCCCCCAGTGTGTATTAATTTCCTATTTCCCTGAGCGTTTCAGTAAAAACGACTAATTGTATGGACACGAACAAACATAAACTGCTGTATTTTAAACATGAACTAACGATTTATAAACTAGTCATGGCGCTATTTTCTTTCATCTCCTTGACTATTTCTTCAATACAATGTAAGCTATAGAACAGTTTGAATCTAATTTACTACATTTATTTCGGACACACGGTACATGTTGTTACTACACAGATCGATGCTCTGTAATATAAAGAAGAAGAAGATAGGCCAACCTTTTTTTACTTCATTGTTTAGTCCATTGGTTTAATCTAGATATTGAGTTTACAAATATATTTCTAAACTCTATCTCTAAATATTTGTCTTAGTTTATTCATTTCTTTATGATTCTTAATAGTTTAATTTTTGAAATAATTCTATTGTAATGTCAATACTTTTAAATAAGCTAACCTTTGTTTTCTACGAGTTTTTTTTTTAACTAACTAGTTAATTGTAATACTGTAACGTAAACAAAATGATGAACAGTGCTCAAGACTGACTAGTCTGGCTGGCGCCTCAAAACCCGTTTAAGCTCAGACGGAGAAATCGGCATTTCTGGTTCTGTCCAGTCTGTGTAGTCTATAAGGGCCCCATACCCAGATCTATCGGGGTCCCTGATTACCGACCCATCGGTGTAGCAGAAAATGGCATCTGATGGGTAGGACTTTAGTGTAGCTGATGCCAAGTTTTGGAGTATGGCAGGTGTTAATCGCCTCTTGGTGGCTCCCTCTTGCCCTATAAGGGACATGTTTATTTGTGGGGCCGGCAATCTCCTCCACGGAGGGCAAGTATTAATTCTTCTAATAGGAATTCTATCAGTGGAGAGCCCAGATGATTTTGACAAATTGGCCGCAATGTGGAGGAACGATCGCATTTTTATACGGTTCCTCTCTCTCCACTGGTGCACTAAGATTGTGGTTGGTAGCCTAGAGTCGCCCCTTTTGTAGCGCTCGTAGGCCGCAAGTACCGCCCTCTCCCTCCTTAAATGTAAAGGGGCCACGTTTGTTAAGATTTCATCATCTTCATTTAAATCCAAAGATGGATTCAATGAGGGGTGGAGGTTATCCCCGAAAACCGAAAATAGAAAAACATGAGACCAGCAGAGCTCACATTCAGTCATCGTTGTCATGGATAATGACGGGTTGCAGGTTCGTGAGTCTTTTATTGACTTCATCGACACAAAGGACAAGCATGCTGCTGGAATCGCTGAGATGATTCTAGAGAAACTGCGTTCGGATGGCTTAGACACAATGGACTGCAGGGGTCAAGGCTATGATAATGCTGCGGTCATGAAAGGTCAAAACTACGGTGTCCAAAAACGTATTCTAGAAGTCACTATTCATTGCCTGCTCAAACTCTGGAGACATTAACTAGCAGAGATGAAAATTCATCGACTAGATCTGAAGCAGGTGGATTATTGGTTGCTGTTCAGTCTTTTAATTTTCTCACCTATCTTGGATTTTGGGCTCCTGTATTAACTGAAATTAATGATGCGCAATTCTACCTTCAAAAACAAGGATTATCTATTCGAGACTGCTCACTCAAACTAAAAACATTAGAGACATTTTTAAGTAGTAATCGAGAGGACATCGCTGAAGCTAGCATTACCTTTGCCGAAAGCGTGTGTTCAGATCTGAGAATCAGTACAGTACCTCAAAAACATATTGGCCATAAGAAAAAGATGCCTGGTGAGAAAAGTGACTACTCTGTACTTACACACAAAGAAGAGCTACGAAGGGAAATTTATTCTACCTTGGACAGGATTGTTCAAGAAATAATCACCCGATTCGAGCAACTTCATGATGTAGCAGATAGATATGAATTTTTGTCGCCTTTCCAGCTATTAAATCCTCAGGTCGAAATCAATCTCGATAGTACTCCTAGCGACATTGATAAAAACGAATTTCTGCTGGAGCGAAAGAGGCTTCAACGGTTTGTCACAGTTTCATCAGAAGCCTCCGAATTTTCAAAACAAAGACCTGTTGAGTTCTTGAATTTTATAAATAAATATTAGCTAGATGATTCAGTCCCGAATATCGTCATCATGATTCGCATATTTTTGACTATTGCGGTAAACGTCGCTACATGCGAGAGAAGTTTTTCCAACCTTAAACTGATCAAGAATTACTTGCGATCAACGATGACAAATTTACGACTCACTAATTTGGACATTTTGTCAATTGAACAAGAGCTGGTGGAAAAAAATGGATTTCGATAAAATTATTGATACTTTTGCCAGCAAGAAAGCGCGTAAAATTCATTTGTAGTATGTTTATGTAAAAGTGATTTTTTTTTGAATTAACAATATTTGATTTATGAATACATATTATTTTGAACAGGTTTTGCAATGTTATTAATTAGTTATTTGTTGGTTGTTGTTTGTTTTTTTTTTGGGGGGGGACATCAAGATGAGATACCGCACCAGGCATCATATCCTCTAGCTACGCCACTGATATATATATATATATATATATATATATATATATATATATATATATTATTCTAAGTCTAGATAAAAAAAAATAATTAAATGCTAGATTCAAAATAATTCATACCATTGTCCATTTCACTCAATATAAGCTTTGTTTTGTAAAAGTATTTTTATATTTTACTTTTTACATTTCACTCTGAACACTTAGATGTCTAGATTTAGATCTATCCCACAATCCAAATCTGTGCTTCTTAAAGTCCTTGTCGTGATATCAGTCGCATGTCTAATGTAAGCTTTGAAAAATTGAAATAATTATAGACTTCTAATACCATTGTTTTTATGTTTCAACATCACTGCCTGGTTTGGAAAAACAAACCTCAGAAAATCCAAAAATGCTGCTTGTAACGTGATAGGCAACAAACAAAAGCTCGTCTCGTGATTCGAAACAAAAAAACATTCGTAAAAAAAAGTTTGGAAGGTTTTCAAGATAAAAAAACAACAACTCTTTGATTCATTACATTTTACCATCACAAGACGCCGCCCACAAATACAGAAAACATGAGCTCCTTTGTTCCCCTGACAATTAAATCATCAAATACTTTCTGAATATCTGATATTCACATTTCACTTATTATATTTGAGTGACAATCGTATATACGTATCTATTGTTTGTTATCGTTTTAATGTTCTATAATGTCTAATTGTAAGACAAATTCGCTCATGAATAATGAAGATATTACTATTCTTATTATTGTTTGTTCTCTTGTATAATGCTACATTATAAAAATACGTGTAAGATTATCTTTGTCTCTTTATCTTATAAAATAATAAATCTTTACAGACTTGTCCATTTGTGTCTCTTATACAATGATAGATAAACGACGACACGGGGGATCACTTGACGAAGACCGTGTGAGAACGCTTTCTAACTCCAGGGCCTTGTTCCAGACCCTTCACCGAGCACTGTTGTAGTCCGTTAAGTGATAGCTCACCGCCATATCTGGTCAGCCTGTGGATCTGTTGCCTTTGGATGGCAAGTGAAAACACGCACGTACACACACACACACACACACACACACACAAGTTATGGCTATAGAAGAGATTTAGAAGTAGTCGACAACACACACACACACGTGAAGACTCTAGAAGAGATGAAGACTTCTATCAGACTGGATAAATGTATGAAGGACGTCCTCTAACAATGTCTCATGGGTCGCTATAGTCGATACTAATTGCTTCCAACTGTGAACGCCCGCCCCCTTTATCCTTTCCACCGCAAGTCCCACAAGGTCGGCGTCTAACTTTGAATAATGGACTCGTATTCGTAGATGACCAGTCGAACAGATCGAAAACATCACAAGAGATTCGAGACATCGATGATAGATCATGTTACAGTCGTGGGGTGGGGGGGGGGGGTTAATTCATAACTACAAACTTTCCTCTCCGGAAAGAGTGAGTGAATGAATGGGAAATAGTGTGTGAGAAAGAGAGAGAGGAAACTGAATTGTGTATGTCAGAGGGTGTTAGTTAAGTCCCAAGTTTCCAATGGCGGCGAATAGAACAAATTGGAAGGAGGCTCAGGGGCACAAGTTTCTTGCAGAGTTTAGATACCCCAAGTAACTCGTTTTCTGTTGAGAGACGACATCGCTTGCTTCTTCGTTTTTGTTTTTCACACTTCCGGTTTTGACAAATGTTTTTACCAAACTGTTTTCTGGTCTACAGTTCTTTAATGCCAGTATGAGCCTTATAGCTTTCATCATGGCTAGGTCAAGGGCACTTAGGAGATAGAGAAAGGAGAGTTGTTTGTACATAGGTTTAGGTATTCCAGTACATAGGTTTAGGTATTCCAGTACTTAGGTTTAGGTATTCCAGTACATAGGTTTAGGTATTCCAGTACATAGGTTTAGGTACTCCAGACCAGTACATAGGTTTAGGTATTCGAAGTGCATAGGTTTAGGTATTCGAAGTACATAGGTTTAGGTATTCCAGTACATAGGTTTAGGTATTCCAGTACATAGGTTTAGGTATTCCAGTACATAGGTTTAGGTATTCCAGTACATAGGTTTAGGTATTCGAAGTCATTGGATAAGCTGTAAAGTAGAAACATACTTCTAGGATATAGACGTTACTTTAAAAAAAAGATAATTACGTCCAAAGCATTTCATAGGAAAATGTAGCCCTATTAGATTGGAACGTAATAAGATTAGATAACCATTTTGAACACAAATATTTACAGTATTCTGAGATGTGATATGGCCTCACACCAACGGTCCTGATTTCAAAATAAACTTTATTCCACACCAGAGCTTAAAGGAACTTGTTAGCACCGAGAGGGTCAGTGCTTGTAAACTTGATATGGTCAGCATGGAGGATGACCGCAACTCCATCTCGGGTCGACGTGTTAAGTCTCAATCGCAGACCCACTTGCCAGTGGTCAGTTCCCCCGATTATTGTAACTCAGTCAGCGCAACAATTGATTAGGTCATCGCGTAAGTGTGTGTCAAAGTCTTGTATGTCCATCCTTGGTGCGGGTGTTCAATGGACCAGGAACTAGTGAGTATCTTACCGCAGTGGTCTGCTATCGATTCACGCTCTGAGCATGTACACAAGGGAGACCACTCACTAAGGGGAGCTGATTCCCTCAGTCAATACACTTCAAATAAACATCTCTATGTTACCGTCGACTCGCGATTGCACTGCTCGGCGAGTTATTTCTTTGTATTATTATTCAGGTGCACATAACAATTTACTCTGGATGGCGAACATGAAAGTGAGTTTAAAAAGGAATGAATGAAATGGGGAATGGAATTACCTCCCCTTGAAAGTTAGTCTATCAAGGAAAGAAGATGTGAGTGTGGTTGAATTGCCTCCCCTTGAAGGCTATGAAGGAATGGACGAAGGAGTATTGGATCACCTCCCCTTTCTTTAGCCTCGTACTTGGTTCGGTTATTGTTTTGTTTGTTTATTTATTACCTCTGCTGTATGGGTTCTGCTATGACCAGGCCATTTCCTGTGTACTTAACTGTGATGACGTATTTACATTTAGTTGCACTGGCCCGGGGTAGTCCTATTGACGTGCTAAGAAGTCAGCTGCTCTTGCGTCCTCTACTGCTGTAGTGAAATTCTATTTCATTCAATTTTTTTTTCCATTAAAAACACAACATAAAATCAGTTTTTTAATTTATTGGACTAATGAAAGCTATCTATTGTTCTTTGTCCTTTAATCCTTTCACTGTATGAAATAGTAGGCCCTATTTTAAGATAATTTACTTTTAAAAAATACAATGTCCAGTCGCCCTACGGCTTGATCCGCCTCTGAATGTATGCTACATGTAGCTTCTATAGACAACTCTTTAGAACAATGTAATCTACTAGAATATGTGTCTTACATATTCTCCTTCAGTGGCCATCTCGACACACACTTCTGTAGTTAATGTTAAAACTTCCATAAGATAGACAGGATTAGTACAGCGATTGGACCCCGCGATCACCTGCTAACTACTATCAAAAAAAAAAACGCAAAGTAAAACTCTATAGCAATATCACACGGTCCACAGGGATGGGAAGACAACTTAAAAGAATGGACTGGCCTGTTTTTTGAAAGAGATTCTATTCAAGGCATAAGACAGAGGAAAGGAGAAAGATGGACAGATCTTGTGTAGTGCCCCAACGGTGCAACAGACTAATAGAAAAATAATAATAAGGCTTGTCTTCGAGTCCGGAGATTAATGAGGAGTGCAATATTTCACGTGGATACGCAGCCCTAGCTGTGACCTACATATTTTGCCACATCTAGCGCAGACATAATCATTTTCCGCCGGTGGTTGATTTAGATTTTCTTTTCGATGTCTAGGTCTGTCCTCGGCAGAGGATTTTCTTTTGGTCTAATCTGGCCTTTCTGTCCCACATGAAACTGCAACAGACTAACGAAAAGGTGAAGTTGAATCTATAAATAGAGAGATAGAAGGAGTATTTCTTCTAAAGAAGCTTTTAGCAATGCTAATACAAGGGACGTTTCCACTTTAAATGTTTTTGTTTCAAATGCGTAGTAGCTTCTACCAGTCAACCAACAATCAAATGTTTGCATACAAATTATTTTCTTCATGCATAACACATTCCAGTAGGACAGAACGTTTAAACTCAATTCGATTTTTGGGGGCTCACTCTCTACTTGATGTATTTCTAAGTCGATTCATTGTGTCTATCTTTAATAGTGCTACAATTGTGTCTAACTTTAATAGTGCTACAATTGTGTCTAACTTTAATAGTGCTACAATTGTGTCTAACTTTAATAGTGCTACAATTGTGTCTAACTTTAATAGTGCTACAATTGTGTCTAACTTTAATAGTGCTACAATTGTGTCTAACTTAGTGCGACAATTGTGTCTCGTTCCAGACATGCTGAAGACTTGATAGTAACACCGTTTGCTCAAATTTTGGCCAGTCTACGTAGCGTGAGAGCCAACTATATCAATCTAACCAATGTCCCGAACAAAGAAAGGTAAGCTCATAAAACATTCAGAAAAATATATATTAGAATGTTTATACAAAGAAGGATGACGGAATATATCGTTTATAATCAGGAATTAGTTATTAGTAAAAATAATGATTTTAGAATCAGGAATTAGTTATTAGTAAAAATAATGATTTTAGAATCATAAGGGAAAGCTGCGATTCGTTACAGAATGTTAGTCATTCTATAAATAGATTTCTTCACCAATTTACAAATTTGTCATCACACCATTTAAGGAAGTTGTCTACTTCCAGTGAAGCCTTTGAAATGAGCAGACGTAACGAAAGAAATGTTTCAGTCTGTAAGTAGACCGAACTTTTCATTGGTGTACAGATTTGGCGCTACGTTCTTGTCTATTGACTTTAATTAGAATTTATATTTCTTTTGAGTCAGTATATGACGCCTTATCTACTGGAGATTCATTCGGTTTTTAATACTTGCTACTTTATTTTAATTTCGCTTTCATTAGCTTTTAGAGCAGCTATTGAGAACGAGAGAGAGAGAGAGAGACAGTGAGGGAGAGAGCAAGATATCGAGTCCAATTACAGTATCATCTAATTAGTTACAAACAATTAACACAAAACTACAAGTCTATAACATGAAGCAGTCAATTGTCTTGATCTTACATTGCGTTCGTCACTTCACCAAACCTAGGGTAGATTTAGACCTGTATTTCATTCTGACATTTAAGCAACAATTTAGTTCATCTGTTCATGTTATATTCTGAAAGGATCAACAACACGCTAGAGAACTCGTTCCAAATGTCTGACATCATTTTATAGTTTTAGCATTGATCTGTTAGAAGAACAGCATCACCTTCTTCAGTGCACACACATTCCTGTTTCTAAATGAAGCAGATGTGAACCCTTGTGGCACTAGCTAACAAACATAGAGCTTTGAATGTACGTTATAAACTTGATACAACCTCATGTGTTCCAGAACGAGGCGAGGTTCTTCTGATCGCCATGCTCATGGTCTGCTGAACCAAGCCTCCATGTCTCCCCAACACCATCAGCTCTCACCTGGGGCTTCCAGAGGATCAGGTTAGTCCATCAAATGATAATTATGTTGAAATGAAACAAATCAATAGACTCACATTTTATTTCCAACGTTCTATAGTGTAAGTAAACTTAATTAGACAATTTTTGTTTAAATAGATCTATTTCTTTGGTTCTTACATTAACAAGACTGTAAGAATTATGTCACCTTTCTATGTTGGCTTCTTTGTATTTGAACATTTTCTATGTTGGCTTCTTTGTTTTTGACCATTTTCTATGTTGGCTTCTTTGTATTTGACCATTTTCTATGTTGGCTTCTTTGTATTTGACCATTTTCTATGTTGGCTTCTTTGTATTTGACCATTTTCTATGTTGGCTTATTTGTATTTGACCACTTTCTATATTAGTTACTTTTTATGTTGGCTACTTTAAAAACATCACTTGAAATCAACAATCATAGTTATTAGAAAGCTTTTAATTAACTAGACACCTGTCCATCGGTCCAACTGTGTGTAAGTTATGAAGTCTCTAGAATGGTCAATTATTAATTTTACTTAAAACATTTCTTTTTTTTCTGTGGTTTCTGACAAAATCTTTTATCTAGCTAAAATATTTATATTTTCTATTCTATTTTTCTTTTTCTAGATAACAAATCTAGACCCATAAAAAGGTCATAACTTGGTAAAAGATTGTTCGATTTTGTTAACATAAAATACAAACAAAAATTATATAAGTTGTTCCTTTTTTTTTTCATAATTTTTTTTTTTCTATTGTTATTTACCAAATGACAGGACAACCAAATTGCAATCATTCATTTTGAATAATATACTCTGACATAGACGTACAAACAATGAGGTGTTCATTTATGTTGAATAAAAAGAGAGATGTGGTCATGCGGATGAATATAAGCCCCTGAAAAAGTTCCAGTTTGTTTCTATTTCTTTACTTCAGAAGATGGTTACATGAAACTTGCCACAGAGACTCTAGAAGAGTTGGATTGGTGTATGGAGCAGTTAGAAACTATCCAGACCCACCGATCTGTCAGTGACATGGCATCCAGCAAGGTAAGATTCTATCGACAGACGGGACACTGATACACTGGCACTAATACACAGGCTTTGACACACAGGCACTGACACATGGATATGACATTTAACGATTTCTTCCTCTACAAACGTGATGAAGTTCGTCTGCTTGTCTCCCTTACCACCCAGCGCTGGAAATGTCAAAGGGTTTTAACATCCTATCAAATGACCAAGACCTGGAATGGTGTTGATTATCTTGGACCTCGACTGACAGATCGGATTTACGGTGGTGCAGCCCAGGGTCTCACTATTAAAGGGGGGCCCAGGGTCTCACTATTAAAGGAGGGCCCAGGGTCTCACTATCAAAGGAGGGCCCATGGTCTCACTATCAAAGGGGGGCCTAGGGTCTCACTATCAAAGGAGGGCCCATGGTCTCACTTTCAAAGGGGGGCCCAGGGTCTCAATATCAAAGGCGGGCCCATTGTCTCACTATCAAAGGAGGGCCCATGGTCTCACTATCAAAGGAGGGCCCATGGTCTCACTATTAAAGGGGGCCCAGGGTCTCATTATCAAAGAGGGGCCCAGGGTCTCACTATCAAAGGAGGGCCCATGGTCTCACTATCAAAGGGGGCCCAGGGTCTCACTATCAAAGGAGGGCCCATGGTCTCACTATCAAAGGAGGGCCCATGGTCTCACTATCAAAGGAGGGCCCATGGTCTCACTATCAAAGGGGGGCCCAGGGTCTCACTATCAAAGGAGAGCCCATGGTCTCACTATCAAAGGGGGGCCCAGGGTCTCACTATCAAAGAGGGGCCCAGGGTCTCACTATCAAAGGAGGGCCCATGGTCTCACTATCAAAAGGGGGCCATGGTCTCACTATCAAAGGGGGGCCCAGAGTCTCACTATCAAAGAGGGGTCCAGGGTCTCACTATCAAAGGAGGGCCCAGGGTCTCACTATCAAAGAGGGGCCCAGGGTCTCACTATCAAAGGAGGGCCCATGGTCTCACTATCAAAGGGGGGGGCCATGGTCTCACTATCAAAGGGGGGCCCAGGGTCTCACTATCAAAGGAGGGCCCATGGTCTCACTATCAAAGGAGGGCCCATGGTCTCACTATCAAAGGGGGGCCCAGGGTCTCACTATCAAAAGATCTCACTCTCAAAGGAAACAAAATATGCATACTAAATAAATGAACAAGTGGACTCATTTGTCATTAATCAAATCCATTTTGATTAAAGTCTTTAAAATAGATTTGATGACCTCCACATATTTACATCTGACTCTGGCTCACTGGCGGATCCAGGAGGGGGGGCGGTGGAATGGCATCAATCCCGCCCCCCCCCCAACTGTAAAATTTCGAGTGGGGGGGCGGTCTAATTTATTTGTAGAAATCACAGCTTGTTTTACAGAATCAATTAAATATCTATATAAATAAAACTTGTTATTGATATTTTAACCGATCTTTTTCTTATGTCATTCCCCTGTTGGTCGATTGGGGGGGGGGGGCGAATACATCTACTGCCCTTCCCACCTAAACCCTTTAAGTGAAGGGGCGTCCTACTTTTATGGAGAAATCATAGTTTGTGAGCAAAATTAGTTCAATATCTATATAATATAAGCTACATATTGATGTTTTAACCCATTTGTATATTATGTCGCACACAGACTCTGATCTCAAATTTTATCATTAGTTAATATAAAATGAAAAAGGGTTGTACCAGCTGGGAGGGGCGATACATGCAATTGTCTTCCGCCCATCAGACAAACCAAGATTTTTTTTATATTTTATTTAAGAAAAAAAACAATATGTCACTAATATAATGTATATTTGCTATAAATTAAATTCTTGTATCGAGTTGCCCCACCTCATTAACGTTTTCACTCTACCGCCTTCTCCCCTTTCCAGACGAAAACATGACGTTTTAAAACAGACTAGTCCAATATGGCGACAGAGTGGATGTAATTGCTCACGACATTTATCTGAGTTATTTTACAACAGACTTGGTTTTGGGCAATTTAGAATTTATACGAAGCTTTCATTATAAGAGTAACAACTGAGATGAGTTCTCTACCCAAATATTGTGTGTGTGTGTGTGTGTGTGTGTGCTGTACGCATGTTTATGATTATGGTTCACTGGGCGTTAGGGTTTCGAAAAATTCGCCCCTCTCCACTTTAATGTTCTGGATCCGCTAGTGGTCTCTCTGCTGAATTTGACTTGATTGAAATGTAAAGAGCATCATTCCGTCAAACTAGTGCTAATGTTTATCAATGAATTCATAAACAAAACTTACACATTCAATTAGACATTCTCCTTTTTCTAATAACTGTTGTGTCTGAGTTCGATTCGAAGATGACATGAAGCAAACTTTTCTAACAATGTTTTTGTTTTTTTTTAATTTAGTTTAAAAGAATGCTGAACAGAGAGTTGAGTCATTTTGCTGAATCAAGTAAATCTGGAAACCAAATAGCAGAGTACATTTGTAGTACCTATTTAGGTAAGTAGGTAACAGGCCCACCTGTTTTGAGTCGAATCATTATTTACATGACATAAGACTGTAACGGAACAGACTATAACAGCTCATATTCAAACTGAAATAATAGACCAATAATAGAATGTTTTAATGTTCGGACTTCCTATAAAAGGATAAATAATAGAATAGAGCTAGCCAGGAGTCTATGCCAGGACGATTGATAGAATGTATGTCTCCTTCTGTCTAGATAGAATATGGAAGCGCCAAGAGTTTCCTCTTAAGGGCCAATTCCTGTGCCTTTGATGAAAGGATCATGCGTAGTTCCCCCTTCAATCCTGCTGATAGTTGTGATGCGCTCCATGTGTGGCCAACTCCCTCGCAGAACCTGTTGAAGGGAATACCATAGTTGATCATCCCAGCTCTCACAGGGTTCCACTCCTGATTTTTTCTTAAGGTCGACACCTGATGCACAGCAATGTAGGGGAAGTTTGAAATCAAAGTGCCTTTCTGCTACAAAAATTGCCTTTCTAGGCTGCCCGAATACACACCTTCACCTGTTAGTAGAAGCATTTTCAGTGATTGTCTTAATATAAAAGCCACATGAGCAGGCCGACTGCTAGACAGTTGTCAAAGGCTTTTTGAGATGCATAGGCCTACCATTTAGGAGTATTTTATAGACAATATGAGCTTATCATTATTGTCCAACATATTGTTTTTCAAGAACTTTAAGTGACATTCTTACAATGATTGGAACATTTTACATTTGTTCAATGTAAGCTGCAAATACATATAATGTGTAATTAGAAAATATTCATTTAACATCATTAAGGTTCAATGTTTCTGTATCTTCTACTTGTGACTCAGTGTTTCTGTACCTTCTACTTGTGACTCAGTGTTTCTGTACCTTCTACATGTGACTCAGTGTTTCTGTACCTTCTACATGTGACTCAGTGTTTCTGTATCTTCTACATGTGACTCAGTGTTTCTGTACCTTCTACTTGTGACTCAGTGTTTCTGTATCTTCTACTTGTGACTCAGTGTTTCTGTACCTTCTACTTGTGACTCAGTGTTTCTGTACCTTCTACTTGTGACTCAGTGTTTCTGTATCTTCTACTTGTGACTCAGTGTTTCTGTATCTTCTACTTGTGACTCAGTGTTTCTGTACCTTCTACTTGTGACTCAGTGTTTCTGTATCTTCTACTTGTGACTCAGTGTTTCTGTATCTTCTACTTGTGACTCAGTGTTTCTGTACCTTCTACTTGTGACTCAGTGTTTCTGTACCTTCTACTTGTGACTCAGTGTTTCTGTATCTTCTACTTGTGACTCAGTGTTTCTGTATCTTCTACTTGTGACTCAGTGTTTCTGTACCTTCTACATGTGACTCAGTGTTTATGTACCTTCTACTTGTGATATCTCCCATCAGACGAGAAAATCTACGTTTGCGCCCCCTCCCCAGCCCTCTTCCTTTACAGCCAACTTTAAGCTGAAAGTCTACAAAATCCTAAGTGTCATCACGGTGCCTAGTTTTTTTTTCTTTAATTCTGAGCTCCAGAATTGCAGTCTCATGGCGTCTACAGCGCAATATTCACCATTCGTCATATTAAAACTAAAAAAAAAGGTGACGGCACGATACTTCAATGTGAGAGATAATCTAGGCACGTGTTAGCACGTCTCTGTGTGGCGTGTTCATGTTAAGCAACACACCTTGTAATAGTCCTTGTAACACACCTTGTAGTAGACCTTGTAACACACCTTGTAATAGACCATGTAACACACCTTGTAACAGACCATGTAACACACCTTGTAACAGACCATGTAACACACCATGTAACACACCTTGTAACAGACCATGTAACACACCTTGTAACACACGTTGTAACAGACCATGTAACAGACCTTGTAACAGACCATGTTACATACCTTGTAACACACCATCACCATGTAACAGACCATGTAACACACCTTGTAACACACCATGTAACACACCTTGTAACAGACCATGTAACACACCTTCTAACACACCATGTAACACACCTTGTAACAGACCTTGTAACAGACCATGTAACACACCTTGTAACAGACCATGTAACAGACCATGTAACACACCTTGTAACAGACCATGTAACAGACCTTGTAACACACCATGTAACAGACCATGTAACACACCTTGTAACAGACCATGTTACACACCTTGTAACACACCATGTAACAGACATGTAACACACCTTGTAACACACCATGTAACAGATCATGTAACACACCTTGTAACAGACCATGTAACAGACCTTGTAACACACCTTGTAACAGACCATGTAACACACCTTCTAACAGACCTTATAACACACCATGTAACAGACCTTGTAACACACCTTCTAACACACAATGTAACACACATTGTAACAGACCATGTAACACACCTTGTAACAGACCATGTAACACACCATGTAACACACCTTGTAACAGACCATGTAACACACCTTGTAACACACCTTGTAACAGACTATATAACAGACCTTGTAACAGACCATGTAACACACCTTGTAACAGACCATGTAACACACCTTGTAACACACATTGTAACAGACCATGTAACACACCTTGTAACAGACCATGTAACACACCATGTAACACACCTTGTAACAGACCATGTAACACACCTTGTAACACACCATGTAACAGACCATATAACAGACCATGTAACACACCTTGTAACACACCTTGTAACAGACCATGTAACACACCATGTAACACACCTTGTAACAGACCATGTAACAGACATGTAACAGACCTTGTAACACACCTTGTAACACACCATGTAACAGATCATGTAACACACCATGTAACACACCTTGTAACACACCATGTAACAGACATGTAACAGACCTTGTAACACACCTTGTAACAGACCATGTAACACACCTTGTAACACACCATGTAACAGACCATGTAACACACCTTCTAACAGACCTTATAACACACCATGTAACAGACCTTGTAACACACCATGTAACAGACCATGTAACACACCATGTAACAGACCTTGTAACACACCTTGTAACACACCATGTAACAGACCATGTAACACACCATGTAACAGACCTTGTAACATACCTTGTAACAGACCATGTAACACACCTTGTAACAGACCATGTAACACACCTTGTAACAGACCATGTAACACACCTTGTAACAGACCATGTAACACACCTTGTAACACACCTTGTAACACACATTGTAACAGACCTTGTAACACACCATGTAACACACATTGTAACACACCATGTAACAGACCTTGTAACACACCTTCTAACACACCATGTAACACACATTGTAACAGACCATGTAACACACCTTGTAACAGACCATGTAACACACCATGTAACACACCTTGTAACAGACCTTGTAACACACCATGTAACACACATTGTAACAGACCATGTAACACACCTTGTAACAGACCATGTAACACACCATGTAACACACCTTGTAACAGACCATGTAACACACCTTGTAACACACCTTGTAACAGACTATATAACAGACCTTGTAACAGACCATGTAACACACCATGTAACACACCTTGTAACAGACCATGTAACACACCTTGTAACACACATTGTAACAGACCATGTAACACACCTTGTAACAGACCATGTAACACACCATGTAACACACCTTGTAACAGACCATGTAACACACCTTGTAACACACCATGTAACAGACCATGTAACACACCTTGTAACACACCTTGTAACAGACCATGTAACACACCATGTAACACACCTTGTAACAGACCATGTAACACACCTTGTAACAGACCTGTTTTTGCACACGTAGAACACGTTATCAGAACGAGGGTACATTCGACCGTTTCAACCTGTGAAAAGAAATGGTCATATTGAAATACCTTCACAAAATTCACATTGAGTCTTTCCTAGTTAGGAGATGAGAGACTACGTTGTTAATTCAATCCTTTAAATTTTTAACCTGTTAGTATCGCGAATACTTCATGACTAGATTCTACTTATAGGTGGCTAACTACAAAGTAGTATCGTGAATACTTCATCACTAGATTCTACTTATAGGTGGCTAACTACAACGTAGTATCGCGAATACTTCATCACTAGATTCTACTTATAGGTGGCTAACTACAACGTAGTATCGTGAATACTTCATCACTAGATTCTACTTATAGGTGGCTAACTACAACGTAGTATCGTGAATACTTCATCACTAGATTCTACTTATAGGTGGCTAACTACAACGTAGTATCGCGAATACTTCATCACTAGATTCTACTTATAGGTGGCTAACTACAAAGTAGTATCGTGAATACTTCATCACTAGATTCTACTTATAGGTGGCTAACTACAACGTAGTATCGCGAATACTTCATCACTAGATTCTACTTATAGGTGGCTAACTACAACGTAGTATCGCGAATACTTCATCACTAGATTCTACTTATAGGTAGCTAACTACAACGTAGTATCGTGAATACTTCATCACTAGATTCTACTTATAGGTGGCTAACTACAACGTAGTATCGCGAATACTTCATGACTAGATTCTACTTATAGGTGGCTAACTACAACGTAGTATCGCGAATACTTCATCACTAGATTCTACTTATAGGTGGCTAACTACAACGTAGTATCGTGAATACTTCATCACTAGATTCTACTTATAGGTGGCTAACTACAACGTAGTATCGCGAATACTTCATCCCTAGATTCTACTTATAGGTGGCTAACTACAACGTAGTATCGCGAATACTTCATCACTAGATTCTACTTATAGGTGGCTAACTACAACGTAGTATCGCGAATACTTCATCCCTAGATTCTACTTATAGGTGGCTAACTACAACGTAGTATCGCGAATACTTCATCCCTAGATTCTACTTATAGGTGGCTAACTACAAAGTAGTATCGCGAATACTTCATCACTAGATTCGACTTATAGGTGGCTAACTACAACGTAGTATCGCGAATACTTCATCACTAGATTCTACTTATAGGTGGCTAACTACAACGTAGACAAACAGGTTTCTGCCCTTAAGAAAACTGACCACCTTCCTTAATAAATGTCGTACTCCTATGGGGGAGGGGCGAGCACATGTTGAGAAACACTAAAAATGTTTCAAACAAAGTAGGCATAGATACAATTAAATTAAGGTAGGCATTGTAAGTAGATCATTAGATAGCCTAAATTACAATAATGAAACTACTCGGGACATAGAAACTAAAGCACATTATACGATCCTTTAATGTGTCTCTAAAATCATTTAAGTTAAATATATTAGATACATATAATTTTACAAATCTATATCCTAGAAAGCATATGATTTGTCTCCAAAACAATTATTATATTCATGAGAATAAATGTCATCTCTGTCACGTGTTTATGTTTATTTGATTCATAGACTATATATATAGAGAGAGAGAGTCTATGATTTGATTTGATGATCTTGAC
This sequence comes from Biomphalaria glabrata, assembly GCF_947242115.1. Classification (NCBI taxonomy): domain Eukaryota; kingdom Metazoa; phylum Mollusca; class Gastropoda; family Planorbidae; genus Biomphalaria; species Biomphalaria glabrata. The sequence goes on from NC_074715.1 coordinate 25,043,363, forward strand.
GATATAAACTTGTGACATATGCAGGTTCGGAGGGGCCGTAACTATCGTTCAAACATTTTATTAAACAAGGAAGTAACAAAGTGCTGATAAAGATTTTCAAGAGTTTCAACTCATTTAAACTTGAACTAGAAACAATAAATGTATGTACAAAGATATATGAAGCAGATACAGGATTCAGTCAATAAAATGAGTAACTATTTACTTTTAAACTAGCGACTTTTAAGTCTAACTTTCTAGCTCTCTCTCTCTCTCTCTCTCTCTCTCTCTCTCTCTGTCGTTCCAAGCTACTACTGCTCCTTGTATATCTTTCCTTAGAATAAAGAACCGTGACATCTCAAAACCCTGTCGTTTTTTTAAATTTAACTTATGTTAATTTTATTTCCCTGCTGTAGCCTTAAACTAAGTTTTAATCGGCGTCTTTCTGGCATTTAAGCGTGGGTACGCGTGACCTAATTTGAGATAGGTACACTGTCCTCATTTTGTGAATAATGAGGTGTCACCAGTGACGTGACAATCTCCAGCTTGAAGTAAATTCTCTTGGCTTGAACAGGGAGACAGGCACTCATCTTCAACAGTGTTGTAGTGGGAAGACAGTTGATTGAGTCGAAATACAAAGAAACAAATACTGAAATACTGAGTCTCATCTTTGTTGCAGGCCTATTTTGTTTGTTTATTTGTATTTTGACTTAAGTTATTCAACTGTTTTGTATTTTGACTCGGCTATTTTAGGGCTTAACCTTTCTGCTCCTAATAGCTCATAGGGGTCTACACATAAAATTTTGAAAAGAGATGCATGACAAAATACCTGCAAATCTTTGTTGAATAACTTGATCGTTAAAGGCCTAGTTATTGGAAGGATAAGTCCTACTAATACAGTGTGTTGATAACTTATTGAATCTCGTGCCTATAGAACGTATCCAGTGCTACGATGAAGTGTCGATGACTGTGAGCGTTAATTAGCTTCACGACAATCCCCGGAAAGCCTCTAAGGCTATTCCCAAAAGCTCGCTAAGGTCACCAGATCGATGCATGCGGAAATAAGATAGATAACTCGTTCTCAACTATTACATGATTTTATGGGAAAAATTGACTCTTCGTTTTTTTTGTTTTTTGTTTTTTTAAAAGAAAGAAAAAAAATGCACACAAAAAAAAAGACCCAGACGATGTAGTCTACAATTCAAAGTGTTTTGAAAGCAAACATCTATATGTGATACTATTTTGGTCCTATCCCAGTCTGCCTCAAGGTTGAATAGAAGTTGTTTTATTAATTAAAACTTCGTTGCAAACAATGAAGGCTATTAGAACGAGGTCAAGCAGACGGATTGCGGACATAACGAAGAAGGCAAATATGGCGCCAATATGTCAATCTATAGTAGTGGTCAATAAAACGAGGCGACGTCTTCATGAGGACATCTTCCTCAAGTTGTGCACTGGCTGCAGCCTACTTAACGTAGTACACTTACTCTTCTATTCTAAAATGAAATAGATGATTCTGAACTCTGCTCTAGTTGGATGATTGCGTCCCATAGTGGACACACCTGGCACATTCCTCGTTCCATAGTGGACACACCTGGCACATTCCTCGTTCCATAGTGTACACACCTGGCACATTCCTCGTTCCATAGTGGACACACCTGGCACATTCCTCGTTCCATAGTGTACACACCTGGCACATTCCTAGTTCCATAATCCATATGCTTGGACAAATTTGTAAAAATGCTCCTTCTTCCCTAGCGCTATTAGAGAATGAAATGGGTTGCCTGAATCAGCGAGGAAAACCAGTGACTTGGCAGAATTTAAGTCATTGGTTAACATGCCTGACTAGATGCATGGCGCGTAGGACGTAATCATCTTCTTTTTTTGAAATAACGTCTGTATATTATAAGATAAGACACACCGAGCTAGCCGTCAATGAATTTGTTGAGGCTGCTGCCTCTTCTGGTCTGTCCATCAACCTCATGAAAACGGAGGTCACTCTTCAGAACTCTTCAATCGGGTCTTAGCTCCACATACCAGTTTAAATAGCCATTTCCTTAATGTTGGCAACCTTCACGTACTTGGGAAGCAACGAAGCGTCACTATCTTAAGAAATAGACAACCGTCTGGCTAAGTCTTTTGGTCGCCTCAAAATGAAAGTATGGAGAAATAGGTGTCTTCGCCAACAAACAAAATTAATGTATACAAAGAACTGGTTCTCAACATATATTTTTAAGACTCTGAGACCCACAGAAGGCATCTAGGGCTCCTCGAACCATCCAAAGGTTCCTTATTCCTTGAAAGGCATACGCTGGCAGGAGTACATACAAATGACCATGTTCTGCTCGAGGCGGATGTGGGCAGTATAGAAGCATTACTTACCCTTCAACAGCTGCACTGGGTCGGACACATATTCCGTAGGGGTGGTAACTCCAGACCTTTATCTTTTGACGAGCGTAAAAGAGGTGTTTCCGGATGCGCTGTAAAGATCAAGTTGGTGATATTTTACTTTACATGGATGAAAGCAACTTGCAGTAGATGGCTTCTGGATGAGACAGCTGGAGATCTATCACAAAGGTCGCTGGACACAGACCCAAAAAAAACAAGTTACCGATGAAAGATGCAGACCAAGAAAACCTCGGAGAAAGCAAAATCTGCAGATTTCAACTGGATTTGCGTGGTGGTCACGTGAAATACACTTATTGTTAATCTCCGCAATCGAAGACTAAACCTCATGTTTTCTAAACATATGCATTGAAATAGAATTGTGCTAATAGCTGAGATAAATGAAAGAACTCAGTTTGGTCATCGAAAATAAACCAAATTGAATAGTTTTCTGTACTAGTCAATAGGCTTACCTTCAAATATCCTTCTTGTATTTGTGTGTGTGTGCGTGTGAATAGAAGGATGTAAATGAGTAAGATCGAGAGATGAAATGGTTATTGTGAATTTGATTATTTTATTGATTCAGTCTATCCGCCTTTATGGAGCTTTGCTCTAATAGTGTGTGTACCTCACGGGGATCGGGGGGGGAGCACTAATTGACAACACATTTTATTTTGTCATCAAATGGTCTTGTTCTAAAAACATAAATATTTCTTATTGTCTCTTTTACTATTAAAGAATCGTAGGAGGAGGAGAGAGAGAGAGAGAGTAAGCGAACAAGAGAAGAGGAAGAGTTACGGTCTATGTGTAATGAATGTATCCTCTAAGCTGCTCAGTGTTGTGGGGCAGACAACCCACTTTGTCATCCAGAAATATCGTTCGCTGTCAGCTGGCCTAACAACAGCTCTAAATTTTATTGCATTCGTGCGCTGGACCGAATAGTTCGTGCACCAGGGACTACATTGTCATCTGCCATAATGATGAGAACTTGGTCTTGAAACAAATTCTTGCGTTTCAATTTTTTATTGTGTTACTGAAAAATAATAAAATAATATGAATAAAAAAAAACCTGAATGTTTTGAAATGGATAAAGCACAGGAGGCTCCAGCAGACCAGAAATGAAGGCTTTGTGAGAAGAAGCGTCGATTATCTCCCCTGTTCCTTGACCAAATTTTTCATTATAATCAAAAAGAAAATAACATTATTTGCTGTGAATAAAGGAAATTGATAAAAGCGGTGACATGTTCCAGGCCCAGTTAAACCTATTTATAAAGTGAGACACAAAAAAAAGTATTTAAATTAGAAAACCATGTTTAATTAATGATAGATAAACTAATTATAAAAGCACAACTTAGTTACTACCATTTGCCTTGTATCATAAGCACATTTTCTTGATACCTGCAACCACATCCAGAATCATATAATAATATCTTTAAATTTAAATATATAATCCCTTTGATAAAAAATAAAAAAGTACGGTGCTAATCAAACTCTGCCAAATCCAACATAGGTAGCAACAAATTTTAATACTCACTAATCCTGAAACCTAATGCTTGATTTTTTTTTATCAATGTAGATTATGACATTGTCTGTTTGCTTTCAAAAAATATTTGTGTTTGACTAATGCTTTAATATAGGATTTTGTTTGTGAGACAGTTAGGCCTAAGTATAGAGCGGTTTTTTGCTAATTCAAAAACTTCTGCTTGAAGTTCTGTCAAACAGATTGAGACTTATAATCCTAACAAGATGACCAAATTAAAGACCATGAGTTCAACCAACTTCTAATTGAACACTAACAGTTCAGCGTTTCGTCACTTTGCAACCAAAAAACAAGTGTATGAGTGACTTTTAAATGTATAATCCATATATGGACTACACAGTCATGTGATTAGAATGCCATTTTACAGAACACTAATTGCTACTATCTATTTACCGTGTCAATCGTCCATTGATTGTTTGTGTCCATAATATTTGCAGATAAACAACAAGAGCTTGACCTTCCGACCCTGAAGGTCGATCACGTGGATACTGTTGTAAAAGCTAAAAATATAGACAAGACAAGACCCATGTGCCAAATTTCAGGGTTAAGAAAGTTGAAACATGCCAACAGCTTTACTGGCATAGTTCCTACACATGGTGTTGAGACACCATACAAGGAAGAACTCACAAAGGTGAGACTTTCAATCACTGTGAACAGTGGCCTAGCTCCTTTTTCCAAACCTCACCAACCCACATATTCATTTTCTTATCTGACTTTTATTATTTTATCCATGGAGTCAGCCTAGTGATTGTATTATACTGGTGTTCTATATCTTGAGAGACCCTGGTCTCAGCCTAGTGATTGTATTATACTGGTGTTCTATATCTTGAGAGACCCTGGACTCAGCCTAGTGATTGTATTATACTGGTGTTCTATATCTTGAGAGACCCTGGTCTCAGCCTAGTGATTGTATTATACTGGTGTTCTATATCTTGAGAGACCCTGGACTCAGCCTAGTGATTGTATTATACTGGTGTTCTATATCTTGAGAGACCCTGGACTCAGCCTAGTGATCGTATTATACTGGTGTTCTATATCTTGAGAGACCCTGGACTCAGCCTAGTGATTGTATTATACTGGTGTTCTATATCTTGAGAGACCCTGGACTCAGCCTAGTGATTGTATTATACTGGTGTTCTATATCTTGAGAGACCCTGGACTCAGCCTAGTGATTGTATTATACTGGTGTTCTATATCTTGAGAGACCCTGGACTCAGCCTAGTGATTGTATTATACTGGTGTTCTATATCTTGAGAGACCCTGGACTCAGCCTAGTGATTGTATTATACTGGTGTTCTATATCTTGAGAGACCCTGGTCTCAGCCTAGTGATTGTATTATACTGGTGTTCTATATCTTGAGAGACCCTGGACTCAGCCTAGTGATTGTATTATACTGGTGTTCTATATCTTGAGAGACCCTGGTCTCAGCCTAGTGATTGTATTATACTGGTGTTCTATATCTTGAGAGACCCTGGACTCAGCCTAGTGATTGTATTATACTGGTGTTCTATATCTTGAGAGACCCTGGTCTCAGCCTAGTGATTGTATTATACTGGTGTTCTATATCTTGAGAGACCCTGGACTCAGCCTAGTGATTGTATTATACTGGTGTTCTATATCTTGAGAGACCCTGGACTCAGCCTAGTGATTGTATTATACTGGTGTTCTATATCTTGAGAGACCCTGGACTCAGCCTAGTGATTGTATTATACTGGTGTTCTATATCTTGAGAGACCCTGGTCTCAGCCTAGTGATTGTATTATACTGGTGTTCTATATCTTGAGAGACCCTGGACTCAGCCTAGTGATTGTATTATACTGGTGTTCTATATCTTGAGAGACCCTGGACTCAGCCTAGTGATTGTATTATACTGGTGTTCTATATCTTGAGAGACCCTGGTCCCTTGGTGTAAGCTACCATAGTGAAAAAGGTGTGTGTGTGTGTCTGCGTTAGAGGAAAATTGAGAGGGAGAAACAAACTTATGAAAATAAAAGAGAGAGAAAAAGAGACAGAGAGAGAAAAGTAAAGAGAGTTGATAGGAGTGAAAATTTAAAAAATCAACTCTTATGATAAGATATTAAGCCGAGAAGTTTCTGTCTGGTCACCACTCTCTCAGTAATTGTAGACTTTTGTCATTGCCTTCTACATGAGTGAACTTAGAGATTTTTTCTGGGCCTTGGGGAATCCAATGTTTCTTATGGGCAGCTATGTTTGAGATTTTTTTTTTCCTTTGACTAAAAGATTTGGATATGACTAAAAGTCACTTGAAGCTGTGAATGAATGTTAAGTAATATATCTGTAACTAAGGGTTATTAATATTTTAAACATAAACATCAAATATATCTACATTTAAGAACTTACAAACACAATAATCTAGCTTAGCTTTTAACTATAGATTTAGATCTAGGATTAGATCTGGGTCTAATCATTTCATGGGTTGAATGTTTTCAAAATACTTTTCAGATCTTAAACGACATAGACAAATGGGGCATTGACATCTTCAAAGTCAATGAATTCTCAAACAACCGACCTCTCACTTGTGTAACATATACAATATTTCAGGTAATTTTATGATGTGTCTAGTTGTTTTTTTTCTGGGGCTCATTTATTTTAATCTTTGGTCTCTTTAATCTCAGTCTAGGTGATCATTGATTTTATATAGGTCAGTGCTTCAGTCTTCCTCTGTGGAGTTTCATTTTAAGAAGTTAGGTCACAAAACTAGAATAGCTTTATGGAGATCAAAATGTAGGCCTAGATTAGATCTAGAAGTCTTAGCCAGATAATCTGACTATGAATTTGATGAAAATATATCTCCAGGTCTAACAAACAAAAAAACTCAGACTTTTGATTTAGTGTTTTTTTTCAGCTTGATCATTTCCTTTTATATTATTGACTATTATTTTTCCAGGAACGAGAGCTCTTGAAGACATTTAATATTGCTCCCCATACATTAGTGACCTACATGATGCATGTTGAGGACCACTACCACCGGGACACACCCTACCACAATGCCATCCATGCAGCTGATGTCACACAATCGACACATGTTTTACTTTCAGCCACTGCTTTAGAGGTCAGCACTTGATTCATATTTAATCAGGGGGAGAAAATAAAGGCTGAAAAATAGAGAGCTACACCACCAAGTGCAACTGTTTTGTTTGTATAGCATTTGTCTAAAGTTACTCATATTGCTTGTATTTGATAAACAATCATAAAAATAACTATTCATTATTTAAGAAAAATAAAAACTATAAACTTTTTTTTGCAAAAATACTTTTTGATAACATTTTAACTCATTTATTTTTAGATTTCAGAATATTGTATATAGATTAATGATACCATTCCTTATGCTGACTATTTGTACTTTTGTCTGTTCACAGAATGTGTTCACAGACCTAGAAATTTTAGCAGCAATATTTGCATGTACTATACATGATGTAGACCATCCAGGACTCACCAATCAATATCTTATTCAAACAAGTAAAGTTCTGTTGTTGTTGTTTTTAATTGCCTTTTAAAAACGTTATTTGGATGTGTACAGTGGAAGTGAGAAAAAAGGACTTTATCATATGCCAGAACACTACTCTAAAAGACTTTTTAAAGTCATTCTTGACCCGCTAATGTTAGCAGATATATTGCACTGTTGTGCTGGTATACAAAATAGTCTTTAGCAAATTAGATTCTTTATTTGACAAGGATAGCTGCCTGGTTAGTTGGTATTTGCTATGGGCTTTGGACTGTGCTCTAAATAATGAAGAGTTTGAACCCTACTTGTTGTCTCCCCCTAAAATCCATCAGTAGGTTTTGGTCAAGAAGAAATAGTTTTCATTTCTTATGGAATGTAAGAAACTTGTTGAAAAAATAATACTAAAAAAGATCAAGTCTTTGACTTTTATGTTATGGAAAACTAGGTTATGGACATGGTCATTGTAGTAGCTGTGACTAAATGTATGAAGCTACAAATGATCTCAAACTTATAATAGACAGTAAAAACTGTAATATATGACCCATTAAAAAGATTTCCCATATTTGACTTAGATAGACATAAGGTCAAAGCTTAGAAGTACCAAAAAAAAATGTTTTACCAGGCACAGAATTAGACTGTCAATAATTTTTTTTATACATTCAAATTTAATTTCTTATGTACTAGTAGAAAAAAAATTAATTACATAAAAGTATATTTTTAACCAAGAATTTTCATGGCTTCATTATTTGATTCATTCCACAGGTTCAGAGTTGGCATTAATGTATAATGATGAATCAGTTTTAGAAAACCATCACCTTGCTGTAGCATTCAAACTGTTACAAGAAGAAAACTGTGATATTCTGGATAAACTAACTAAAAAACAGAGACAATCTTTTAGAAAAATGGTTATAGACATGGTAATATCAAAAACATTTTCTGTATAAACAATATATAACAAAAGGCAATAAAGGTTGTACTGTTAAACCTGGTACATGTATCTTGACCCTCTGGAAAATGATGAAAAATGTATTTGTTGACATTTGTTGATGATGCTTTCTTTCTTTCAAATTAACAGTAAGAAACCCTGTATAATGCTCCTTCTTCCCTAGTGCTATTAGAGCATGGAATGGGTTGCCTGAGCTAGTCAGGAAAACCAGTGACTTAGCAGAATTTAAGTCATTGGTAAACATGCATAACTAGATTGACCTAGGACATAATCATCTTCTTTTTTGAAGTAATGTCTTTATTTTATAAGATAAGATAACTGTGTAGATATGAACTATTGAAATGATTTCATTATGTTATGCCTCCAGCATTGTTTTTTACTGTCTTGTTAGAAAAAGGCAGTACCTTCTTGTCAAGTGCTGTGGGTTTTTTTTCACTAAAAGGATTTGATTAGATATGGCCTAATTAATTATTTCTTGAAATACTCAACAGCCTGGTTAAACTTTTTCAGGTATTAGCAACAGATATGTCTAAGCACATGACATTATTAGCAGATCTAAAGACTATGGTAGAAACAAAGAAAGTTGCAGGGTCAGGAGTTTTGTTGTTAGACAATTATCAAGATAGAATACAGGTAACCAATCCAAATCATTTTATTTAAGACTAAATTTAATAGATTTTAAATTTAGATTTTAATTATTTTTTTTTAAATAATTTAATTCATATTTTTTATATTTTAGACCTAGAGCTATCTTTTAATATCAATTTTTTAAAAAGAATACACCTTAACAGCTATTTATCTCTTCTGATTGTGCAGAATTTACTTAATAATAGTTATAATTATAGCTTTTATATAGCGCTACTTTTATGCTTATAGCATGCTCAGAGCACTATGGTCCAATTTCATTTGTGGACCAGTGGGGAGGGGGGGGGGTATCTGGGAGAAGGTTTTCCTTGCTACCTTTAGGCGCTCAGTAAACACAACTCTCCTCGAGTCGATTGTCGGGTCAAGTCGGGTGTCGAACCTCGAGCCCCCTTCATAGGTAGCCAAGACAAGCCAAGTTCAAGTGTAATTATCCTCTCGACCACTTCTTTATAAAGGATGTGCAAATATAATCTATCTAAATATGTAGACTAAGCCTTTAAAGTCATGAGAATATCATTGTTATTATTTCAGGTTCTTCAAAATATGGTCCATTGTGCTGATCTAAGTAACCCAACAAAACCTTTAGAGATTTATAAAACGTGGGTTGATCGGGTCATGGCAGAGTTCTTCAAGCAAGGTGACCAGGAAAGACTGTTAGGTCTTGATATCAGCCCCATGTGTGACAGACATACAGCCACTATTGAGAAATCTCAAGTAAGTTTTACTACTTACATATATAATTCCAATCAAAAGGAAACTCAATGACAAATTACACAAAATAATGTGATGTATAAAATATATAAAATTATGTGTTATCAAAATAGTTCAAATTGAAATTCAAATAACAATCCATTCAATAGTGATAATATTAAGAAATTAATTGCAAGAATGTTTCAATTTTACCTTTTTTTTATTTTAAGTACTGTATCTCTGGGAAAAAAATTGAAAAGTAACCTATACAATTTTACTGTAAATACCTCAAGAAAGGGAGCTAAAACTCTTCTATTACTTCCAGGTTGGGTTTATTGACTACATTGTTCATCCTTTGTGGGAGACCTGGGCAGATCTTGTCTATCCAGATGCTCAAGAGATTTTAGATACATTAGAAGACAACAGGGACTGGTACCATGCATCCATTCCCATCTCGCCGTCCTCCAGCTTCTGTAGCACTAAGACAGAGGAGGAGGAGAAATTTCACTTTCATGTGGAAGAAGAAGTAGAGAGTCACAGTAGTGCAGAGAGTGAACAATCTGTGATCAGAGTACCTGCAGCCAATCAGGAAGCAAATTGTACTCACCTGGAAACTACACCTGCTTCAACTGAATCTTCAAATGGCCACTTAGATCCTGTCTCAAACTCTAATAGTAAGAAAACTGCAGTGGAATAGTCGGCTATACTTCACAAAAAAAACTAGCTGAATTTTATGATTCTTACTGGCGGCTTTTAACATGCTGTACATGTCTGTAATCAAGCCAAACAAATGCTTTGACTGACTCAACAAACTTTTGTCCTTCTAGTGAACTAATTACACAACATTTCTGTGATATTTTAAATAAAGTGAAAGTGTGGATGGTGTGTAAAAAATTGAATTCAAGCTGTATTAGCAAGATATGTAAATAGTTTACTTTTAGTATTATCTAGTTAACTAATTGTGTGATGTTATTTATGTGGAAAAAAAACAGAAACAAATGCAATATAGACATTATTATTATTATGAATTTCATAAATGGTTTGTCTGGTCTAGTAAGGTTTAGTTTTTTTACAATCAATGTTGCCAAAGGTTGATGGCATTGAATGTGAGGGCCGTAAGGCTATTGTCCAGTGACTGAACTCCAAATATTTTGTTTAAGACTCAAAGATATTTGAACCAAATATGTTTTATTTAATTATAGTGCAAAGCTATCCAATTATTATAATTTTTATCTTGTTGTAAAAGAATTTATTAGTCAATGAGAAAGATTTTTTTTTTTGCTAAATACAATTAAACATATAGATTTTTTCCTCCAACCCTAAATAATGCAATTTTGTACTAACAATTTGCTCATACAACGAAATAAAACTGTGTGTTGTACATTTGTTTAACCCACTGAGTGTTCTCCCCTTCTCAAGGTCACCTCCACACTTTGCAACTGGAAAACTCTCAGCTAAAATGTCCAACATTAAATTATGCATTTTTGTTTTCTAGTCATCAAGCTTATTTGTATAAAATGCCACCAATAAATATTAATATAAAAATCTTTTAAGAAACTCTGGCTCCTTTAAGTTTAACTTTATTAAATTTATATAAATTGTATACAACTAATGAAACTTAGCTTTATTTGTACAAATGCTCCTTCTTCTCTAGAGCATGGAATTGGTTGCCTGAATCAGCCAGGAAAAACAAAAACTTTGCAGAGTTTAAGTCATTGATGAACATTCATGACTAGATTGACCTAAGGTTTAAGTCATTGATGAACATTCATGACTAGATTGACCTAAGGTTTAAGTCATTGATGAACATTCATGACTAGATTGACCTAAGGTTTAAGTCATTGATGAACATTCATGACTAGATTGACCTAAGGTTTAAGTCATTGATGAACATTCATGACTAGATTGACCTAAGGACACACTTAGGATGTATCATCTTCTTTTTTGAAGTAAGGTCTGTGTATTTTGGAAGAAAACACAAATTTATATAAATCTTTTCTAATTAATGATAGTTAAGCTATATTAAACTTATTCTATCCTTAATATACTGTATTCTTCTTGAATAATTAGGACTAGATTATCAATAGAAAAGTGTCATCTCCAAAAATAATTTTAAAAGTTTGTGTTTTCCTAATTCCTAAAAAAAAAATCATAAATATTTCATTAAAAAATAATATAAGAACAACAGAAATAAACTACAATAAAAATTATTGAATACCAGAAATAGTTTGTGTTTATCAGGACTAACTTTCCTCATTTTTTGTTTTGAGTTGATAACGAGAAATGTTAAATATGATAGTTCTGATATATCTTTGTTTTGGAAAACAAAGGGTCTGTATTACCATGTAAAACAGCAATAATTACCACCTATAACTCATTTTTTTTTATCATCCATTGTTTTTTGTTCTTAATGTTTGTATCCATTTTAAAGATTATACAATTGAAAAGTATATTTTATGTAGCAGGTTTTGTTATTGTCTTTGCTAACATCATGATGATATTATCAACGTAAGCAAAATAATTGCTATTGATATTATTATGTTTTATTATTGTCTATTGCATCTTCATTCATATGTGTATATTTACCATTGAAGAAAAGTCATTAATGATGTGAGCTACACATTTATTTTATTTATTGAAACTAAACTCTTACAATTAGGTCATCAAAATTCAAGACAATTTTTTTTAAAATCATTACACTGTTCAACAAAATGTTTAGCTGGCAAGTCAAAAATGTGATGTGAGGTACTTGTAAAAACATTTATAGCCATATTTTTTGTAACTTACAATTTATTTTTTTCAATTCATTTTCTCATTACCCATTATTCAATAAGAAGTCAATGGTCAAAAGAAGTTGCTCTAGAGCTGGCAGTTCACATCCAGAAACTATTATAACATATAATTGTAAATTGTCCAGCAGTCACTTATTGCTGCCAGTTAGTCATCTATCTTGCCACAGTCATTAGTGTAACACTTGTTTGCATCCATATCTTAACCTATTTATTTATTTATTAAGGATATGTTGTTGTTTTAGGATAACTAGTTGGTATTTTACACAGTTAATGAGTAAGACTGAAAAGTTCCAATTAGTTTTCAGACAATAATAGTTTCTATTCCTAGTTTAACTTACTAGTTAACTTTTTACAAATGATAACTTAAAGTTACAAGAAAAAGTGTAACTATAAACTCTTTTTAACTTTAACTAACTTTATCTCACAATAGTGATCATATTTTGTTCTCATATTTAATGTAGATTAACTAAACATTACTTCACTCTAAGCCATTAAACTTAATGCTGCCTAAATTTATACAAGTTGGTCAATGCTTAAAGTTCCCTGCAACATGTCAACAAAGTCAAAGTTTCATTGTCGTTCCATATTTAAAAGTTATGAGTACGATTTCTATTTAGCTTAAAACACACTTGATTCAAATCTGTTTGGTGGTGTGAGAAGGCTTACACCTATTAGTATGATATCTCATTCATCGTAAACAATAAGACAATATTCTTATCAAGTTTTGAGCTATTGACTTGAGCTCTAGATTAGATGATTAACAAAAACAGTAAAAGAACAGACTAAAACTTTCATGGATTGAAAATTTATAAACAAAGAAGTCTAGAGCAAACTCTAGAAAATTGTTCTGAGTATTAGAGTTTTAATTTACAAAAGATTGTTTGGAGTAAACAAATAGTGTTTAATGAATTCATTTATTGTGTTGTGATTCTCAATCAATTTTGCAATCATTTGTTTAATTACTAAACAATTTTTAAGCTCTGCTGCAAAGGCATCTAATACTAAACCATGACATTGCACTTTTTTTTTTTTAATTTAAATTGTCTTAGAGCTTTCTTATAATCATTTTATGTTTAAAAATAAACTAAAAAAATGTGTTTGTGTAAAAATAGAAGTTCAATGTCAAGAACTGAAACAGAATTATAATAAATTGCTCAAACTCTATTGTGTAGCCTTGTGTTGTAGTGGTGATGTATGCAGCCAAACCTCTTCATTCCTCCTGGTCAGATTCTGATTAAAAGGCACTCCTTGTATAAACTCTCATTGTCTAAACAAGCTTCTTTAATGCAACCTCTCAAATGTATCTTGGAGGATAATTTTGATCAAGGACTTTCACAGAGTATGTTCCAGCCATCAACAACTGAAGAGCTTCATTGTTTGACTCCAATTTTTTTTGGAATGTTGTGATAATGAAAAACAAAGTAGCCCTTAATATGAACTTTGGTGCTACTTTATGCATGCAAGGTAACTCTGTACAAACTGATAGCTCCATGACAAAGCTCACACTCGGTATTATCATATGTTATAATGTGGTATCACTTATTTTCACAAGATGTCCCTTATGGTATCACTGTTTAATCAATGGTATTCTTTTGTGTTATCTGATGCTATCCCCTTGAGTTATCACATGGTATCCTCTTGTGTTATCACATAGTATCCTCTTGTGTTATCACATGGTATCCCCTCGTGTTATCATATGGTATCTCCATATGTTATCACTACTCTTGTTAAGTATTTGTAAATAACTCCAGCATGATCTCAGAAAGTGATTGCAATATCAATTTTTTGAACTTGTTGACAACATAATAAATGTTGAAATGTTTCAATTCTTTGCAATGACCTCTTTTATTCATGACTTTCTTAGACAATGTTTTCAAAGATTTCTTTTTTATTTATTTATATTTCATCTGGTTATATTTTAAATTTTCCATGATTTAAAATTGGCTTATCTTTTTAAAGATCAATTGTTAAAAACAGCACTTGATAGGATTGCAATTATTTTTTTACCATACTTTGATGGTACGTCTATAAATTCCCATAAATGTTTTTTTTAATTCTTGAGTTCTCATTAAAAAATAAAACTTAACCATTTATGTCTTCTCTGATGCTTACAGATATCTTTTTAAATGCTTTAAAACATAAACAGAATATTTTTGTCAAACCTGCAATTCTGATCTAATTGTTTGTTATCAGGGAATTATGGCTATGATTAGTTTTAGTGTAATTATATCTCAAGTCTGATGAACGAGCTGCTACTTTCATTATTTTTTATATGTTATTTTCAAATAGTATGGATATTTGATTCCCCTAAGCAACATTCTTTGACTGTTAAATTTTAAGTCAGCTAATATTATTTTCTAGTTTTTGTTTTTTCATGTTTTTTTCTGATGCTTTAAAATAAAAAGAGGATACACAATTTTGAAGAAACTAAATTAATACTTTAAATAACTTTCAATTTATTTGCTAGTATGTAACTACAATAAACTTTAATGCAAATAAATGTCTGCACATTGGATGCTAGCAATAAATCTCTCGACCCAGGAAGAATAGCATCATAAATGTCTGTACAGACCTTAAATCCTGACAATGAAAGCTTTTTTTTTTTGTCATCTCTACAGACTGACTTTCTTAGTGATCCAGTCAAGATGACCAAGTTCTAGATATGGTTTATTTTGAGTTAGGGAAGCTGTCAAGAGGGTTTGAACAGGGTACATAACTCATATGACAACTATCTATTTTAAATGTCATTGCATCTGCTTCAATTACAATTGCCATTTTCATGTAAAAAGAAATGACCTGTGTGAATATTAAAGCTGCTTTATAACTTGTTTTCCTTTTTTTTTAAATTAGTCAATGTAATTTAATGCAGTAATAAATGTGGTTGTGTTTATTGTCTCACAAAGTAGACAACATATGGTCTAACTAAAGCCAGCAAGATTTTATTGATTTTAGCAAGTCTATAACCAGCAAGATTTGATTGACTTTAGCTATGCTATGATGATTAAAAAGAAATGTTTCATGATGAAATAATCTAATTGTAACTTGTTATAAAATTCTTTTTTTTTCTTACTTTCATTTTATTTTTTTAGAGATTAGTTTACAATGATAATTCTAAAGTATCTTCTTGTCATGCAAAAAAAAAAATCTAAGATGAAAAGAAACAAGCCATAATTTATTCTGTATTTATTTGTTTCCATCTGAAAGATGTATACATTTTAAAAACAGAGTGATACTTATGGTAGTATTACAATGTACCGCAATGATGAAATATACAATTCATTTTAAAAAATGATTATCTTTCTCTCTGTATACATAACCTGTCAACTGTTGAATTGTTTTTTTTTTAGCACTGTTTTAGCTTAGAGCAAAACTGATTGTTTTTAGATTTGATTTAAACTTAGATTGTCATTTCTTGGTGAAGTGTAGATCTCCTTGAATACTTTATGGGCAATTATGTTGTTTCCTTTTTTTTACAAATGTAGATTTTAGCTTCTCATTCAAATTCAGCACATTTGTTAAGAGTTGAGTAATTTTGAAGGGGAATACTGTCATTTTTGTGGTGTGATACTTATTGGGCTAAAGCTAGGAACTAATGTGATTAAAAAGGATGTGTGGATAGAACAAAAACAATCATTCATCACATGGTGTGAGCAAAGTGTTTGTGTGGTGGGCTATATTTAAGAAGATCACTAAAAATCTGTAGCCACTTCAAATGTTGACTATATGTGTTGTGGTCTATGTCTAAGATCACTGAATATATTGAAGTAACGAAGTGGCTAACTAATAGAACAAGATGTTTTTTGCTTGGTCTGGTACTAGTTTGCAATGACTATTAACTTTTAGTAATGTTGGCTCTACTTTAACCCATTCCCTCTGGTCATTCTATTAACACTCAAAATGTATTGAACATTTCTGTGTTTTCATCTCTATGAATTCATTAGCCTCCCCCATCCCTCTCAAGACGAATGGATCCAGTTCTGGCAAATAAACATAAAGATAGTAACAAACAATTGTGATTCTTTCTTTCAAGTTCATTTGGAAAAGTATTTCTAGAATTTGTTAAACAATACAACATTAAAGAAATGTTAATGGAGTCAAGATTAATTTATGATCATTCTGCAAGATTTATTTATTTAAAGCATTAATAGTATGAATCAATACAACTATACAGACCACTGGTCTTTTATTCATTTAAGATGTTTTGAAAAAAATATAGTAGACCAAAGAAATGGATTCTATAGCATTTAGATCTAAATGTTGTCTTAATAATGCATTGTAGAGATAAGGGACATAACAAATAGAATATGAAAGAAACATCTGTAATGTTAAAAGTTATGGTCCCTACAAAAATCGAAGCCATTTATCTTTAAAATAGTTTTTTTTCCTTGAAAAAACATTATTTATTATTTATTATTCTCATTCAAAAATGAACCTAAAGAATTGTAAAACATTGAGTATAAAATGATCAAGCAAAGTGTATAATGAGTACAAGCTTATGAATGTCAAGATCTCATCAATTAATGAGTGTAGATACTAAGTAAAAGCAATGTTCTTGATGTTCTCAAATTACAGAAGAATCTGCAGCAAATGTTTTCATTGATCAACATGATTTTCACTAGCATATCAAGTAGGACTCTGTTTGGAATTTCTACAGAATTTAAATGTCTTGAAATTTCATAATTAAGATACTAAAGAGCAGGTGGATATAACTAAATAATCAATGCAAAATAAAATAGTCAAAAGTCAGAAGATTTAAAATAATAATGTACAAAAACTCAAATGAACTAGTAATGTATCGCTAAACATCTACATCTCATCCGTAGTCTGCTTCCTATGACATTGGTCAAAACCGTATCAAAGATTGCATAATGTTAAACATAGTTAAACCAAATATTCGAAAGCTCTGGCAACATAAATAAATGTAAGTCACACACACACAGATATGAAACCAACTTTATGTATATATAATGAGATCATTTATCAAAAAAATAAATGAACAATATGAGTATAGCACAAAGGGTGAACCACATCAACTGAACATCACATTGAAAACAACAAAAAAGTAAATGTCTTGAGAATCTAAAACTGTTTCCACTTAAAAAAAAAATGGATGACAACAATAGTACATTAATTCATGTTGTGACTGTACATCCAAAATGTAATAAACGACATAAGTGGAGACCAACCCTAAACTATGAACATGACAATTTATTACTGAACACTGGAGGTTGACTTTGTTCAGAAAGTGTAGGGATGCTCTCCAGGCTGTGTTTCTATTGACAAGTAAAACACTTCTAAGTAAACAATAAACACTAATGACTCCAATGAAGATTTAAATTAAACCAATGCGAGTGTAATGTAGACAAAACAATTATAAATGAATATATTT
The DNA here is from genome assembly GCF_947242115.1 of Biomphalaria glabrata. NCBI lineage: Eukaryota > Metazoa > Mollusca > Gastropoda > Planorbidae > Biomphalaria > Biomphalaria glabrata. The sequence continues at coordinate 25,061,193 of NC_074715.1, forward strand.
TGTTGAATGTTATTTAACATCTAATTTAGTGACAAGACTAATATCGTTATTACAAAAATAAGTACATTGCCATGTTTGTTGTGTAAATAAAATGTACCAATCAACAATCATATAAAGCTGTTAAGAAAAACATTATTCAAAAAGAATTCAACATGACTATATCTTGAATGACTTATATACATTTGAGCCCAACTCCATTCCTTCCCAGGAGTTAAACTTAATATTCAGTTTTGATATAGAAGAAATAAATATTTCAAAGGCAATCTAAAAAAATGTTTCCATTCACTGACTAAATCAATTGTGAATACTGTTTCATGAAAACAAAAACTATGATTTAAACAATCATAGGAAATAAATGTGGTGTAAATAGCCAAAGTTACCAGAATTAATAGTACAATGCTTCTGTCCACTTAAAGAACAATATAATTCAAAGGAGCGCAGGGTAGAAAGCATAAACTGATATCACATTTGATGGCTGCAGAACTCATTAAGCACAAGTATGGCTTATAGCCTAATTAAACTAGAACTATAGAGCCAAATGTAATTCACTAGTTATAAGAAATCATGTCAATCTAGTTAGGTCTGTTCCATGAGACACTAGGTGCACCTATAATTTGTGCATGCTAAGACTATTTCAAGAGAACCATGTCATTCTAAACTGCTACATACGACTGTTACTAAAATCTGCATGAATCAATTCAATGTTATTCTTAGTCACTGCAGCATGATCATTAACTAAAATTGTGTTGGTGGCTTCTTCATCACAATCCATTGTCCTGTCGGTGGGTACATCCTTGGCTTGCAGGTAGGGGCTAGAACCAACTAGGCTCAATATTACAGGCAAGAAGACCAAACCATGGTAGAGCCCAAATATTACCACAGCTGAAAATACCTATTGGAAGAGAAAGAAATGACTGCAGAACAAGTACATCATGCTTAGCAATCTAAATCCTTTTTTTTTACCTGAGATTAAAAACAAAACAGGTGGTGAAAAGAATGTGTGTGTTAGACTTTACCAAGTCAGACTCACAAACTTGTAGACACCTTACCAAGTCAGACTCACAAACTTGTAGACACCTTACCAAGTCAGACTCACAAACTTGTAGACACCTTACCAAGTCAGACACAAACCATACATAAAAGAATGTGTGTGTTAGACAAACTTGTAGACACCTTACCAAGTCAGACACAAACCAGACATAAAAGAATGTGTGTGTTAGACAATCTTGTAGACACCTTACCAAGTCAGACTCACAAACTTGTAGACACCTTACCAAGTCAGACACAAACCATACATAAAAGAATGTGTGTGTTAGACAATCTTGTAGACACCTTACCAAGTCAGACACAAACCATACATAAAAGAATGTGTGTGTTAGACAAACTTGTAGACACCTTACCAAGTCAGACACAAACCAGACATAAAAGAATGTGTGTGTTAGACAATCTTGTAGACACCTTACCAAGTCAGACTCACAAACTTGTAGACACCTTACCAAGTCAGACACAAACCATACATAAAAGAATGTGTGTGTTAGACAATCTTGTAGACACCTTACCAAGTCAGACACAAACCAGACATAAAAGAATGTGTGTGTTAGACAATCTTGTAGACACCTTACCAAGTAGACTCACAAACCATACATTGAATAATAACCTGCAAATAGGAATAAGGCATTAAGACTAGTAAAGACTAAGCTACATAGCTGATGCAGAGAAAACTGTTGTGTGCCAGGGATGAGCTGTTGTTTTCTATTCACCAACTTTTTTTTTTTATGGTAGATTTCCTTTGTGTTTCAAATGCATCTACATGGGTCAAAATGAGAATTCTCTAGCCACATATTTCAGAAACCAGTAGATGATGTCTGAAAAGTGCCTCATCCCTTGGTATATGATCATCCCCAAATTGAACAAGTGACACTGTCAAACAAGAAGCATTGCCTCTGTCCACACTGGGATTTGTTTAGTCTAGACAATTAAAAATATCTTAACATCCCAGTTGATTATTCAAATAACAAACTTTTATAGGCCTAGTCATTTATGTTAAACTTTTAAATAAATTTGTCTTAACAAACTGAACAAGAAGTCTTTTTTTTTTCTATTTGTGTCATTTTAAACATTTCATAGGTAAAAATAGACGTCATGGTGGCTGATTGATAAAGCGCTTGGCTTCTGAACTGGGGTTCCCTGGTTCAAACTCTGGTGAAGGCTGTGGTTTTCAATCTTGGGATTGTTGGGTGCCTCTGAGTCCACCCAGCTGTAAAGGGTACCTGACTCTAAAGTTGGGGTAAGTAAAAGCGATTGGTCGTTATGCTGGCCACATACACCCTCATTAATAGGGGCCATAGTAACATATGACCTTTACATCATCTGGCCTATAGATTGCAAGGTCTGAAAGGGGACTTTTTACTATTACTAGGTCATCAACTAGTTGAGACATTGAAAAGAAAATTCAATAGAAAGCTAATTTATTAAAAATGAAATTTTGAAAGAATAAAATTTTGACAATACTAATAGGGAAAACAGAATAAATCCAGATTCTGTTTGTTTCCTTGGTTCTAGCTGAATTTTTCACATGTATTTCTTCATTGTTATATTACTGCCTGGTATTGTACTTTCAAGTTTATTCGGATTGTGCATGATGTCAAAATTGTATAAAACATTTATAAAATTGGTTTGGCTTCTGAACCTGGGGTCCTGGGTTCAAATCTCAGTGCAGACTGGGATTTTGAATTTTGGGATTTTTAGGGCACCTCTGATTCCACCCAACTCTAATGGATTCCTGACTTTAGTTGGGGAAAGTAAAGGCGATTGGTTGTTGTGCTGGTGACATGACTGTCAGCCAAAGAAACAGAAGAAACTTAACATCATCTGCCCTATAGATCGCAAGGTCTGAAAGTTAAACTTTACTTTTAAATTTTGGACTAATTGACTTTTGTCCCCTCAGTGGTAGATCAACCATGGTTCATCTCATAGATGTTTTGACTGATATAAAACTTGTTTTCCAAATGTTATAATGAAAGAAAAAACAAAAAGTCAGTCAACATTGTATCATTAAGTATCAAAGTGTAAGCTAATAAGAGGTGAAAGTTATTGTGCCCTTTGTTTTTGTTTGTCTTACCTTAAAAAACATTTGAAATCCAAAGCTGGCACTGTTGGCTAAAAGGACAAAGGCAAGGAATGTACTTAAGCCGCCATTGAAAACAGCTGGACCAATTGCTTTGAGAGACATAAGTGCCCTGTCTAGAAACCAAAGTACACAATTTACAAGTTTGACATTAAAACAATAAAAACAAATGGTTGTATTTTCTAATAGAGGACACAAACAAGGACTAAGATTTCTTTCATACACATTCTTTGATACACAATCTTTGATACACATTCTTTGATACACATTCTTTGATGCACATTCTTTCATACACATTCTTAAGTTGTTGTTTTTTTGGGGGCTACAATTTGCACTCATTATTTTGTCTACTTTTGCTATGATCCAAAGTATGACTGATGTGAAAATTGGAAAGCATGTGCCTCATTTAGCCTTTTTAAACAAGGTTTGCTCTCCAACTGATAGATGTTTGGTACATTAAGAATATCCTGATTATGCATGTCCTGACGAGTCCTGATTATGGATGTCTTGACAAATCCTGATTATGCATGTCCTGATTGATCCTGATTATGTATATCCTGATTGATCCTGATTATGCATGTCCTGATTGATCCTGATTATGTATATCCTGATTGATCCTGATTATGCATGTCCTGATTGATCCTGATTATGTATATCCTGATTGATCCTGATTATGCATGTCCTGATAACATTTTTTCACAATTAAAAATCATACCCGAAACAGTGATCATTAAAAAGTTCACTTAATAACAGTTCTGTCAAATATTTAAGATGTTTAACACGATTAACAATGAAAATGAAGAAAAATGATCTTTACCATGATAAATACAGTACTTCTTAATCAAGTGTCACAACCTTATTTTGGACAGCAGTATTATCTCCCCCAAATTACCCAACAGTTCAAAGGTGACGCTATGCCTTTATTTGAACACATTAGTTTGAAACATTTCTAGCTTAGATTTATTTACATCAAGGTCATCTATATTATACAGTCTAACACTTTCCCTATGAGCAGAGGGGAAGGATAGGTAGGCCAATTTTGTCATCATCATATTTCTTTTTTATGTAAAGCTGCTTGAAATATTCCCCAGAAGGATATTTTTTACAGTGCTCTTGTCAGCTATCTACACCAATAATAAGGCTTGTCTTGGAGTCTAAAGATAAATGAGGAATGCAGTATTTCCCATGGCTACGCAGCCCCAGCTGTGATCTACATATTTTGCCACATCCATGGCAAACATAACCATTGTCTGCCGGTGATCAATTGAGATTTTCTTTTCATCATCTGCATCTGTACTCAGCAGCAGATTTTCTTTTGGTCTCAAATATGTATCCCACTGCCTTTGTGAGTGATCTCCAGCTGTCTGGTTCTGAGGCCTCATGCAATCAGGTGCTCTCAGCTAAGGCAAGTTGGCGCCTAAGCTGGTCTATGCTAATATAGTTTTTATTGCCCTGAAAATACTGAGCAAGTCATAGAACTTATGTAATGAATTCATTATCTGTATTATGTAAATAAAATGTTAACATTGAATGGCCTGTTGAACAAAATAAAGTTTACATTGGTACTGATGGTAAAAGGAAGCAGAACTGAGGGCTGAATAGGTGCCATTGAGATTTTTATATTAACAATCCATTAATATTTTTTTTATGCAAAACACAAAACTGCTCAATGAAGCATCTAAAGCCTATAGAAAATTAAATTACTTTTAAAAGATCACTATATGGCAGTGTAGTTTAGAATGATAGACTAATGTTCAAGTAGAGAATTAAAAACTAATTGCATTACTGTTTCTGTTGCTTCCAATAGTCATAAAAGTATGTCCAATATGAGCTGAGTAATCTACAGCAAGTCCGACTGATAGTGTCAAGAGAATACTGGAAGCTGTATCTATTTTGATTCCCCAAACTTCCAAAATGCCACAAACATCTACCTAGAATGAAAAGTAAATATAAAGCATTCAATGCAATTATTTTATTCCTTTGTAAGACCGTTGACATAGAAGGGGGTGGGGTCAACATAATTTTGTGTGCAACTAGGACTTTAAATCGTTCTTCATCTGGAATGAAATGTTAAATGTTTGGAAAGCATTTTTGTATACTTTGATTGTTTTTAATATATGAATCTAAATAAACTAGGATAAAGAAAAAGGAATCAAAGCTAATTAAAATTGGTCTTGACGTTGTTACACTGCTGACCAGAGATTAACAAAATACTTAATTATGTTTTATTAAAATAATGTGAAAAAAAAGGAGACTTTAAAAACAACATAAGTTATCTCAAAGATTTAAATGATATACATTTACTTACTTCCCTTTAAAAATCAAGACAAAGTGTCTTTATTGTCTAGAAATGTCAAATAATTGACATTTTTGGGGGTCAGCAACTTTTACAATTTTTGGCATTAATTTTGGCAAATTAAAAAATATTTTAACACTCATTTATTGAGTCGTGTCTGAAATTATAAATTTAAACTTGACAACTCTAATGTTCCTACTTACCATTGTAAACAAAACACACACAAATACCAAAAGTGAAGTCCAAAGGTTGGCTATTAATATAACAGTCACAGCAAAAACACATGCAGCAGATAGACCCAAGTTACGGTACAATTCAGACAGCAATACCTTTTATTGAGAAAAAGATTGAAACAATATTAACTTAGTATATATTGGTCAATGTTGCAGCTAAGCTCAGCCTGTAGTACATATTGGTTAATGTTGTAGCTAAACTATTCTCAATCTGTAGTACATATTAGTTAATGTAGCTAAACTATTCTCAATCTGTAATACATATTGGTTAATGTTGTAGCTAAACTCAGCCTGTAGTACATATTGGTTAATGTAGCTAAACTATTCTCAATCTGTAGTACATATTGGTTAATGTTGTAGCTAAACTCAGCCTGTAGTACATATTGATTAATGTTGTAGCTAAACTCAACCTGCAGTACATTTTGGTTAATGTTGTAGCTAAACTATTCTCAACCTGTAGTACATATTGATTAATGTTGTAGCTAAACTATTCTCAATCTGTAGTACATATTGGTTAATGTTGTAGCTAAACTCAGCCTGTAGTACATATTGGTTAATGTTGTAGCTAAATTATTCTCAATCTGTAGTACATATTCTCCTAAAGGTACTCAGCAGATGATGCACAAAAGAAATGTTGGTAATTTTTAAAAAGTGAGTATTAGTGAAAGACCTGGTGGGGAGCAGGAACAGAAGGAATGTACTTTTAAAATGGTCAGTAAATATTTAAAGGATACTTGATACAAAGTTTGAGAAACACTTCTGTTATAGTTCCTTAAAAACCTTCCATAAAATGAACTAATATATTAATTTAACAAACACTATAAGGCAAAGAAATGCTGAATGGTAATAACTGCTGCTGTACTTTCCCATACTAAAAGTAATAAAACATCAGCCATTATGTTTTGAAAACAAAAAGAAAAGCTTTCTGGGTAAACATTGGCTATTACCTTATTGGTTTCACATGTCATATATTCCCTTGAATAAGCAAAACACATATACTTGGGTAGATGAGCTCCATGAAACTGAGGCAGACCTGCTGTGTCAATGATCTCTCTCAATTTGTCCATAGCTATGACATCATGTTGAGAATCAATTTGCAAGGAATGAGTCATGGTGAAGTAGCTAGCCTGAAATCAAATCAGAGTTCATTCTGGAGGTCATTCAGTCAGTAAACAAGACAGTGTAGCACTCACAAGTTATCAGTAGAGAAGAACAGAAGTCATTCAACTCTTGTTAGACTTACTTTGACAGAAACAGGCAAGCTGGAGGAATTAAACTGAACAAATGGTGCAAATCTTTGTCCATACAAGGAATGCATAAATTGAAATAGTTGAGCATTGAACACTTCCTCACTTGTTACATCTGTACCTGAGGTGTAGTAGGGGAAGAGAAAGTAGATTTAAAATGTGTTCACAAATATAGAAAGCATGTTCACTTTATTCTGTTCTCAGACTAATGAAAAGAATCATGTTTTTATAGAGAGTCACTTCCTTTCTTCTTTTTATCCCTTGATTTAATCTAGTGGGTTTGTAAACTAAGCCTAAGCAATACCTAATACCTATAAGTGACATATAATGACATGAACCTGATAAAGGAAGATACATTTGAAATGCAGTAAACCAAGAGTTGACAGAACCAGTTTGAATGTAGCTGCTATTTGATATTCGTTCCAACATATTTTGTAAAACATCCTGCATTCTGAAATAGTTCAGTCCTCCTGTCAAGTTTAAGAGAATGAATTTTTTAATTGCTTAGCTTTAGACTTTTTCTACAAGTAAATTTTAAAACATTATTTCTTTTCAAAGCAGACAGAAATCAGCTATTTGAAACTAGAGAGACGTTTTTAAATGTTTAATTATGAATAATTTTAAGTTAAATATTTTTTCAAAATGACTCTCTCATGTCTGTCTGTGTTGGTGGATTCTTATATGCATTGGAGTTTTGAGTTTTTGGCACATCAGCACAATTTAGGCCATGTCGTGCCCATAATCATTGTTGCTGACAAACCATGAATCAATTTTAAAAATTAACCAATTAGTTAATCCGTTAGTCATAATTAATTAAAATATTAATTTTGTTTAAAATAGGAAAATGGAAGATAAACCTTGTAATATAAAGAGATATGGTAGCAAATGAATGGTGAATATAAGCTTTGGTGGGCGTTTTTTTTTTTTTTATATTTTGTTTTTTCTCCAAATTATTTTTAAAACTTAGGTTGAAAAAAAAAAAAGGAAATGTTATACATAGCATAAAGTCACAATTCGTGGAAGCAGATCTGAAGCAGCTTGGGGTTAGGGCGTGGAGACGAAAGGCCCAGGAGAGATCTGAATGGAAGGATGTGTTAAAGCAGGCCAGAGCCCTCCATGGGCTGTAGCGCCACTGGGATGATGAAAGTCACAATTAATCCTGCCTTTACACATGCACTTTGTTTGGCCTATGTCATTTCCTCCCATGGAACATTTTGAGAGTAATGTCCCTTCCCAGAGTTGAAAGCCCCACACATATTTTAACTTTGTTGTCTGAATATATAGCCCACACACACACATTGCAATTATTTTTAAGTGTATAAGCAGAAGAATTAATGATCTGTCAGTCAGTGAGAGCTCTAGTTTTAACATCTATATAAATAAATGTACAAATACCACAGTAAACTCTTGTCTCCATTCCCTGTCTGTCAAAGTATTCTTTTTTTATATGATCATAGGCATAGGCATAGGAATCACTTGGTAAGTAGTTGGTCAGGTCAAAGTCTTGACGTAAATGTATTGCGCGCCATATTCCCAAGCCAGCCATGGCTAATGTGAATATGATAACTAATACCTGCACAACAGAGAGACAAAACTTTCAGATATGAGCACAAACAAATAACAGAGAGACAAAACTTTCAGATATGAGCACAAACAAATAACAGAGAGACAAAACTTTCAGATATGAGCACAAACAAATAAAATAAAAGCAATAGTTTTTTTTAAAGACTATGTCTAGAAACATTCCTATAAAAGATTGCTATTTTTATCAAATTCACAAAAGAAACTAAGTTATATTCAAGATAGTAATCTTTTTCAAACAACTATAAGACTTTACATTAAAAGAAATGATTAGAGAGAAGAAATATTGCTAAATACAACAGAAGAGATTTAATTTTTTTTTCTATAAGGCAAACAACTATTCCTCAAAAGTAGTTAATCTAACAAAAAAACAACAGGTTCATTAATAATTCAATACACAGTCTAAAAATCAATACCTTTACAGGTAATTTCAAAAGAAAAGGCCCATAATAATTCGCAAACACGATTTGTAGAAATGATTTGTCGCTACTGCATTTATTGAATGTATAAGGCTGCTTGTGTTTGTAGCAACAAAGACAGGCATCTCGTCCTGACTGAAGTCTCCTCTCATCTAGTGCTAAAGAGGATGCAAATACTGTTGCTACCAGCAGAAATAGGGCCAGTATACCAATGGAAGCATAAATGCAGAATGAACTTAAGGCTGGAATTGCCTGAAATTAAAAGAATTAATAGTTTTTTGAAATGTTTTAATTGTCTTTCACTAAAACATTTATTAAATATTTTTTAATAAAAGAAGTTTGTAATATAAGAGAGTAGTCTTATATTGTAATGGATAAGATTACTTACTGTAGAAGCTCCAATACCAAAAGCAATAATGTCTGTAACAGATGTGACTGTTACAGATACTCCAGCATGACTAAGTGTCACACCTAATTTGTGTGGAATATCTAACTTCTGCTCTTCAGGGCTCAGATTTTTCCATGTTTCCATAATGACAAACATATCATCAACTCCAACTCCTGAGTATCACAGATGAAAAGTTATAAAGTGAATGTTAAAGAGCTTATCTCCTCTTTTAGACATTGAACTTTGGCTCAACACTAAGACTTTTTGGAAAATTTTAATTGCAGAATATTATGAAAAATGATAAAATAATAAATGCTGCTTCTAATAAAATACATACAGGAAAAATAGATAAAAGTAATTATGAAGGCCTAGTTTTTGCTTTGTTAGACTATCTTCTTTACAGATTAATCTTAATTTTATAGGGTTTATTTACATTAATATACCTAGCAATAAAAATGGCAACATAGACAATATAGGGTTGTAGATGACATCTAATGCTGTAGACAGACCATATGACACCAAGATAGCTAAGCCAATACAGTACATTCCAACAAGTGACACATACACCTAGAAACAGAAGGAAAAAAAACTTTGAAACATTTCTTTCACTACATCAATTAATTCCCCCCCCCCCCCAAAGTGTTTAGCAACCTACACAACTTTCATACAAAACAAATGATACAATGGTCATTGAGACACTTACTTTTTGTCTGAGAAGATCAAACTTCCCTAGAGAAAGTAGAACAAATGCAAACACAATGATAAACCCCATGGCCAGAAGTTTAATGTCTTGATTGATCACCCCATAGCCTTCATCATCAAAACTATAGAGAACAGAAATAGGATACACATTTTATTTCAGCATGCACTACTTTGTTGAACCAACAGAAATAAACAAATTATGTACCTAAGATTGAAATATGTCATTTATATGTATCTCATTCACTTTGCTGTTAATTATTCAAATCATTTTTTTTTTTAACATTTATTTTCATTTCATTAGTATGATTTTTGTTTTTATTTTCAACTTCAGCTTTAGTGTTATTCTTTGACATTAGGATTGGTAACACTGAGAAGCTAGTTGTATTAATGTGAAAGTTTTGGATTGACTTAACGGGTGATATTACTAAATGACTTTATGTTTATTAAATACAAACTGTTTTTTACCTCCTAGTAGCATAAACATAAGTTTTATTGATTCCACGTATCCCCTTTAGAGCCATATCTATCATGGCCTTTTCAAAGTCTAGGGCAGTGCTGGTCTAAAAATAAAAGAATAATTTTTTTATTTTAATTTGATCTACACTGTCCCTATTTAGTTCAAACAGAAACAAGCAACAAACAAAAAAAGATGACCATTAGAAAGAGTCCTACATCTTCTTGCTTCTCCATGATCCACATGATTTCAGTTGCTTCTGCAAACACAACATTTCCATTCGAGTCCATTTTGATCTTTCCTCCCAACAAAGTCTGCACATTTGTTCCAGTGACTGGGCTACAAGAGAATTGTTTTAGTGATAGCTTTAGCAGCACAAAAGTGATATTTACCTAGAGGTCAATCATTAGTATCTGATGTAGAATGCAAATACCAAAGTACTATTCAGTCAAGTTTATTTTGTTATTGCTAAATGTTTCTAAAAAAAAACACTAAATTTAAAGCAAAAGCTAAATTTCAAACATTATATGTGTATAAAAAGACAACAAAAAAAAAAACAACAGGAAATAATATAAGGTTTGTCTTCGAGTCTGAAGATTAATGAGGAGAGCAGCATTTCATGTCTATAACATTACAACTATTTTGATGGAGCAAGTAGTGAAGAGGCTTAGTGTCTATTAATCCTAAAGTGTCACATTAAAGAGTTACTAAAAAAAAATTCAGAAATGGTGTGAAATCAATTAATTGTCACTATGGCCTTAGCAAGGGGTTGATCATTTTTTTAAACTTTAAACACTAACTCGAAGTTGATAGATCTCAATGGTATATATATTTAACCTAAACAATTGTACGTATACATCTCAATGGAATAAGTTTATAAAAGTAACAATCTGTTACCTAACAAGAGTATTTATAGATCTCAATGGCATATGTATAAAAGTAACAGTCTGTTACCTTACAGGTGTGCTCCAAAGTTTTAGTTTTATATCAGTTTCAGTTAAATTTCTAATGACATCTGCATCATAATTCCATATTTCCAGCAAACTTGAAACATAGCATTTGGAATTCACCCTAAGAGAGAACATTTACAACACCAGATTAGAAAATGATTACAATTACATTAGAATTATCATACACATCAGAAGACCTTTCACGTGTCCTAGGGGTGTTGTACACTGTCATATACCTTAGCTTATCAGACAGACAACCCTTCATAATGTGCAAACAATTTTGTTTCTGGCTTTCTCTGCTTACTAACTGCATGAGACCATGAAGGTTAATTCAACCTGGAAGTATCTTAACTTTTCCAGCTCAATTTTCATTTCTAGTATCTGTGTAGCCAGCAATCTTCTATAGTGTTTACTCTCAGAGATCAAAATTGATGTTCATCTTAAGCATTCAGCATGTAGCTTTCACATTTACAACTCAATAAAAGTATAGAAACCACCATTTGACTAGAATACAATCTGTTTTCTCCTAACAAATCCCAAATCCCTAGCCAGAGATCAAATCAATTAGCTCAAAATAATAATAGTAATAAGACATTGTATTTTTTTATTTGTAAGATTTAGGAAGATTTGTGAGCTTTTGATGCAAAAATGTTTTGATTCAAAGCAATTTTTTAAGATAATGAGTGGAAATTCAAATAAAACTAAAAGTAGCCTATATATTTATATTTGCAGCTAAAATTAATTTTAATTTAAATGTAAAATAGTTAAATTTAAATTTTAAAAAAAAAGGATCATGGTTGACATCAATGTGCTACCTCAAACATAAATCACTGAAGGACTGGTTCCTAAAGCTGAACTTGAAAGACTGAAGGTAATAGTCCATTAACTGTCAGAGAAAGAGTTGTAAGTGTATTAAGCATGGTAGGCATATACCTATAACTACTGAATTAAGTGTCTAGTGAATGTGTTAAATCATAAAATAAGCAAGACTAGATTCTAGGTTCAAGAAATTTATATCATTATTTTAATACATTTCTGAAACTCTGAATAATCATTTTTACAGAGAATCAAAAAAATCACAATAATTTTAAGAAAACCACAATATAGTTACTAATTCCTATATCAAAGTTAACCTTTCAAGCATAGAAACTATTGCTAAAAAAATTGGTTTTCATATATAGAAAAAATTACTTTTTAAATACAAATATTACTTTTAAATAGTGATGGGCAAAAGTTAACTAAAAGGTTAGAAACTTTTAGTTTAACTAAACAAAAATTAATTATGGCCAAATTTAATTAGAAAAATTTTTTTTAGTTATAATTGTAGTTTAATTATTTTTTTTAGTTACAAACTAAAAATTGTTCAATTAAAACGCGTAAAACTTTTCAACATGTGGTAGCGATTGAAAAGCACATCCTTGTTTTCTGATGATGTACATGATAACAACAGCATTGATTATTTAAACAAAATGCAATTAACAACTATTTAGTCACAGCCTGCATTTGAAGAGGAATTTGTAAAATAAGATGTTGACAGAAGTTATGGAGCTAAAATCTGCACTTGAACATAGCAGCATTATAAATATTGTTAAACATTGTTTTGCCAAAAGCTGCTAGGAAATATTATGAATGCGGTTGTTCAGAATTTTGTTTAAGTCATCTTAATCAATTCAATAGCTATAATCGATAATTTATTAATTGCAGGAACATCAAGTACACCCTTTTTATAGCTTTAACCTTAGATAAAGCCAAAGCATATAATAGATAATAGTCTTTATTAAGACATATTATTGAAATATAGTACTAAATCTAAAGTTAGGCCTATGTGAATAAGAGCATTAGGATAACCAATTCTAGAAAATAAAATGAATCCAACCCTCCCTGCTCAAAAAGTAAATAGACTGTGTGTCCAACTGATTTCAACAACCTGGTCAGAAAGGTGTACACATGTAGGCTTAGTGTACTGTACGTGTATAGTCCATGATGAAAAGACCACCCATTTTTCCCATTTTGTTTTCCTTGCATGTTATGCAATTATGTATGTTGAGTGGTCAGACAAGAAAATAACACATTGGCATGGTTGTCAAGAATATGCACATAGATCAACCTTTACACTAAAACAGTTTCATTGGTCAAATGTTTCTTAAAACTTCTTAAAATTTCTTTTTTTTTTCTTTAGTTAAGATCTAAATGTGAAATTATATATCTATTTCTTTTATTTTAAATTTTCCGTTGTATAATAACTCAATATATTTTTTTTTTTAATTTGATTGTACATTATGAAGAAACATCTTCCGTAACTGACTTTATTATGGAGAAAGATTTCAACAATGACGGATGATTTGCTAGGTCCAGATCAACCCCTCCGCTCCCCCAACCCCCTAAAAAAGTTACAAAAGTTGTTAAAGTTTAATTAGTTTTATTTTGTTTCATTTAATGATCTATTGAAATTGGTGCTAAACTTTTAGTTTAACTACTTTATTTTAGTTGAAACTTATTTATGGTTTAACTTTTTAAATTTAGTTTAGTTACCATCATTACTTTTAAATACACAGGTTTTTGTGGTAATCATAGTATATTGCAAGCAAGAAAACCCATGCTCACAATGTTGAAAATCTCAATGTATTATATATGTAATCAAACCAGATATTTGTTCTAATTTATTAGATAGGATTTACATTAGTATTTCATATCTTAAAACAATAAATAAATTGACAGTATGTTTACAAAGATATTTGTACATCACAAAGAAGTGTTATAGTAATTATTTTTTGGGGTAGCTGCTTTTTACACTATATAAATTCATTTTTATAGATCAATTAAAATGAAATAATACTTTTAAAAATGTCTTTGTGCTCAAAGAACTTTCCAAATCTATCTATATCTATATCCAAGTATATATATATATATATATATTTCAAAATTAAGCTTTAATCTTCCTTGAATTAAGAATGTGTTATACATCTCAAAGTTTTTCATTATTACTATTACCTTCAGTAATTCATCTAGTAATGAAATTAGTACTACCTAATTAGCATATCAATTTAAAAATATTCATAGCTGAGTAGTTTTATGCCCCAAATAAAAATGCAAAACAGGATTTAACTAAATTACTGACATAAAAACATACAAATAATTTAAAGAGACTTACAGCATTCAGAAACTCAGGAGTTAGAATGTTGCCTTCTGGCTGTACTGTCAAAAAAGAAACAAATCTAGTGTCTTGAGGAAAAATTTTATCAACCCAGATCTTTTCATTGATTAGGCGAGATGACTGTGGCACCCAAAGTTTCTCCTGTTCCTGTGACTCATGAAAAGTTTTCATTCCGATTCCACAAAGGCCACACATCAAAGAGCAAGTGATAATTGTAAGTAGAGGATATGTCCCAATAAACAGACCTACTCTGTAATAGATGGAACTTTTATCATATTCTACTCTATCCAGAAATTAAATATGTGTTATAACATAGGTGTGTTTTTAATGCAGTAAATATGTAGCAATATTTTATTTAAGTAAATATACTAAGTAATTTAAGTAATCTACTAAGAACAAATGCTCAATATTTATAATAAATAAAGAAATCAAACAAAAGAACTAACTTGAAGAAAACTGTTTCTAGTGACCAGATTATGAAAGAACTAATTTTATTCATACAAGCATTACACATCCTTTTGTTCTTCTCTGGTGTCATTTCTTCAGTTGATTTGTTACCCATATTTGTAGTTTTCGTGTTTGTGGACAGTGAGTTGGACATTTTTATATTTCTGTGTTGTATGCAAGCAGCAAAACCTTCATATTCAATTGACTGTTACTTTTTTGTTCAACCAATAACCATTCTTGGGGCTGTCTAACAAGTTTGACTGTTAAATAACAGCAAGTAACATCCTAGTTGTTCAAAGTGTTTCTGAAAAAACAGCAACAGGAAGAGTTGTTATAACAATAGCAGAGATATAGTTGGTACTATTTGACTTATCCTATAGTACTTTCTAATTGGTCTTATTGTTGGTGAGGTCTGTCAGAGTGTTGAAATTTGGCTTGTTTGTTTCTTCAGTCATTTACAGTATTTTACTTTATTTTTCCACTTTTACCAAATAATTGTTGTGGGGAGATAATTATAGCCTCTCACTTAATCTTGGGAAAAAATAAAAGAAATATTGACCAGCTTCTTCTAAGGCTATGTAACCAAAGAAGTTATTGAAAAAGTTCTTAGATAATTTGGTAGTGATCAAAAGAAGTTTATCTTGTCAATGAAATGGTTTGAAGGGGTATAAATAACAGAGATTTGGGTACTTCAAACCATGAGAATGCAAGCATTACTCAACCTGATGAGAAATCTAGTTGGCAATGTTAGATGTTACTTTGAAAATACCTTTCTCCAATTCAAACTGTTAGTATTTTCTAGTTGGCAATGTTAGATGTTACTTTGACAATAGCTTTCTCCAATTCAAACTTTTAGTATTTTCTAATGATTGTGTGACAAGACAGACTGGGCTGTGATTTTATCATTTCTAATATTATGAACTTGTTAATAAGTGTGCAGGGTCCTACTTCTACTGGGCACTTTTTTTATCCAATTCACAGATATCTTATTTATATAAGGCTTGACCTTGGGATAGTTGAGATTAAGAAAAAAGTTTCAATCATGTGTATCACCATCCCTTCATATTTAAAAAATAGTTTGGACTTAGGAAAGGAAATAAAGAATGACTGTCTTAACATTATTCAAACAGAAAAAAATGTAAATCTGTAAAAATGTGAGACATCAGAAGATAAAAATTCACAGGACTCTTTGACAACAGAATTGCTAAAACTCAAGTAAGTTAGTGCTTCAACTACATAACATTCCATGCAATAGTTAAAGTAGATTTTGATCATTAGATTATTTGTTTTTTGTTTTTATTGTGTTTCTTTGGCATCTAATTGTGTTATGTTGTTGGTTATTTTAATATTACATGAGAAAATAGTTGAAAAAAATACTTTTACAAAAACTTTTTTACAAAATAAATTCCATAATTAATGCTTATATTTAATAATTAAATAATTGTTTAGATAGCATTGTCCATATGTTTATGACAACACAAGATTCTTAAAGTCTAAGATCATCACTTTTTTTAAAAAAAAAGGCATTTTAATGCAGACAAATCAAATTCACTGGTTATCTTATCTTATCTTATATGATACAGACGTTACTTCAAAAAAGTAGATGATTACGTCCTACGCGTCATGCATTTAGTCATGCATATTAACCGATGACTTAAATTCTGCCAAGTCACTGGTTTTCCTGGCTAGCTCAGGTAACCCATTCCATGCTCTAATAGCACTAGGGAAGAAGGAGTATTTGTACAAATTTGTCCTAGCATATGGGACGAGGAATGTGCCTTTATCTTTGTGTCTTTCAGAGTATTTTATTAAATTTTGTTTTTGTATTTGAAGATTATGGTTCAGTGTTTTATGTATTATTGCTACTTTACTTTTGAGCCTTCTGTCCTGAAGGCTTTCTAAATTTAGTGATTTTACTAAAGGTGTTACTCTAGTCAAATGTGAATATTCGTTTGTTATGAATCTCACTGCTCTATTTTGTGTCTGTTCCAGTTTCTTAATGTTTTCTTGAGTTGAGGGGTCCCAAACGGAGGATGCATATTCTATTATTGGCCTAACCAAGGTTAAATAACATTTTAGTTTTATGTTCTTATTTGATTTATAGAAATTTCTTTTAATAAACCCTAATGCTTTGTTGGATTTTTTTATAGTTTCATCAATATGTGGATTCCATGACAGTTTTTCATTTATTATAACACCTAGGTATTTTGCGTTTTTAGTCTGTGTTACTGGTTTGCCATGAATAAGATAAGTGGAATTAATTTGTTTTAGTTTTTTTGTTACTCTTAACAACTGACATTTTTCTGGGGGGAAAGACATGCTCCAATTTGATTCCCATTTCTGTAATTCATCTAATTCTCTTTGTAAAATATCTGTGTCTTGTGTTGTTTTTATTGTTCTATATATTATGCAATCGTCTGCAAATAATCTGACTTTTGTTCCTGAAGTAATGCAATTTGGTAAATCATTTATGTAAATTAAAAATAGTAGTGGACCCAAGACTGTTCCTTGAGGTACACCTGAGTTTACTGTTATCGGTGTTGATTTAGAACCTTTTATTATTACAGTTTGTTCTCTCCCTATCAGAAAGTCTTTAATTCACTGATGCAGTGGACCATTAATGCTGAAATATTTTAATTTTTTAAGCAAACTATGGTGGTGAACTTTGTCAAAAGCCTTAGAAAAATCTAGTAAGATAGCATCTATTTGTTCACTATTATCTAAACCTTTTGAAAAATCATCAATTAGTCCTATTAGTTGTGTTTCACATGATCTATATTTCCTAAAGCCATGTTGGTATGGTGTGAGGACATTATGTTTGTCTAAGTGGTTTATGATGTTGCTACATATTATGTGTTCTAGGATTTTACATGTGATGCTGGTAAGTGATACTGGTCTGTAGTTTCCTGGGTCAGATTTTTCTCCTTTTTTAAATAGGGGGGTGACATTAGCTTCTTTCCAGTCCTTTGGTACTCTGCCCTGGTTAAGTGAAGCCTGAAAGAGTATTTTGAACATTGGGGCTAGCTCATTACTTAGTTCTTTGAGTAATCTAGCTGGAATACCATCAGGTCCAGAAGCTTTATTTGGTTTGGTGTTGGCTAATAGTTTTTGAATTCCATTTTCTTGTACTACTATATCTTCTATGTTGTCTACTTGGTTCAAATTCAGTAATATGTCTTTGTCTCCTGGGGCTGAGAATGCTGATGCAAAGTATTTGTTTAGTATGTTTGCTTTAGTTTCATTATCATTATGTATTATGTTATGTTCATCTTTTAATGGCGCTACGCCTGTTGTTTCTATTTTCTTAGACTTAATGTATGACCATAGGTTTTTGTTGTTATCTTAAGATATTACATTGTTTATGTATTCACTCTGCAGCTGTCTGCTTACTTTTTGGGTTAAGTGTTTAATTTTTATATACTTTTTGTAAACTCTTTCTGCATTAGTTTCTTTAAATTTTCTATATAGGTTTTCCTTCTGTTTACAAAGCTTCTTTAGTCTATTATTAAACCAGCATTTATTTATTTTGTTTGATGTGTATTTAGTTGGTATATGATTTTCTATAATGCTTTTAAGATGGTTTTTAATTAAATTCCAGAGGTCATCGACTGGTTGGTTAATGTCTTTTTCTAATAAGAATGTTTGTTGAAAGTTTAATGCAGCTTGGTGTAGTTGTGTTAGGTTACATTTATTCCAGAGTAAGATTTTTCTTTTGGGTTTTGTATTGGCTACTGCTTTTATCTGACTGTGTATTTTTATGATCTCATGGTCTGATAGACCAGGGATAATATCATAATCAACTACTAATCCAGGTCTGTTGGTTAAGAAGAGATCTAATGTGTTGTTTAATCTAGTTGGCTTTTTAATGATTTGATCTAAACTTAGGTTGTGTAAAGTTTCTATGAAAAGCTCATTTATGTCCTTAAGGTTTTGGTGTTTATCTATGGTTAGTGTTTTCCAATTTATATCAGGTAGGTTGAAATCACCCATAATCCAAAAAACTGCATTTTTATTTGTCTCTTTAAGTGTAGTAATCTGATTACATAGTTCCTGCATGTATTCTAAACTAGAATTTGGTGGTCTGTAAATGCTGCCTATTATTAGGGATGTCGAGGTGGTATTAATTTTACAAAATGTTGATTCTATATTTTTGAGTTAGGTAAGGTAATTTCTTCTGCTATAAGAGTGTTTTTTATTGCTAAAAGAACTCCTCCATGATTATCAGCCCTATCTTTTCTAAAAATTTCATAATTACTATTGAAAATTTCTGCATTATAAATTTCAGGATGTAGCCAAGTTTCTGTGCCTGCAATTATGTCTGGTTTCTCACATTCTAATAAAATTTCTAAATTACATTAACAATTTAACTTAGAAAAGAAAAGCCAAACCTAAAAGAACTTTTTTAAGGAATAAAGCTTTATGCCTGACTCCATATTTTATAATGTTCTTAGATCTCAAAAGTGAAAGACTGTTTAATTTAAATAGCTCAGATAAAAATAAGTCTTATTTTCTACTTTCCAAGTTAGTATAAAGAAAACACTAGAGATCAATTCTTATATCCATTACTGACACTACAGCGAGATGAAGATTATTATATCCTGTTGCCAACATCTCATGCTTTGGTGGGAGGGGGGGTAGACGGAAAAATTCAAAACTTTGTTTTCATGACAATGAATGAAAATATTAATGAAACAACTAGCAAGGGGAAGATTTTATATTTAACGACATTAGATAAAAGTTTTAGCTCAATAAGTACTAAAGTAAACTTACTGTCTTGTGTCTTTGTTATAGAGCATATAGTTATATCTGATGCATTTGTTGTCCTATTTAACAAATCAAGCTCCAATTTAGAGACAGTTAATGCAGATGAAGGCTCAGGGCTTATATAAACCCAACAAGAATCTTTAAAAAAAAATCTTTTAGAGAAATGTGATTACATCCATTCTCATGCTTTTAATGAGCCTTAAAGGATTATGTTCAAAAGTCAAGGCTGCCGTGTGCATTGAGTAGAATTTAACTATGAAAGCTTTCAGCTATTACTGTATATATATAGCAAACAGATGTCAAATATCTATTATTTATTTGGTCACCCATGAACACAGTTTCTCATTGCCTCCAATGTATGTCAAATGTGCTAACTTATCAGAGAGTCTAATACATTTCACTGTTATCAGTGACACATTTGAGACTAAGATCACTTTAACTCTTTATGTACAAAATGTTACTACTACTGATTCAAGTTTATCTAAAAGTTATATGGCCTACATAATCCGCTTTTAATCCTACTACGTGCCCTAGAATCACACAAGTACACTGCAAGCAAAATCTTCACTATGGTATTTTAAATCTGCAAAGAAGCCAAATAATTAAAGCACTTAGCTGATAAATAAAGGATCCTGAGATTGAATCCCAAAACAATTTTTTGCTTTAGATATTTTGATTAATCCAACTTTTATCAAGTTGATTGTTGTAGTAATAAGACGTAGTTTCAATGGGAGGACTCAGTGGCATGGATGCAAAAGAGAAATGGGGGAATGCAGATGATCAAATGTTAAAAACAATTATTAGAAATCTTATCAAATCAAAGTAATACAGGCACACTCTTTTTAATTTGCCAGTTTGTTTATTGTAGATTGTCTAAGCAGTGAGCACATTTGAACACCTCTGAAGTCAATTCTTGTTATCAATATATATTTTTTTTTTTTGTGACGGTACGTACTAATACGGTACAGCTTACCAGCACCTTTTTGAATGTGGCAAAAAATTAGTACTTTTCTTGTATTTTAACGGAAAATTATAATTTATTAGTAGTTAAAAGTTAGGCAATCAATCTCTGAGTACTGGCACCTATTTTTTTTTTTACAAAAAAAGCACTGTATATATAGTCTAATAATATGCCATTATTATTATCTCTTAGCAAAACTAATTCTAAATATGAGAAGAAGATTGCTAGCTGAAAAAGAGGAGGACAGAGAGAGAGAAATCTAAATCTAGATTTTATATGTTAAATTCTAAATATTACACTTACAGACTAGATCTAGATCTATAATTGTCTATATACTATATACAAATAAAGTAGATTAAATAGGCTACTTATATTTATATTATAATATTGACAATATTGTTAATAACATACTTTCAAAATATAGACACATAGTATATACATAGTTATGATAGTATATACTATATTATGAAGGCCTATTACTATAGAATCTAGATCTTTCTAATACTAATATCTAGATCTATATAAATATAGATCTAAAATATTATAGAATCTAGACCACTAGCAGACTGTACTAGACTACAAAGCCTCATAATCAATCTAGCACTGATTTCTGAAAATTATAATATTATTTAATATCCATCAATGACAAACTGACATTCTCTTATACTCAGTCTAAGTTGTAGCTTACTAACTTAATGTTACTAGAAAAATTTACTAGATCTAGATTCTAGATCTATATATTCTATAATTAAATTTAGACTATATTTCTATTAGATTATTAGATATTATTTATGAATTTATGTCTTATACTACTTATAGTCAGTTAGTTGAGTTAGAAAGTGAAGACTCTTCTGCTAATACTAATAGCATAACTTCTAGAGTCAGTCTTCTATAAAATATACCTCTATGTCACAGTCACAGTATCATGATCATGAAGTATGTTAATCACTATGAGTATGAGTGAGACTGTCACTATGAGATGACTATGTGACTAGCTATGTGACACTATCATACTAATGTATGTCTATGTCTCTACGACTCTGGAGATCTAGTCTAGTATCTACACTTGGAATTATATCTTCTAGATCTAAGATTCTACTATTTTAGGTCTCTTACACAGAAAGCTATCTAGAATCAAGACCTATTCTAGATCTAGATCATAGATTGGATCTCTCGAGTCTGAAGCCCGGTGAAGGGCAGCAGAATGGAGAAAAACTATTTTCAATTTGTAAATTTAATAATTTTTAGTGATAAATGCGAAACCAATAAATAGACAAGGTACACATCCTATCTTACTACCAGTGCATCCCCCCTCCCCCTAACTTTCTCCGGCTGTGAGACAGAGAATTTGCTTCCTCTTGAGATGATCGCTTTGTTACACATGTAAAATCTAGATCTACATCTTGATCTAGATCTATAGATTTGAACAGAAAGGAAAACTATTTAAAGAAAAAGTGTTTTGTGTTAATCTGAAAAATTATTTTCAAAAAATGGATTAAATTAATAAATCATTGAATTGAGTGTGATGCATTTGAGTCTTTGACTGAGTGAGTTGAGATCTATAAAATCTATTCTACTACTAGATCTACTACTAGAGAACTAAGTTAAGAGTAAGTAAGACTTACTAAGACAAAGTAAAGATAGATCTAGTAAGAATACTGGCGTAACTATATAAAATAGTAAGTTACGCAGTAAGACTTACTAGATCTAATCTAGATCTATATAAATCTAAAATAATGATAATGATGTTCTTATTTTGTTCTGTCTAGAATTGTAGAAAAGAGTCTTATAATATAAATTATTAAATATTTTAAAATATAAACTAAAGATTTAAATCTCTCTAGATTCTAGAGAGTCATTTAGACTTAGACACTGTCTAAGACAGAATATAATATTTATATACTTAAATTTATTTTAACTATAATTATAATAGATCTAGAAATAATCATTATATAATAAAATAATAAAGAATCTAGCTAAGATATAGTCTCTATTTTATAATAATAGTACAAATATTGATCTAGATTCCAGATTTAAACTTTTTTTTCCAGAGTCCAGGGTGACTAGACTGTCACTAGTCACTAGACTAATTCTAGATCTAGAAATCTATGTAGAAGGTGTACACATTGTACAAGATTATAATCTAGACTAGGTAATTCTAGTAATACAGACTTTATAAACTAGTGACTAGTCTGCTAGTCTTAGAGTGTCGGTCTAGTATAGTGTTAGTCTTCATATACCTTGTTATGGCACAATTAGCAAATAGTTATTTGTTTTGGAAATAGAGAAAGTTTTGACTCAGAGACCATGATGTGACTAGTAAAAACATTTAGGGGGACATATCAAAATATTAGCCAATGTAAACGGACTACTTTAGGACCCCTTAGAGATAGGAAGCTTGTTTTGGACATAAAGAGCTGACATTCAATGATTCCCTTTGTTGCTATTAAACTTCTTGTTCAGTATCAGCGTCAACTAACTTATTGATTGTTCGGCCTTTCACCTGTGTTATTGGATTTTGTTGAGTGTTACCTCTGTTTGGTTTATCTACATTAGACACAGTGGAAGCGCCTAGGAGTTGTTATGGCATGATTAGCAAATAAATAGAAGTTATTTTTTATGAAATAGGGGAAGTTTTGACTTAGAGACAATGACGTGACTAGTCAAAACAAGACTAGATTTTAGGGGGAAAATGCAAAATATTAGCCAATGTAAACAGACTACTTTAGGACACCTTTGAGATAGAAATCTTGTTTTGAATGTAGAGAGCTGACATTCGACGGTTCCCTTCGTTGCTAATAAACTTCTTGTTCAGTATCAGCGTCAACTAACTTATTTATATTGATTGTTCAGCCTTTTGCTAGTGTTATTGGATTTTGTTGAGTGTTACCTTCATTTGGTTTATCTGCTTTAGACCTTGCAGAAGTGCCTAACAACCTAGATCTGGATTCTAGAATATAGACCATATTATCTTTCAGAAGCCATTTGGGACAGCAAATGTCAGTGAGTGCAAACAACCTGTGAATGAGTTGGTCAATAAAGCTAATCCTCCTCAAGTTTGCCCAAAAAGTTTACCATATATCCATCCCCTATACAGGATAAGTGTCCAACCTAGTACTAGAGCTGTCCAATGATAATTAGTGCCTCCACACACAAGTTCACTATTGGATTAGTATGTCTAGTGATTAATAAAGTTTCATCATGAGAGCATTCTCACCATTTGACCTGTTGAAATGTACATATCTTCTTCAAGCCAGCCTTTGTTACTGAGATCTCTAGAGGCTCTTTTGCAGGTCTTGCTATGGAAAATTGCTGTTCTTGTCAGCTGCTCCGCACTGCCATTGGGTGTTGGTTTTGCTGGGTTTTTGAGGTAATAGGTCACTCTGAGGAGATGGTACATTTTAAAGGCATAAAGTAAAGTTTTTTCTAGATAGTGATTTGTGGGAGCTTATTTTATTTAGTAGGATTATTGGGTAAACTCTATTTAAATAGTATTAAAATATATAAAGCCTCAATTCACATCAGTAATAATGGTACTCTATGATGTGCAGTAGCTGAGTGGTAAAGCACTTGGCTTTCAAACCACGGGTCTCAGGTTCAAATCCTGGTGAAGACTGGAATTTTTACTTTCAGGATCTTCAGGGCACCTCTGAGTCTACCCACCTCTCTAATGGCTACCTGACATTTGTTCCGGAAAAATAAAGGTGGTTGGTCGTTGTGCTGGCCACATGACACCCTAGTTAACTGTGAGCCAGAGAAACGGATGGCCTTTACATCATCTGCCCCATAAAACTTTTCTTTATGATGCCAGTCCTCAAAGTCAGTACATTCAAAAAAGTATTCCCACCATTTAACTCCATGAAATGTCCATAAAGGAGTCTAACTGATTAATGAAACTTGTACATTAGATTACAAACTGTCTATTACCTCCATCACATTCTCAACACTCAGTATTTCTTTCTTTAAAATGCACTACAGTTAAATCTTAAGAATTAAATTTATTTGAATTTTTGAGAGTGATGTTTTCAGTATTTTGTACCAGTTGGTGCAGCTAAAAAAACATATTTGCACTTTCTTTTGCATTTTTGTTTCAAATGTTCATACATATATATATATATATATATTATATGTCTTACATTTAAGTCTTATAGTCTTATCACATCTTTGTCATTCCTGACCTATTACTACCCAGACATCTGGTTTGGTCTTCAATGTGAAATGGTGGATGAACTCTCTTTTTAACTAATTAACTTATATTAATAATTACTTTGTGAAATTGGATATAATTATTCACAAGTTAATGAAAGATGTTTAATTTAATCTGTGGTTAGTTTAAAAATGTCTGCAAAAAATAGAATCAAACTAGATATTATTTAAAAAATCTAATTATTAGGTTGTTTGACTGTTTGAAAGTTTTATATGTTAGAGATGTTTATTTATAAGGATTCTTTTTTTAAACCTTTCTTTTTCTCTTAAATAATATGGTATTCCAATGCTACTATTTGATAGATAATGTTTGATGGTATTCCAGTGCTAAATTTGATGGTATTCCAGTGCTACTGTTTGTTGGTATTCAAGTGCTACTGTTTGATTGTATTCCTGTGCTACTGTTTGATGGTATTCCTGTGCTACTGTTTGATGGTATTCCTGTGCTACTGTTTGATGGTATTTCAGTGCTACTGTTTGATGGTATTCCTGTGCTAATGTTAGATGGTATTCCTGTGCTACTGTTTGATGGTATTTCAGTGCTACTGTTTGATGGTATTTCAGTGCTACTGTTTGATGGTATTTCAGTGCTACTGTTTGATGGTATTCCTGTGCTACTGTTTGATGGTATTTCAGTGCTACTGTTTGATGGTATTTCAGTGCTACTGTTTGATGGTATTCCTGTGCTACTGTTTGGTGGTATTTCAGTGCTACTGTTTTTTATGGTATTCCTGTGCTACTGTTTTTTATGGTATTCCTGTGCTACTGTTTGATGGTACAAATGCCCATGCTCTCCTTGATTAAAATCTATTTTCTGCCATTGCCAGGTCCTCATTTAGTGAAGAAAGTTGTTGTTTTTTTCTCAATGCTATTTGTTTCATACTTTTTAGTTAGGCTTCTATTTAAAGAACTTGTTGATTTCTTTTTTCTGTTCATTGACCTCTTACTCTTCTAGCAGACAGTTCCATTCTCAGATCTCTTGAATCTAGCCAGTATGCATAATACTTGTCAAACTGTGAATATATACAGATGATCATTTTAAAGTGCTTGTGAACATTTAAATCCTGAGTCTGTGACCAATATACTTAATAAATCTGATGTGGATGTGTAGTAGCAGTTGTAAAATGAGAACACTACCTTCCTGTAAAAAACAACAACTGCTCTATAGCACTTATCCTGATATACCATATAAGTTGTCATGCTTCCCTTCCTATTCAGTGCACATAATGACAGTTTGTTTGGTTTATGTTTTCTCTAGGACAAGCACACAGTATACACTGCTGGGCTGTTATGTTGCCAGGTTTTTTTTAAAATTGTTTACTTAAAACATTCTGTCTATACTTAAGTGATAAATCTGTTAATAAACAACTATATTAAACATAATTGGCATCTTGAGAAATAATGTACAAAATTGATATAGGCTACATTTAATCCTAATTTACTTGCATCAAAATTGATGTGCTTGATATAAACGTCATGTCATGATCTTTCCTTGTTTTATCTTAGGCAGAGAAACTATACTTTGATCTGTTTCATAGAAATTATCTTCAATTTGTCATGAAAATAACCATGATTAATGTGTTGTTTTACCATTTTTACATCAAAAAGTAATTGTTACATCTTCCTTATAATGTTCTAGAACTTAAAGTCTGCTCATCCAACACCTGTGTGCATCCAGCTGTTATTAGATCCAACTTTTGATGGCCAGCAAACGACTAAAAAAATATTGGATTCATGCTCCATTTCATTCACTTTGAATCACACATCCTAATTTCTAAATAACAACCCACATTTCCTGCTCCACACTGATTTGGTATGCCTACTATTCAAGTAAAATTGGACTATACATTCACTCACACTTCTAAGATTATTTTTTTTAAACATAGATTTTATGTGTTGTTGTTTATTTATTCTAAGAAACACCACTGCCAGAATCTTTACAGCATATTTTATTAACACACTGTAAAGCATTTTTTTTTTTATTGTAGACTTTTTAGAAATGTAATGGAGATGCCAAATATACTTTTAAAATAATATATTTAAACAACACATATATAGCCATTTTTAAATAACCTCTACATTATGCATACTTTTTTTTTTTTTTTTTTGATACAGAAAATAGTCTTTTTTTGTTTCTGGTAAAAAATAAATTTCCTTTTTAAATGCAAATATCAAATGTGTTAAATGAGGTATAGTATAGAGATGTATTGCAGAAATGCAAATATCAAATGTGTTAAATGAGGTTTAGTATAGATGTATTGCAGAAAATAGCCTGCCTTGAATCAAAGGAAGAGGGATGTGGAGGGTATGTTAGAAAATAACATTCTTGAACAACATAGCTTGAAGTGTTATTGAGGACAAAACTGGAACAAGGAATGGGGAAAGAGAGCTAACATTAATATATAGTCTTATTGAGACCTCACAACATTAGGATTTTTAGATGTCTATAACTTTTATTTTAATTGATGATAAAAATTCTAGGATAGAAGATGGATAAAGTATATCTGTACTATCCCTCAAAAGTTATGATTTGCAGGCTTTTGAGTGCATGGGCCAAAGGTTTGAAACTTGCTCCTATTGATCTCAGACAAACAACATGTTTCTTTACATTTAAGAAGAACAAACAATAAGAACTATCTGTTCAAAACATTTTTAGATTAGTTTGTCATTTTGACTCTTGTGTTTATGTCTGTCATGTTATTGTAGCACCTTGAGCAGCTTGCATTATGTTTGTTAACAGTGCTTTATACATTAAATTATTATTCAAACCTTTGATGTTTTAATGTTTGGTATTTGTCTTTTGGCTTTTTTATTGTATTTATGGAATTATCTCAAGTTGTCTTAATTATGGAATTATCTCTAGTTGTCTTTATATGGAATTATCTCAAGTTGTCTTTATTATGGAATTTTCTCTAGTTGTCTTTATTATGGAATTATCTCAAGTTGTCATTATGGAATTATCTCAAGTTGTCTTTATGGAATTATCTCAAGTTGTCTTTACAGAATTATCTCAAGTTGTCTTTATGGAATTATCTCAAGTTGTCTTTATGGAGTTATCTCACATTGTTCCATGTCACTCTCATTTGTTTCAAGTACACAGCATAGAATGTAAACCTTGATCAATTAAATTAAAAACAGTTTTATTATGTTGCCAGTCTGTTGAAATCCAATTTCATCACCTTTATCATGCTCAAAATAGGTTTTGACCTTTCAAATAGTCATCTTTCTTTTTCTGAACTAAAACTAACATTTTCAAACTATTTAAAAAAAAAAAAAAGAAAATAGGCAGTAGAGCATTTTTTTTTTATGTGCTATTTAAAATTTATTTTCACAAGCATCTTGTTTAAATAGATACAGAAGCTACCCATGATTCTCTGAAAGCATACTGTTATTTTTAATCAAAAAATCACTGCTTAGCATGTACACATATTTGTGATCAATTTTAAATTAAAATTTTATTATTCTCAATTATCACCAACTGTTTATGATGCAATTTTTGAGTGATTTTTTATGTTACATTATGAATGAGTACCACCGCTCTTAAAGGGCCACCTTCGAGTTTATTATCTTGCTCTTTTTATTTAAAGGTTTTCTTTTCTTCTCAAGAATATGTCGGACTTCCAAAAATGTAAAGCTCTGTTACTGCTACAATGACTAGAAGAGTTATAAGAAAAAAGTATTTTTGAATATTAAATAAAAAGAATAGCAGTCTCAAGTTCTTCAGCATGGGGAACTGTATGAGTGGCTCTAAGAATGGAAGCTTTACCAATGCAGATACTGAAAATACAAGCAGCCACAATAACAGTATCCCTGAGAGTGTTCCAGACAAAAATGGGAAAACGAAAAGTAAAAATAAGTACACACATGATCCTACAAGCAATGTAGCACAGATTGCTACAAACAATCCATCTCCTGAATTACCACATATAGGTAAGATTTGGTTAAACAAAGTTTTGAAATGTTATTTGTAAATGGCAAGTATTTTAAAAAGCTAAACAAGAGTGAGATATAATCTTCCTTCTTCCCTCTTTTTTAAAGTCATATCCATAACTCCTGCACATTTCTGTTGAAGACTTACCTTGCTTGGAAAGAAATCACTTAATTATCAGCCTAATGCTCATAAATCGAAATTATTTTCAAAATATAAAATCTGGATAAAACAATTAGAAGTCTAATGTCTAAAAGTAGCTTTTGAACTATTTCTTGGACCACCTGATTTTTTATTTTATTGCACGTCAGTACAACTTAGGCCATGTCATGCCCTTAGTTTTTCAAGTATTGTTTCCTCTAGTCAACAAATACAGTAATTATGTTAAAACTATACAAGTTACTGTCAAATGAATGTAATACCAAAAAAAAATTAAATATGTTCATGGTTTCAACAATTACATTGATGGTCTTCCAAAATTGTACATTTTCCTTAACAATGTTGCACAAGATTTAAAAGGTTTTTCATATCAATTAAATGCTTAGTACATGTGTAACAATAAGTGATCTCAATAATTAAAAATCAAAGACTTTGAAATTATATATACAAGTACCATGTCTTATGTACAGGAATAACCAAGACTACTCTGAAAGCATTGTATGATTACCAAGCCAGGACAGAAACAGAGGTTTCTATAAGAAAGGGTTTACAGATGGAACTTTTAGATGATTCGTAAGTTGTTGGTTGTTTTTTTGTTTTGTTTTGTTTGTTGTTTTTTTTTGGTTGTTTTTTTTGGGTTGTTTTTTTTTTTTTTTTTTTTTTTTTTTTTGCCAAGTCACTTATGTAAAAGTCTGTGATCAGCTCACCTGAAAGAAAACTCTATGGAGTGCTGGCTGATCTAGAGTCTATCACGTATAGAATTATCTTTTTTTTTTACTGTAATATATTTTTTTACATTAATAGCTTAAATGTGTATAAACACACTTAAACACTTGGATTATTCAAAACCTCTTTTACACTTGATATATTTAAAGTTCTTTTTTTTTTTCTTTCTTTATTACACATCAGTCATCCTGATTGGTGGTTGGTACGTCTTGCAAATGGCAAGGAAGGCTATGTGCCACATAATTTTGTGGCACTTATGGACACAATGGAATCTCAAGAGTAAGTGTTTGTTTGTTAATTATCTTTTAGATAGAAAGTATCAAATAGAGTCATTGTTGGAAGAATATATATATAGAAGAGTATAAATTATTTATGTTGTTTTATCTTTCTACATCAATAGCAATCTTATATTTATCCAAAAAAATTTCAGTTGGTTTTTTGGAAAGATTACAAGAAAAGATGCAGAGAGGTTACTTAAATTACCACAGTCTCGATTAGGAGCTTTCTTAATTAGAGAAAGTGAAACAGAACCAGGTAATTGTGAAGTTTAGTATAAATAGATATGTAGTTAAAATAAGAAGTAAAAAAGTAAGTGATAGAAGTGGACATTAATTGGACTATTGTCAAACATTATTAGATAAAACTGTGCATACATTGACAATTTTTGTCAGGCTATAGCTGTTAAGAATAAACTTTACTCAAAATCTGTCTGGACAACAAGTGTTCCAATAGAGCTGTTTCATTCATTCCTATCTATCATTATTTGTCTCCAATACAAATTAGAGTGGTGTGAGTGGGTACCCTGTGAAAACTGGGATTTTGAATTTGGCAATTGTTTAGGTTGACCTTGAGACCACCCAGCTCTAATGCGTACCTATACATTAGTTGGAAAAAGTAAAGGCAGTTGATCATTATGCTGGCCATATGAAATTCTTGTTAACCGTGGGCCACAGAAACAAATGCACTTTACATCATCTACCGAATAGATTGCAAAGTCTGAAAGTAATACTACTCTTAATTTTTAGTAACACAAATAAATCCTCTTTGGCATTTCATTGTTTTGTCAGCCTTTTTTAAACTTTTAGGTAAAGTTTCTGAAAATTCTGGGAATCTTGTGTTGTATCAATAGAAAAAGTCAGGATGTTGTTGACCTTTGCACCTTATTATTTACTTCCTCTTTAGAACTGTAAATAGTATATGTGATGCTTCTAAGCTTTTGAATTAAAGTAATCCAGTTACCCTTTGATAACTAGTAATCACCAAACAGGTTTCTCCACTTATGAACCTAGTGACTCTCTAGAACCTAAAGGTTCAGCAGTCATGAGATTAAGCTCTGTCACAACCACATTCTGGGAAATAAAAATACCATTGTAGCTGTTATAAACCAGTTTATTACAGAAACATTTTGAATTCTACACTATGATTGTATGATAATTGATTCAGTTCTTTGATCCTTTTAGGCATGTGTGTACTGTGTGTGCATGATGAGGACGCTAAGCGAGGGGACTGTGTGAAGCACTACAAGATAAGGAAAATGGACAATGGGGGTTGTTACATCACTTCCAAGTCTGTCTTTGCAACACATGTGGAACTTATCAAGCATTACCAAAGTATTCATCATTTTGTTGGGTTGTTGTTTTTTTTAGTTTATGTTAAGGTCGTTTTAGAAATGTAAAAAAAAAATGGCTGTTCTACCAATAGACATCAGTCAGAATTTAAAAAATAAAATATAACATTTGAAAACTTCAGTTTTTAAAAAAGAGACAATTATAAATATAAATTTCTTTTTAGTTAAATGATTTCCCAATTGTCATCAGGCTAGACTAGAAAAAAACAAATGCATATGTTTTGAAAAATGATTGACATCATGTCAATGTACTAGTACTGAGCTATTAGACAAAATTTAATTGAAATACTAATACCAGTGTTGGAATCTAAAAGGAATCTTCAGCTAAAAACAACATTCTTTTTTCTGTAAAGTAGAACATTCTTGACAAGTGTGTTTTATTGTGTTTTTCTGGTGAAGCTAGGGACAGTATTAAATGTTGTTTCTGATTTTGTCAAAAAAAAATTAGTTTACATATAAATGTATAATTGAATTGAATTAATAATTATCCTAAAATAAAAAAAAAGAAGAAAAAAAAAGAAACATTTCAATATCTGGCAAATCAAACATTCTTATTATATTTTGTGCTTTATCTGCATTTAATCATTTTACTCTGTTGTTATATAACAGCAAAAGATGATGGCCTCTGTCGAAGGTTGACTTCTCCATGTCCTAAACCTAAGCCTGTCATGCAAGATCTCTCAGTGGAGACTAAAGACTTATGGGAAATCCCAAGAGATACTTTAACCCTTGAAACCCTGCTGGGCTCCGGGCAGTTTGGTGAAGTCTATAAAGGTAGTGAAACAATTTTATAAATTTTGATTTGAATCTTTATGAATGAAATTCTCTTTGACATTTTATGCCTCAAGAGACAATCCCCTTTGCATCTTCTTATGTGTCTAAAGAGGCCTAACCTAGGTAAACATCCGTGGTGACATCTTAGGCACTTGTTGTCACCAGACACTGCAGGGTTTTCAGCTTTCTTCCTATTTCTTGTGTGTACATTATCTATTATCTGTGACCTTTCCCATATGCCTGCCCTCCATGTGGATGTATCTGTTGCTTCTTTCTCCAACTGTTGGTGTTAAAAAAAAGATTGTCTATTCTCAAGGTAAATGGAAAGGGACAACTGATGTTGCAATAAAAACTTTGAAGCAGGGATCTATGAGTGTCGCACATTTTCTTCAGGTAAACAATTTTGGATTAACCTGATTATCTAGCAGCATGTCTCTTCTTGTTATTAAAGACTACTGAACCAGCTTGTGTTTCTGTGTGTAGGAGGCTCAAATCATGAAGATGCTTCGTCATGACAGACTGGTGAGGCTGTATGCAGTGTGCACTAAAGAAGAGCCCATCTATATTGTAACTGAACTCATGTCGAATGGCAGCCTTCTGGACTATTTGCGGAATGATAAACATAGGATGTTAACACTTCCCTTACTAATAGACATGGCTTCTCAGGTAAACATTCAAACTAAATAGACATGGCTTCTCAGGTAAACATTCAAACTAAATAGCATGCAATGTAAGAAGCAACCATTTAATAGTACTAAAGTATACTTTTGCCATTTAGGCTTTAACTATCTGAGGTTCCATTAATTTCATAAGCATCAAAACATTTTATTTTGAAACAAAAGATAAGAAGAATAAAATTTGTTTCCATATATAAAATGAATCCTGGGGGAAAAGGTGCATTGTTTATTTTGTTTTCCTAGATTCTGCCTTATTTGTTTGGACATTTTCGTTAATCTCCTTTATCTCCTGATTCTAATAGATAGCCAATGGAATGGCTTATCTGGAAGCTAAAAACTTTATTCATCGAGATTTGGCAGCACGAAACATTTTAGTTGGTGAGAACAACATTGTAAAAGTAGCCGACTTTGGATTGGCTAGAATTTTGGACAGTGAAGAATATAATCCACAAGGTGAGATTGTGAAAATGTTGAAGTTTATATAATAATTGAGAAAGTTGGTGGGCTTGACTTATTCACTACATGATCAGCTAAACTCATGTGTATTTAGTTGTGATACATTCTTTGCAAAGTTTTATCACTGTGGGAACTTAGTGATGCAGACACTTGCTGGACTTTCTGTAATTGTCCTAAGTGTTTCACTGAAGACTCCTTGGAACTCCAGGCTAATGCCTCCAATGCAGTGACATAGCTTTGGGGGGAAGGGGAAGAATTTGAAAATCCCCCCAGGCACCCATTTGAGGCAGGCCCCCCAAATGGGTGTGTTTTACATTAAATATTACACAAAATGTAGGGGCCCCCAAAGAGGTCAAGCCCCCAGGGCCCCCAAATGATGGAAAATTCCTAGTTACCCCCGTGCTCCAATGGCCTGTCTGAAGGAGGAATCAAGCAGATGTGATTTGTTACATCCTTATTACCAAAGGATTGTATCCCAAGATACTCTGGTTAGAGAAGAGGCAGAAGGCCAAGCACACCATGGCAGCTCTCCATAATTTTGCCGCTTGAGGAACAGTGTGTAAATAAAGACTGGTTAGGTTATTGGGGCTCCCTGCCAGTGCAATCAAATCCATCCATAGGCACCCAGTGGGTGTAATGTTAGCTTCCCTACTAGCCTAATGACTCCTCTAATGACTATTTCCATCCAGGCACCGAGTAGTAGCTGAGAAGCAATGCCCAGGTGACTAACTAAGTGACATGACAGGACTTTAAAACAATGCTTGTCTCAACTGATTGTTTAAAGTAGTTTTGTCCATTTAGTTGTATAATGCATTTTGAATTTTCTGTTTCTATGTTTCTTATGGATAATGTATTATTATTTCAGATATTAGTATTTTTCAAAAGCTTTATTTTATCTTGAAATGTGCAATCAGAGATCTGCAATATTAAAAATAAACTTAAAACTTACATTTTTGCACAATTGAGCTATACATATTCTTCTTTGCTAAACTATTCTAAAAACTGTTTCTTGAATGTTTTATAGAATGCGGTGATGAAGAGCCTAAATATAATTCAGTTCTTTAAGAACACTTAAAATGAAAATGTTTAGCTTATTTTCTGTTGTTACTGCCTGTGACCGGTCATTTCATCCCCGGTCATTTCATCCCCTGGTCACTTCATCCCCCGGTCACTTCATCCCCGGTCATTTCATCCCCAATTAAATATTTTATATATAAATATGATTATGTAGAATGCTTTTTGACATACATTTTATGACTTGTTACTAATGCGTTTACAGTGTTTCCTCTTCCACTTTGTTTTCTTAATGAGAAATCTTATATTATATTGTAAATCTGTGTGTGTACTTAGCTATAGGCTTCTATTGGATGTGGGGGTTGTAATATCATAATATTATCCGGATCGAAGACCAAGGTTTGGTGGAAGTAGTAAAAAATCATTTGAGAGATAGAAGTGCGATTACAATAATTATGACCGTGCCGCTGATAACTTAAGGCCAAGGTGTGGTGCAAGTAGAGGAAATCTTTTGAGAGATAGAAGTGCGATTACAATAATTATGATCATGCCGCTGATAACTTATCATCAAAGGCCAAGGTGTGGTGCAAGTAGTGGAAATCTTTTGAGAGATAGAAGTGCGATTACAATAATTATGATCATGCCGCTGATAACTTATCATCAAAGACCAAGGTGTGGTGTGGTGAAAGTACGACCATGTTTCACTTTATTTTATTTTTCAATCGCTCTTTCTTGAAAATGGGCGCGTGATTTTTAGCCTTGAAATAATGTTTTATTTTTTTCACTCATCCTCGTAATATCATGTCGCCTGTATAAGGTTTGCTTTTAAACATTAATGTGTTACAGTTTTGTCATTTAAATAAAAAATGAATACATTAAATATTGCTCATTTCATGATTTTTAAAATTACAATTTGTTAGATAAAAATGATCAGATGATGAAAATATCAGGGGATGAAATGACCGGGGATGAAGTGACCAGGGGATGAAATGACCGGAACCGTTACTGCCACAGTAAAAAGCACAATTTAAAAAAAAAAAAAGGATATGGAAAAACATTGTGAAAGGAAAAAAAAAATCTGGATGCTTAGCAAAGGGAAACTAGTTTAGATTAACACATACAAGTTGAAAAAAAAATGGGGAAAATATTAAACCAAGGATTGCATTGTTAACAAAAATGGTCATTTAAAATTCTTAATTGAAAAAGTTAAAATGTTTTGTTTCAAAGCTTATAAAAAGCAATAACAAAGTTCTTAAAGGATGATTAAAATCTTTGTTTATTTTTAAGGCATTTATAATGAATAGGGAAATTGCATAACCCTAGGCAATGAAATGCGTATTTTGACTTTTATAAATATTTTACAATCTAGGCTCACGCTTCCCAATCAAATGGACAGCACCAGAGGCTGCTCTGAGACAAAAATTCTCAGTCAAATCTGATGTCTGGTCCTATGGAATATTACTTTATGAACTGATGACAAAAGGCAGAATTCCATATCCAGGTAAAAAGCTTGGGATCAGTACTACACTTATCAGTGATATTACAGCATTAGCTGTAAACTTATCAGTGAGAAGCACTATACTTTGTAATATTTTAACAGGTTTTAACATATCATAGTGACTTTCATTAGTCAGCATAATAAATGAACAATAGGAAGTTGATGGTTAGAATGACAATTTCTTTGCTCCTGGACTGTTCCAAGCCAACCATCTCCTACCCCACTTGTTAAAAAAAATTACCAGAAATATTTTTCCTTTTTTAAATTGATGCTGACATAAAAAAAAAAAACTATCGTAATTAAAAATAATTTCGCTCTTCATTTGTTTTGTGAGCCAAAATATAGAACTATTGGTCTGCAGAGCACATTAACTCCCAGAATTTAGGCTAACTGAACTATATGGAAAGGTGCAGTAGACTTCTGATACTGCCTCTATATGGAAAGGTGTACTAGACTTTTGATACTGTTTCTAATACTTCCATTATAATTTTTTACCAGTGCAGTAAATGTCCAATAGAGCCCTACATATTACAACAGTACACTTTTAGCTGTTATAAAATATATGCCAAATTATGTGTAGCTTTTTTTGGCACATAATGTCTCAAGAGGGTGGATAAAATGTCACAGTACTTGCATGATAATCTCTTGAACATAATTCCAATTGAATAATGGATATTTTCAAGAGATTGAGTTTGCTCCTTGTCCATATATCAGTGGTACATTTTGGATCATTTGAAGAAAGTACAAATCTCCTGTTTGTTGTGTTGATTGCATAAAATCTAAAATCTCCATTAACAAAAATCCCACATTATTATTCTAGGCTATCTAAGAGAGTGTCATTAAATGGCTCTGTAATTTCTTATAATTAATTAATGCTACCCTTGTTCATGTCAACTTTTTTTATTGCCAAAGGTTGTAATATTAACCCCCATAACCTTTCAACCAAAGCATTCCATTAATTCCATTTAGGGGAATGCGTTTGGGAACTGTTGCAATATGAACAGGTCTAAAGGGCTTTAGAGGTCATTATTTTATTTTCTACATAAAATTGATAATTGAAAGGGAAAGTGATCAATAACAAATGCTTTGGCTGCCTAACCTTAGGTCTTAGCAACCTGCTTGCAGCTGAGATCTTTCATTCCAGCTATTCTTTATAGCTAAAGGATTTGGTTTAGAAGAAAATATTGATTGTAAAAAGACACTCCATACTTTTGAAGAGAGCAATGTATGTGGTGTATGTCAATCAAGAAAAAAACATCTTAAAATTATTGTAAGAGCTTTTAAGTCATCCCTGAATGTTGTATATGAAGTGAGTGAAAATTATTGTGATCACTTTTTTTTTACTGGGAATAAAACATAGGTGCATTATTTGTTTGCAAAATATCATTTTTGTTTAGAGATGCATGAGGAAATTTGAGATATCTGCATGCCTCTACTAAAATGTACAATTAGGTGTATGTTTATCAAACTTTTACTTTCTAGGTATGGACAACAGAACAGTATTAGAGCAGGTAGAGAGGGGATACAGGATGGATAAACCTACAGACACACCTGATGGAGTTTACCTGAAGATGAGAGAGTGTTGGCATGAGTTACCTGAACAGCGACCTACATTTGTACACCTATTTGAGTACTTTGACGACTATTTTATATCTGTAGAACCTAACTATCGAGAAACAGACTAACACTCATAGAATCACCTACTTAGTTTAACCTGTTTTATTTATTAAACACTAATTATGACTGTGATTTTTAGATCATGTCATCTCTTGGTGTAGTAATGAGATGTGCCAATATCATTAATCTCATTGTATAAAAAAAACAACTAATTATATTGATTAAACATAATGAAAAGCATTTACATGTTTATAATTTGATAATCATGATAATTAAAGTATGATGGACATTTATGTAAATATTCTCAAGTGTGAAAACTATTTGTATGTTATTGTAATGCTACAGACAAACACACACTGTTTTGGTCTTTTTATGTATTTATTTTAATTTATATATTGAGCTACTAGCTTGTTTGAGCTATTCAGTAGGATTGCAAGATATATACATTGATATAATTATTAAATAAATCTATAAAATAGAGGAGTTAGTCATTTACATGGCATGAAATATATTAATTTATTTATTAAAACATTAAATCCATTGAAGTTGTTTGTGTATATTGTACAGTATTAAAAATGTATATACAACACCAATGCTCTGGGCTGTTGATACACACATTTACACTTTATAGCTCACTCTATGAAACATCATGATAGCATTTAATGAGAGACTAAGAAGTAAATGGGGTAGGTTATATAATTCTCACATCTTTCATTTATTTCCATCAACAGGCAGGCACCACATAGCACAAAACTTGATTCTGTAAGTTGTGGGGGCCTCACTATCTCTTCACCACTTCTCACGGTACAGCAAATCAATAAATGTTGAGCTCTGAATGTTCTCATAAATACAATAAAGCCCCAAGATGTTAATGTCAAGTTTATAAGAATATATACAGAATTCAAATTAAACATGGTAGCCCAAAAATGTTAGTGTGAGGTTTATTTATAGATAGTATAATTCAGAATACACATTTAACTCTTTTCTCTCCGTAATTATTTACCACATTCTGGTGGAATCAACATTGGTATCTTCAGTTAGGAGAGAAAGAGTTAAGTTAGAAGATGTTAGTGTGAGGTTTATATACAGATATATAATTCAGAATACACATTTAAGTTAAATTGATGCTAGCTTGAGGTTTATATACAGATATATAATTCAGAATACACATTTCAGTTAGAAGATGATAGTGTGGGCTATGTGTCATTCATTAAAACAAATATTTGGTTTATTGTAATGTTCATGTCAAGACATAAAAGTCATTCAAGATTACCCTCCATGCTAGTTGATTGTGTCTTACTACATTATAACCACATTGCTGCTTGACATTATCCATTATTGAGATCATCCTCTAACTGAAGTTACTCCTTTAATGGAAGTGCAAGCTGAATAATCTATAATCATGTTTTTTTAAATGTCCTTTGAAAAATTAGAGCATTTTATTTTATGTAATATAATTTATACATATGTAAGATAATGTTTAGATATATTTCATTTGCAAATCCTTTTTATAATGAGTTTAAAATAAATTCAATGTGTTGATGTTTGCATGTTTTTAAATGGTCAAACTTTTATTTGTTGATTTAAATTTGTTGATTTTTTTCTTGCTCATATTGATTTATTTTATTCAATGTGCAACTAACATTATTTTTATAAGCTCGATTTATTTCTCTATTTGCTAAAGGGTTTGTAGTAAATAAAATGTTCTTTTTGCGATTGTTTCACCCTCTTAGTGTTTTTGTTATTTTCAGTGATGCTCTACCCCAATGGGGAAAAGAAACTTTTTGTTTGGTGCTGTCTGTCCACTTGTCTTTTGTCACATTTAGATCTCCTAAGTCTACATTGAAATTACTGGTTCTGGTCCAATCACCAAAGTCAAGCAACATCGGGAGTGGTTAGTAATTAGATGGGTGACTGCTTGGGAGCACCACGTGTTGTAGACATTATTAAGGGGGGGGGGGCGCGTTGGCTGAGTGGTTAAGCACTTGGCTTCTGAACCTGGGGTCTTGGGTTTGAATCTCGGTGAAGACTGACTTAAGTTGGAAAAAGTAAAGGCGGTTGGTTGTTGTGCTGGCTATAAGACACTCTGCTCGATAACCGTTGGCCAAAGAAACAGATGATTTCATCTGACCTATAGATTGAAAGAACTGAACGGCAAACTTCAAAAAAAAAAAAAAAAAAGATCTCCAAAACTAAAAGTGCTTAAAAAAAAAATCAACTTTACCATCACCTGTAGCGGTATCTTATTTGAAGCTGAGGCAACAATTACTTTTCATCTTCTAAAATTGAATTTTTTTCAAATTATGATTTTTAAGTCTTGTACATGGTCCAGGAAATACTAATACTGCTGTATTCTCAATCACGTGAATTGACTGACCTGTTCAAGAAAATCTCATAACTTCACAACTGCCCCATAACCTAACACTGTGACACATTCAGTTAATATACAACCGAATCCCTGACATAATCTTCCCATCTTCTTCATCTTTCTTTTTATTGTTTCGGCTTTATTGACAGCGCAACATTTTTTTTTGAATGCTCGGGTTGGCAGCGGGCAGGGTCCACAGTCCACAGCGCATACCAATAGAGCTACGCAGAGTTAATACACTTAGTTTAGTTTAGAAACGCACTATAGTAGACTGACTTTTTGAACCTGACATTTTTAATGACGACATAGGCATTGGGCTAGAGATTATTGATGTAGACTTTTAGGACAGTTACTGCTAGGCTCTTGAAGGGATAACATCATCTAGTTACTGACTCGACTGTGGCCCATTCTGCATGGAAGTTTCGTGATTCTATTTCATCACAGTGCACTTAGTTACTGGCATTGACCCTTTTCGTCTTTGTTTGTGATGGTGTGTGTCTTAACATTAGAACTAGCATCTGTAATACACCATACATGCATCTAGGATTAGTATCAAGGTACTATAGAAATTACAACAGTTGTGCGCGTCTAATTGATGGACAATCTGGTTGACTGTCTGGTCGTGTGATATCTCCGGACTGTCGCCACGGGTGGACCGTAATAAGAATCGTATCTGAGCGAACAGCATATAATAGTCACTATTACCGACATCCCTAAATCGTGTATATTGTAATTGTATGGCTCCTTCTGTCTCGAAAAACAATGGATGCGCCGAGATGAGTCACTGGTTTTTGTTTCGTCTACAGACTTGACAGAATCTGGAGTGACTCATCAAGCCAATTCTGGAGCGGCAGAGTTTGACACAGTTCGTGCTCTGTTTATGGCTAGCTGATATGGCAGCTTTCTTTTTCTTTTTCTTCGCCTGTGGTTCTCGTGTCTCGCTTGCAGACAATGAGACATCCCTTGGGTCTGACTCTCTCCGCAAGCTCATCATATAGAATGTCTTCATGGATTCTTCCATCTGGCATGTGGGTGACATGTCCGAGCCAGCGTAGTATTCTATGTGTCAGAAGAGCATTATAATAGATGCTAATAATGCGCAGAAGACAAAAACTATCCGTTGCACTTGAACTTAGCAAGCCAAAAAATATGGTGACACCCAAATGCTAGATCTAGGCTACATACGTATAGAGAGACTACACAATACTTAAGAATATCAACTTTTCCGGGGGGGGGGGGAGAGCGCTAAAAATACAAGTTAATGGAACACCTAGTTAGAAATATAATTATAATCTGAATCTCAAAGAAAAAAAAAGCGAATGTAAATTTGGAAATGACGAACCAAGGGGGATAATAATAGAATCTCTTAGATTCCAGTCTTCTAGACTAGAGTAATATTTTATCAACAATAACAATTTTATCACTTTAAGACTAGATCTAATTTCTGGATACATGACATACCTAGTTCTACATATGCTATTTAAAGAAGAATAAAATGACTTTTATTTATATATCTATATTCTACTTCTAGATCTGACCCTGTCTGACTTTTTTTTGTTAATACGCCAGAACACACTGACTGTGACTGACACAGAAGTCAGAAGTTCAGTCCACTTCACTGCACTGGTCTCCAGAAGTTACAAGTATAATATAATAAATTAATATATATAATATAATAATAATAATACAAATTAAATTGAAGTTATAAGAATTATTTAATAAATAGATAGATCTACATCTAGTTTAGTAGTTATTATCTTATACTTATATAGCCGACTAATTTAAAGTAATTAAAGAGTCTAGATCTGTGACAATCTGTCTAGGTCTAGAGTAAAATATATAGACATCATGGGCGTAGCCAGGGGGGGGTTCTTGGGGTTCAAACCCCCCCCCGAAATGAAATCCCCCCCCCCCCCCGCAGGGAGGGGGGGAGGGATTAAGTGACTGATTTTTGCTTTCATTTGTTTATTTTAGGTGAGATTTTAATACTAAATCATCACTTACCAAAGCACAGCCGAGGCAGTTTTTAGTTAAAAACCCCCTACCAGGGGGTTTTGAGATTTTAAAAACCCCTATCAGGGGATTTTGAATTCTAAACCCCCTACCAGAGGTTTTTGCAGTTAAATCCCCCTCTTCTATAAAACAAAAAAAAAATGCAAACAACAATCCACAAATTCCAACAGCACAGTTGAGGAAGATTTTGATTTTAAAACCCCATCTAAAATTTACGATAACCCCATCTTCAATATAAAAAAGCAAATTATACACTCAAAATTCTATGAGCGTAGCCAAAGGGGTTTTGAGTTTAACCCCCCTCCCCCTTCCAGTTGGGGTTTGAAGCTAAAAAGTACCTCTTCAATATAAAAAAAAGCAAATTACACACTATAAAATCTATGAGCGTAGCCAAAGGGGTTTTGAGTTTAAATCCCCCTCCTCCAGATGGCTTTTTCTTTAAAGTTTAAAACCCCTCCAGATGGTTTTGAGTTTAAAATTCCCCTACAGAGCGTTTAGAGTTGAAAACCTCTCTCTTCAATATTATTTTAAAGCAAACTACAGTCACCAAATTCTATGATCGTAGCTAAATGGGGTTTTGAATTAAAAACAAAACAAAAAAAAAACCCAGAGATTTTTTAGTTTAAAACCCCTCAACAGATGATTTTTCGATATAAAATCTAAAGCGAAATACAGGCATGTAATTCCAAGAGCGTAGTCAAGAAAGGTTACAAATTTCTACCAGTGGCTTGGGCTCCATTAATTAAGTGTGAATAGTCTTCTGCCGAAATTGAAAATCATTAAATGTGTCTCAACAAAGATGGCTAAGACAGATTTTAGTCAGTCATAGAGATCGGGTCTAAATCAAAGAAATCATATGCCGAACTGGGAGTCGAATCCTTAGTAAGGTTGTGACAGAGCGTCGCATGCGGTTTTGCGGGACATGTTTTCCGACAAAATGAATTACGCAAAATAAGAGTTGCGGAAACAGCTTGCCGGAAAATGCGCCGAACGGCGCGAGAGGGTCTAATTCAGTAAGAATATAGCACTTTAGGTTTTTGAAATAAAACTTTTTAATAGCAAGATAATGCACTGTAGATACCTCAGAATATGCATTTTGTTGGCATTCAATACCAGAAATAGTGCTCGGCGGCGGGGCTTCGCCCCGCGCTGGGGGAGCGCTGCGAACGCCCCCAGACCCCCTTGCTAGCAAGGGCGGGGAGTCTACAATAAACAATAAACGTCTTCCGAAAGGGTCAGAATGTAATAAAGATTAATTATGTACACACACACACATATATTTATATATATACATTTTTTTTCGCGGGGGGGGGGGGGGGGGAGGTCGGGGGGGGGGGGGGCAAAACCCTCCCCGAAAAAAAATCCTGGCTACGCCCATGATAGACATAGTCGACATAGATCTAAATCTAATTCTAGAATCTAGGTCTAGGTCTTACTTAGACTTAGATTATTAGATCTTCTATCTAAGTCTAAGATATAATATAATATAGTCTATATATTGTGATTGTGAATCTATATAATAACTAGTCACTAGTCACTACTAGATCTAGACTACAAAACAATAGCATCAATTTTACATTATCTGATATTATATAATAGATCTAGTATATATAGTCATTATAGATCTACATCTAAATATGATAGATATTATAATTTATATATTCTAAAAGTATTATCTAGATTTATCTACTTACTTACTAAGACTCACTGACATTGGCGCCCGCAGGATTTTTGCAGGGGAATGAAAGTTGCCACATATTGCTCAAAGTCGTAGTTTCAACATTCTTCTTATTAAATGGAGAATATTAAAGAACTGGTACCCCCTTTTCCCCCATACCTATGCAATATTAAGTGCACTGTAAATACTTTTTCATGAAATTAAAAAAAAACTAAACATGAACAAACTATTTACTGTACAGGTTGTTACTTTTGTCTGTGCAGCCCGTGTCTCCCAACAAACAAAAACTGCAGATGTTGACAGTTGTTGCCAAAACTGTCAATAACTTTACTAATGCATTGTTTCTCGTCATAACGGACAAGCTGGAGATGAACCCTTATTGTGGTGATATTCTTTTTCATGTTGCAGCTCTAGCATCATTTTAGGATGAAGACAAAAGAAGTTGAACTGGGTATTATTATTGCTCAAAAAGGGAGACATAAATGAAGAAACTAAGGAGCCAATTTACATATAATGTAAAGCTGTGTTCTGTAATAACTTCCAAAATCCAAACATGTGGTTTTTGCTTGGTGTGTCTGTCGACTGCAAATTATTCTCACCAACCTGTTACCAAGTTTGTCTGCCAAGTCTCAAGATGCCATCCCTGGAGTGTTCCTCAGCATGCTCAAGTTGGGTTTCGATTATGTCATTAATATGACTGCTGTTGAGATGTCCTGTTGAGAGGCCATTATGATAAGACTGCAACATGAGGGAAACTGGTTCAAAAACAGATGAATAATTGACGACAATCAAAAGACAAATCAGAAACACATGAGGAGCAGGCACTGATTACACATATGTAGTTGTCTGGTTTCACTTACTGGCGTTATTTTAAGATCCGCCAAACAGTCAACGATTTCCTCAAAGTTGTGACTTAAAACGCAAATGGATTTGTATTTCTCAGTCTATTGTGTTTCACACAAAAGAGGTAAATTTAGCACCAATGTTCCCTCTTGAGAATGTTAGAGAAGAAACAGATACATTTTCTTGATGACACCAACAACATTACGTATATCTGAAATGTCACTCTGG
This sequence comes from Biomphalaria glabrata, assembly GCF_947242115.1. Taxonomy (NCBI): domain Eukaryota; kingdom Metazoa; phylum Mollusca; class Gastropoda; family Planorbidae; genus Biomphalaria; species Biomphalaria glabrata. The sequence continues at coordinate 25,105,728 of NC_074715.1, forward strand.
TTTTTTATAACAAGGTTAAATCTGTGAGACATGCAATGGACCAAGGCTGCTTTTGGTTATTTTTCATGAACCCTTGCCTGAACACTATTCTGAATACTAACCATCATGAGGCAGCCATGGTAGCCTTGGCCAAGTAGTTTTTGTCCAAATCTAGACTGTACTTTATGTATTTGCTGACAATAACGTTAGACACAGGCAGTGCGTCTCTCTGAACAAGAGGGATGAAACCATTGAAGTCTTCTCGAATACAATTGCAATCAACAAATCGAACACTAAAAGACATCTGCTCAGTGCCTGAAATATCTGTAGTTTTATCACCAATAGACCCAGCAAAGGCAGTTAATTCATGATTCTTCTGGTAGTATTTGTTGGTTTCTTGTTGCTGCCAGTACTCCGTTTATTTGTTTTGACTCAGACAATGGCATGTGAAGAACTTTCTTATATCTCTCTATTGTGAACTGGTGGACATGTTTCATCTGCCATTTTATCAAGCGCTAGCACCGACCTCAACTGTGCAAGACAAATATATATACATTTATCAAGATGACTGCACACTTTTTTCTTGTTTAAAGAAATTTTCACATCTATCACATTGACAGAAAGTTGGCAAGGATTTCTCCAACAAAGAAAAAAACAACAACAATCAAACAACATTTAATATATGTTAGACCTTAACTAAATATAATATAACTATTATTATGTGCAAATGAAAACATATCGTAACGATTAACATACTTAAGAATATTTGATGCCCTTTATAGTGCAAAGGATTTCAAGCCTATAATAAAGCGTACATGGTCGGCCATCAACTCCTAATTAGTCTACTTAAGTTTATTACAATAATACTTATCCTTACAACTGTACTTCAGTGGGAGTACTACTTGTTAAGTTACTACTTAGAAGAAGTTAATTGATATGAAGGTGTACAAAAATTGGCTAAAATTTGGCTACTCAAAATTCAGAAGGGTGCACGTATATGGTTGGCCATCTATTCCTGATAGGCTAGTCTACTTAAACATTAACTCTTTCTCTGTTATGATTGGGCTTCAATAGTTTGTTGTTTGTTATCAGAAAATGTTGTATTTGGTATAAAATTAAAGGGAAATGAATGCTCTTTTTATGTAATTCAAAGTCAAGTTTTAAAAAGTAAACTTTAATTTAATGAGGTCAAAATCAACGATGGTATCGTCGATTAGGAGAGAAAGACTTAACTTATTTTTACATTTGTACTTAAGTCACCAGTGGAAACACAATTTGTTCAGTTGCTTCTTAGATTTTAATTGATTTGATGGTGCAAAAAAAAATGGCTAGAATTTGGCTACTCAGATGCCCATGCTCACTGACTATACTATAATACTAAGACCAAGACTGAGTAGATCTACCGAATCTACTTTGTAGACAGTCTACTAGATATAAGTCTTACACTCTTACTATAAATTTAAAGTATTTAGTATTGAAATTAAAGTATTTAGTTATTTTAGTCTCTCATTCCCTTAAACTGAAAGACATGCTGTCACATCAGAGGAGATATCAAATCAGTACATTCCATTCAGACACTCATAATTTCACAAAGCACATTAAGAAATGAATTTAGTTCACAAGATTTAATCATCTATCATTCACATCACATTTTATCAGTTGATAGATTTACTTTTAATAATTCAGATCATTTTGATTCTCCAGAAATCTTCAATGAAAAAGTTAGAAATCTAGTGTGAAACCCTTCCTGTGCTTCATTGATGATCTTCACAGTCTTAGTGTAAATCTGGAAACTATATCAAGATAGAATCTAGATAGAAATTATAGACAAGCATAACCAACAATTCTGACATTGTGGACAAGAAACTAGTAGTCTAGTCTTTTTCACTAATGGTAAAGAGTAGTGACTCTAAAGCCACAATAGCGTGTATTTAAAGTAACATCAAACTATATACTGCAATATGTCCTTGAAGGTAAGGTTGAGAAAAAGATATACTTAAAGTTTGGTTCTAAAATATATCTAGACCTATTAGATAATAACCCATTAAATAATGATAGTGATTTAGATTATGTAACATCTTTTTTTTTTTTTATATAAACAATTATGTTTATTTTTTTATATAAACAATTATGTTCTAAAGAATGGGTGTATGCTATGATAGTCATAATTTAATTTTATGTTTTTGTTTCCAATCCAAACTTTTATTTTACTTATCTACTTGTAAAGAAAGAAACACCCTCTGATCAGCAAATGCACATTGCTGCTTTGCAAGGCAATTTAGAACTATTGTTAAGGGTACTTGATTCTGGGAGAGTCCATGTGGATTGCAAAGACAAGGTAAGTGTTTTTAAACTGCTTAAATTTCCTAGGTAGATAAAGAATGATGGCTTAGGAAATGGTTTAGATGTTGAGAAAGCTTTTTACATAACTAATAAATTTCTGTCAAGTGATGAATAGCACAAAAAATATGAAAAAAAAGCTTCAATGAGTTTTAGAGATTTTGAAAGAATTATATCTATGACTTTTCTTGTGTATATAATAAATATATTTGAAGATCAGATCATATTTCTTACAAAAGAAATCTAAATGTGTTGTTACATATAGATATATTTATAAGGAACTTGGTAAAGTACTTTTTATTTCCCCATTGTACTTTTTGTTACATACCCCAAGTCATGTGAAAATGGAAGAATTTTGTACCTAATTAATGAGTTTTAGTTTAGATTTCTTTACTCCATACTAAGTAAAAGATTTCAATGTAAATTATTTAGCTTCATATTGTATTTCTTTTTATACATCAAAACTTTTTTAAAAAGGTAAAAAGATTTAGTCTTCTGCTAAATGTTGTTGCTTTTTTTTCTTTTTTTTTTTTTGTAATGCACATGCCTTACTATATATTTGAGACGAATTTTGTATGTGTGGAACTAGAACCATAATTGAGTAAATGGAAAGACTTTCTGTCTTGCAGGAAGGAACTACTCCACTGATTCTAGCTGCTGCTAACAATCATCTGAACTGCGTACAGGCACTGTTAGAACAAGGGGCTGACCCTAATGCAAGAAGACTGGTATTCTACTTTTTGTTTCTTTGCTGTTGTTGCTGTTTATATTTTTAGTTTTGCTAAAAATTACATTTTGATATATTCTTTTTGAATAAAAATAAAATAATTTTTACCAACCTTTTTTTTCAAGAGAAAAACTTCTCCTTTATTTTTTTAAACTTTTTGATTGTTTATATATTATTACAAAGCTTATATCAACTCACTCTGTCTGGTAAAAGTTTCTTATACACATCATTTCTCCAACACCCAATCTCGGATAAAGCAGATATCTTGCACAATTATTTCTTTTACCGGTATCTGACAAAACAAGAATCAATACAAAAATTAACCAATTAGTTAATTAACTATTAATTAATTATTTTGTTTGATATCTCAAACAAGGGAAAGAAATTTTAATAGACTAGAGTGGTGGTGAATTAGTTCCCTTTATAGTTGGTTGTTTAGAGTCTTAGTGAACACAAACCTAAAAAATAGGTTGAGACTATAGAAACAATAGATAACTTTACAAACTTCCATGTTCATAAGCTTTCCACTAGCAGAGTGTTTACCATGTTGACTTGAGAAGCCTGAGAAAGCTTGATCCATAAGTTTGAATTCAGGTCGTTACCCCTTTTGTTATTTTCAGAAAAGTTTTTGTTTTGTTAGTCTAGATCTATTACAAATTTAATTACATGACTGATTCAAACTAATTGATAAAACTATGCTTAATATAAGCTTTGTTGTTGTTTTTTTAAGTGTTGTTTTTTTTGCATTGAATTACCCAGTGTACAAATTGAATGTTCTTAAAAATATTGATGGGGGAAAGAGAAACTTGTTCACATTTTTATGACATTTAAAAATTTTCATTTAGCTCTTTCTGTGTTCTTTTTTTTTAAGACTGGAACATGTGCATTGTTTTTTGCCAGTCAAGGTGGATTTTTAGATGTAGTGAAGATTTTATTGAAACACGATGCAAACGTTGATCTGGCAAGTTTTGTAAGTACATCTCATATAATGTATTGTCAAATAGACATTTTTATACACAAGCATTACATTTTTTTAGAATATAATTTTCGTTCAATACATGAGATTATGTAGTCTTTTTATAAAATATGACTATTTGTTAATGTGGTGTGTATTAATAATATTTGTTAATGTGGTGTGTATTAATAATATTTGTTAATGTGGTGTGTATTAATAATAGATGTTGTTTGCATTTACATCGTACACAATGTCATGCTGTACAAATGGCAAACTAAATTGAATATTTAATGGTACTATGATGGTAATATGGTAATTACTGGTAATTTTATGGATCTATTTAATCTGAGATGTGATGTACAAGATAAGCACCTCATTTGTTGTTAAAAAGGAGCACAATCTTATTTCCTATAAATACAAAGATGGCTTTGTAGTCCAATCTTTGTTTTGAAAAGCCGGTTACATTTAAGGCATGGGTTGCAGTATTGCCTGCTTTGCTCTAAGTTTTTGGCTTGTATTTTTATTTTGCTGTTAGCTGTCCTCTTTGCCTAGTAGCCTGAAACACGACTATGATGACTGTATGCCATGATGTTCTAAAATTGGCTTTTTTTTTCCTAGTTATGTTTGCTACATTGCCTGAGGGAGTTCTTGAGAGTATCTCTTTATTTTTTTGTGTTGTTTCTATTTAGAAAGCCTTCTGTTGCATAGTCAACTGAGGCATCTGGAATTTTGTTTGCTAAGGCATTAATAATATTCATCTATGACATATGTAGGATTTCACAGCTGGTTTGTAATGTGCATTTTTCTTATTTAACTACAAACATAAAAACGATAACTAGTGTGGTTCAAAATGAAAATAGTTAACTATAAATAAGATGACTAGTGTGGTTCAAAATGAAAATAGTTATTTATAAATAAGATAACTAGTGTGGTTCAAAATGAAAATAGTTAACTATATAAGAAAAATGTCTTCATCAGATAAACATGGCCAACAGCATGCTTCTGTCTGCAATCTATCTGATGCCATTCCTTTGTTCATATTTTCACATTAACTCTTTCTCTCCTAACTGACGATACCAACGTTGATTTCGCCAGAATGTGGTAAATAATTACGGAGAGAAAAGAGTTAATGATAGCATCAGTGCTTTGTGATGTATTATATATCCTCAAGAAAAGTATATAAATGATAGTTACTTAGAGATGTATTACATGCGTTATGTCACAAATAAGCTTGTATCTAAAGTATTAAATGCTTTGAACACAGATGAGTTGTTAGCAGATCCTAGGTTTAGTATCATGCTCTAACTTTGAAGCAGAAGTTTATCTTCTTCCCTTGAAACTTTGTCATCTTGTAGGATGGAGGTACACCTTTATTTGTGGCATGCCAGTGTAACCACCAGGATGTTGTCGAAGAGCTGTTGGCTAGAGGGGCTGACATCCATGCCCAGATGATTGATGGGGCCACTCCACTTTTCATAACAGCCCAGAATGGCCACACAGAACTACTCAAGTTTCTTTTGTCTAAAGGTGCAGATCCAAACTTTGCCAGAAAGGTAAATAAAATCTAAGTATTTGTGTGTTTAAAAGCACATCTCTCGCAAAAAATGTATTTAAAAAATTGAATAAACAAACCAGTTAAATTCTAATTGACAATTAAATTTGTTTAATTAGGATCTGGCAAGTCCACTTTGGATAGCTGCTCAAATGGGTCATACACAGGTTGTAGCAGAATTACTTAAAGCTGGTGCTGATGTGGATGCAGTTAGAGAGGTGAGTTCTTTAACAGTATATATTATTTGTTTTTTTGGCATCAATCATCTTTAACATCTATTCATTTGGTTTATCTACAGTGTATTAGTTACTTCTCATGTTTTTAATAGGACAAATCAGCTGTAAATGCACTATATATTATATGCAGTTGTGTCATGGTGGCTCAGTGGTCAGAAAACAATTAGGCTGCCAATCTGTATCCAGTTAATAATAATAATTTAATTTATAGAGCACTGTTAACAAACATAATGTAGGCTCAAGGCACTGTAATAACATTACAAACACAAACACGAGATAGGTCTTAATGTTCTTGAATGTAGTGAAGCATATTGTCTGTCTGAGATCAATGGGGAATGAGTTACAAACATTTGGTCCATGTACTGAAAAACGCCAGCAAACCATAACTTTTGAGGGAGAAACGTGGCATTGCTAGAAGCGTTGAGCCCACAGAGCACAGTGCAGAGACATATGGAGTAATTAGTTTACCATGGTACAAGGGTGTTTCTTTATTGTAGATTCACTGATGACAGTTGTAGTTAGTAATTATTACTTAGGATTTTATTTACAGAGTTGTATTTCTCTTGTATACTGTAAAAACACAGCTGTCTATGCTTGAAATGTGTACCTGTATGCTAAAAGTACTATAACAAGAAGAAACATGCTCTACAAATTATGATATCACAGTTATTATAATAGGCTGTGGGTTATTACTTCTAAATTTTGTTATTTCATCTTTTACTTTAATCTTCCAGGATGGTGCCACACCATTGTTTAAGGCTTGTCATAAGGGGCATTTAGATACTATTACTGAAATCTTAAAGCATAAACCAAATCTAGGTATTCTGAAAGTGAGTATTCATCATTTAAACTTTGCATAAATTTTAAACTGTTTTTTTTTTTCAAATTTAGATTTAATCCTTCAAAAATTTTATGTATTTAAAGTTGTAATGTGTATCTTTTTTTTAAACACAGTTTTTTTGTCACAAAATTAATTTCTACTACTGCTACAGTGCTAAGTAATGTTATTTTTAACAATTCTTTAAATAATGTTGAAGTGCTCACTATTTGTACAGAATGGTGAAACAGTACTACATGCTGCTGCTTTATTTGGTCATTCAAAAGCTGTTAGATTATTGTTACAGTCAGGAATTCCAGCAGATATAAAAAATAAGGTAAGTTTATTTTTTGTGAATTAAGTTTATTGACAATGGTGCAATTATCTGTTTATCATTAACATAAAATTGTTTATTAGCATCAAATGATTTTGAATTAAATTCACTGTCATGAGGAGTTAGTCACAGCATCCTACATTCCTTAAAGGGAAACTCCTATGGTTTTGAAATTTGTTGATATAATATTTGCTTTGATTTGATTTACATCAGCTGCGTAAAGAGGGGGAACTGATGTGTGGGCGACATCGTTCTGACCACAGCTAATGCCCAGGCATTCATCTCATGTCCATGAGATGATCCATAGTCGCTTCGCGACTGAAGGAGGCCATAGATTTGCTTTGATTTACAGATAATGAATATATATATTCTTTTTATTTTATTTTCAATAATAACATAGTAAGTTATGTTTTTCAGACATAATATTTCTGCGCATCCAAAACGGTCTGATTTTCCCTGGGTTCCTATGTGACGTCACACTAACCTATTCATTTAATCTATTGACTTACTGTATAAAGGAAAACCATACAGTATAGTTTTATAATCTCGTAAAAGAAATAGATTTGGTCATTGCAGTTAGATTGGATCTTTTAAGCAAAGAAAAAAACATGTTAAGAGTAGATCTACATGCTTGACTAACTATGTCAGTGTGTATTTTCTCACCTGACCACTCAACACACAACAAACATTATTGCTTGGTTGTCTGGTCATGACCAACTACATGTAGCCTAGGCTAGCCTTACACTGACCAGTTTGTTAGAATCAGTCAAGCACACAATGTATTTACTTTTTGGGACAGGGCGGGGTGTGGATGAAAATGTTACTTTTTTTTCTCAAGTAGTTTATCCTAATGCTTTTAGATCTATATAACTGTAAATTGACTTTCAGTATTATTGAGGCGATTGACATATATGCCTCACCTAAAAAAAAAAATGTCAAAGAACTGTGTTTTAAATGTCAAGAATTTACTGTCTAATTTATTAAATATAAATGTTTCTAATCATTTAAATAAAATGGTTAAATATTTAATATTACAACTTTTTACGCAGAATTTAAATTTTAAAAATGTTAATAACTCAAATTTGAAAAACCATCTGAGTTCCCCTTTAATTTTAAGCTAAAAGATCTTATCTTTATAGAGTAAAGACTCTTCATTGAGTCTGGGGGACTGTCTAATAGCTACCAATTTCCTTAAAGTTCCATTAGCTTTACTCCATGAAAATGGCCTGGCAGACCACGGTTCATTTGGAATAGTTCACTCTATTCAATACATTTGGATGATACATTTGTTAGACTTCATCCATTTTGTTGGGCTGCTTACTTCCCATTGTTCTTTACACCAGGAATACCAATATGTCAAGGCTTCAAGAAATAGTTGTGAAAAAGCAGATATTATATTGCTTTGCTTTTTTCAATACTGACATTTAATTTTTACATAAATAAATTCATCGATTATTTTGAGCTTTTCAATCATTGTAGTTGCAATATAGCAATCAAATTGTGTTGAACAAACCTAGTTAAAATGTCATTTTATGTTACTGTATGTAATACATAAAACTAATTTATTACTTACTTTCTGTGTTGGACTTGTAGATATTTAATGTAACTAATCTATAATCTTTCACAGTAATAAAAGAAATGCAACTAATATAAAATATTTCACAGTAATAAAAGAAATGCAACTAATATATAATCTTTCACAGTAATAAAAGAAATGCAACTTATCTATAATCTTTCACAGTAATAAAAGAAATGCAACTAATCTATAATCTTTCCCAGAAATGCAACTAATCTATAATCTTTCACAGTAATAAAAGAAATGCAACTATTCTATAACCTTTCACAGTAATAAAAGAAATGCAACTAGTATAAAACCTTTCACAGTAATAAAAGAAATGCAACTAGTATAAAACCTTTCACAGTAATAAAAGAAATGCAACTAGTATAAAATAAAACCTTTCGCAGTAATAAAAGAAATGCAGCTAGTATAAAACCTTTCGCAGTAATAAAAAAAGGAACTTTTTATTTTTCAGGAAGGACAAACTCCTGCTGAGCTTGCCATTGAAGCAGGCTACGATTATATTGCTACATATATCAATAGCTTTCAATTAGAGACTGATGCCAAATCGAATTGAATGTTAGTCCATTTGGACAAATCAAAATTGTAACTTCGTAGATAATCATTATTTATTGTTTTCTGTTGAAATATATTTTTTTTTAAATTAGTCTTGATCTGCCCCTGTATGGAAAAGCCATTTTTGGTTTTGTGCTCTCTCATTTTGTCCATCTGTCTGTCACTTTTAGATCTACTAAAAATCTGATTTTACCATTGCCTCTATTGTGTTCACAATTTGTGCAACTACTATTGGTGATTTGAAAGCAAATCCTTTTGTTTTCAAAATTAAATATGCAAACTGTTTAGTCACGTATGAACCTTTTGTAAAAAACATCATTAAAGTATCTTATATAGTTGTTAAGCAGTGAGAGCAATATTTCAATAGAATGTTTAATAAAAGGGGGGAGGGGTCAAACTGAACTGTCTTCTGTAACAAATATATAAAGTCAAAGGAATGATATGAAAATCTAATTTTTGTGTATGCTTATGTTCATTAATGCACAGCAACTGATGGTCTTTAAGCATGCATTTTTGTTTTTAATAACTAAGCATATAGTTACAGAGAGACATTTTCCAACACAATGTTTTAAAGGGAAGTTTGCATTAATGTGTACTCTATTATGTAATATACATGTGTGATTTATTGTGTGATGTGGAAGTATGGCAGACCACCAGGGGCTATCCATGAGTTACTGTTTAAGTTTATTACCTTTTTTAACTACATTTTTAAGTAGAAGTACGCTTTGATTTTTTTTATTGTGCTTGTGCTAAGTAGATAGATTTTTCTATAACTTATTTTTATTTTATTTTTTTTGTATAGTTTATTTTTTTAGTTTCTTTTATTGTTAATTTAATTTTGAAATTTAGTTACCATGGAATTTCTTAGTTGTTGTTTTCTATCTGGTTTAAAAACACTATATCTATTATACCACTATTTGTTATTATATACTTTAAAAAAGAGAAACCACGAAAAATTATTTGTACTAAATAGCTTAAACAATTATAGTGTAACATATTTGTAAGCATGTTCAATTTATGAGTTGGTTGCTTGTTTGTTGCTTGTTTGTGTGTTTTAATCTAGTCTTTTATTTATATTGTATATTACCCATAGCTTTTTGTTGATATATACATATTAAATAGAAACCTCACGACATTATTATTTATTGTATTTTTTTTATTTAAATTATTTATATTTTGATACATTTTACTGTTTTATTGCAATTATGAAATGTATTAAGAAACTGAAGAAAAATTTTACTATTACTAATTGGGGGGGGGGGGGGGGAGAGAGAGAGAGAGAGAGAGAGAGTTGGAAGTGTATTTGTTTAAGCATGTTCAAAATGTAAGGCTTGATATTCTTATGTTCTTTGTTTAAATTCTCTATTGTCTTGATTTACTTTTTAAATCATAGAATGATTTCATTTTCTATTTTTAAAACTAATTTAAAAACTTATACGCAATATCTGCTTCAAATGTTGAGCACCGGTTGATATTTAACTGACTTTACCTCAACTCAAATACAGATGTTTTCTTTCTGAATCTGTTGAATTATCAATGTCTTTTCAAGTAACCTGTTTGTTATTTACACCTGATGGAGGGAAGGAGGGTATTTTACTTTCTTGAAAAAAAAAAAAAAAGTGTATAGTGTTTGTTAAGGACAGAAATAGGAACAACAAAAAACTTTTAAAATAAAATTTGTTACTGTTCAATAGTTTATGTACTGAACATTGTAACAATTGAATCTACTTGTTACTGTTGGCAGTAAGTAACTACATGTTTTCAATGTGAACTGTAAAGTGTCAGTTTAATTGTATATAGCTTTCACAATAATTCATATGTAAAGGGTTTTTTGTAAAACTCAAAAATGTTGACAAATTTTTCCCCTCTAAAAACTAAGAACTTTCCAGTTACTCTATAAAAAAAAAGTAAACTATCATATTGACAGCTAAAATTTCTCTCTGAGAACTACTTTTTTTTTCCCCCTCCAATGTTACACATGAGAATAGCAAGAAATTTACTACTGTCCATCTGTAGAATTCATGTACAATTAGGCTCTTTAGTGAAAGAAAACATGAAAACCCAATGTATGAGAGAATTTGAGAGAATCAAAAGAAATCTCTGATATGTTACATATTGTGTGATTGTTAATAAATATCACATATAGAGTGAGATGTATTTATTCTCTTGGTTTTGAAGCATTTTGACATATATGAGTCTTTATGGTGTAATCAGTGTTTGCAATCAAAATTATTTTTTTAGTAACTGATATGCTTTTAGTTTACATTTTTTTTTTACTATACATTATGATCTTTAATCAGCATTCTTATGTAGCTGTATAAAAGCCCCATTATACAAATGTAGAGAAATAGATCTATTGAATGAACATACAAGTACAAGTGAGAAAACTCTGCAGTTACCTAAACAAACACTTCATAGAGATTTAAGGTTAGAAATATGCAGGAGGTTCAAGACCTTCTAGTCATATCTCTTGTCAAGGTTTACAAATTGATAAATAATAGATCTTTGTTCACACTGTTTACCACATTTTATACAAAGTTTTAGAAGATAAATTGAAACCCATTGGATTTATGGTATACAGCTGCCACGTTTACTTATTTATTATTTAGTATCTAATATTCATCTCTATAGATACATTATACAGACTGTAAGCTTTATTTGGTGTTAGTTCATTGGATTTTATGATTTTACTGCTTTAGTTATTCATAACAATTATTTTAACCACTTAATAGTAGTAAAGTTCATTTTGCCTTTGACGCTACCAGTATAAACATGTGCTAATGTATTTACTTGTATATTCTGCCAGTATAAACATGTGCTTATGTATTTACTTGCATATTCGTGCTGCAAAGATGTTTACCAATATACTAAGATGAGCACTTTAAAAGCAGGCTGCTAGTTGGTCATTTCATGCAGTATGTTCTCTGATGTCATCACAGCAATAAAATGTTAGGGTCTAGCTCATACATAGCCCTAGAGATGACCATCAATATCTCCTATGACATTGTGGAAGCTTTATTAATCTGTTCATAGACTGATGAATATTTTTCTGCTAGATTTTAGAGTACATGTTCAATACCTGGGTGGAGAAGAAGAAAATAATGTCAAAGTTTCATCCAATCATCTTGTTTTTTTGTTGTTGTTTGAGTGTACATTTGTCCTCAAACAACTGAGTCAGGTTGCAGGATGTAATGATCCCTGTGGCATTTTACGTCTCGAGAGACGATCTTTTCCCTTTGTAATGAAAGCATTAGTAAACCACTATCAACAATACAATGTACCTTCTGTTGGCTTCTTTGTTTAGTCAAGCTGTAGACTTAGTTTCAGTGCTGTTGTTGTTTAATGACCATTAAGTTTGCTTCCACTTGAGCAGTATTAATTTGCCCCCATCCTGTACATTATAATTGTGTTAAAATAACTTTTCAATTTCAGCAATATGCACAGATCACTAAAAATGGTTTCAAAAATAAATGTGAAACTGTTTTGCATGAATCTATATTACTTTTTTTTCTTTACGGTTGTGAAATTTTCTGCAGAGCTTTATAAAACCTGCGCTATATGTGCCATTGCTCAGGGTCTATATTCTACTAAAAGCCTGATACATCTACAACTTTCTCTTTTCTCTAAAAGTACATTTTCAACAATTTGGATGAGATTTCTAAAAAAACAACAAAATAAACTATATTTGTATAATTTTGAAATATCAATTACAGTAAATTGAAAGGAATCCTAAAAAAGCAACAAATGACATAGTACTTTTTGTTTTATTTTGTTGATTGCTGTATTGCTTTGTTTTAAATGATAATGATATAGAAGAAAAAAAAAAGTTGTATCATGATATGTCAATTTTAAAAATGCTTGTGTACAGCTTTTATCATATTCTCTACACTTTGTTAACATGACTTGATATCCAAAAGATTGTTATTATATCACTATCAATACCTTGGAGAAACTGTTGAAACTCTGTCCTCTTCATAAAAAAAAGAATTTTAGTAAATGATAATGTACAATTTTTAGACAGTAAATTTATGTATTCACTTTTTAATAGTATAAGAACTGGTATTTTTTACTATGTCTTTCAGAATTCTGAGTAGCTTTACTTTGTGGATTAACTTCAATACCTTCTTGGAATTTCCCACTTTAAAAAAATGAGACATGATGTTTTTTTTGGCAAGACACTGCATCTTTGGAACTCTTTTTCTTTCATTTGTTAAGGTACAAAACATGCATACAACAGTTTCAAAGAAAAGAAACCTAACTAGTTAGCTAAGAATCCCTGTTAACTGTTACCTCTTTCTTTCAATGTGTTGGACATGTCCATTGGTGCTGTCATTTTTTTTGTGATAACAAATTGCTTGATGTGAGACTAACAATAAATTTTTAAAAAAATTGTGTTTTTTTGTGTGTTTTAATGCTACGTGGAAAATAGTTATCCATGGTGGGCACCTGAAATCTCAGATTTAAATCTTATTCTCTATCATGATTCCAATTCAATCCCCAACCCCAATAAAGTAGCCAAGTGGTTTAGAGCACACAAGCACCACAGCTTCCCCTCCTTTAATATGAATGTCAGAAATAGTTTGTGTTTTATCATCTCTAGTTGTTTTCTAAGCATCAACTACAGATTCCTGTCCCTCCTAGTTGTCATGTGCTGCTGGGAAAAGGCCCCCCATTGTCGTGTGACTCGGGGGGGGGGGGGTAATTAAAATAAATTAATTATTGAAATAATTTAGTTTTGATGACGTTAGGTCTAGGGGTTTCAACGCCACCACAGACCAATAGACCAGCGTGCGTTACAATATCGGAAACAGAACACACAGGGGGTACCATACAATAGAGAAAAGAATCCCTTTAGTTAACAAGATAAAAATGTTGAATGTAATTTAGATAAAAGGGGGAGGTATTACAAAGGTGAGGAGTTCATCCTAAAGAAACATTTACATATATAATTACAAATAAAAGATGATTAAGTCATCATAATGACGTGCTGACTTATAAATGTGTACTTGCCCTAATTGTTTGTGTGACTTAGCTCTTAGGTTCCTGGATTTGGTCGCGGTCTCAGAAGTTTATCCCTCTGCCTTGGTGCTGCAGACCGGTGCCAGCTCCAGCTGAAATACTGGATTTGGATTGGGAGTATCCCGACCGCTGTTAGGTGTCCTCGGAGTGGGACTGGCACAGCGGGCTGGGGCAAAATCAACGATGATTAGGCAGGCTGCGGGTGCTGAGAATTGACTTCAGATGTATAACTTTGTACTCAGTTTTCGCTGATGCAAAGATTCCTTTCTCCAGCTACGGGGTTAAGGGTGGGTTCAAGAGGAACGGGAGCTCTGGAAGTCGTGGTATTGAGCAAGAAGGGCTGACGGGAATTCAGATATGGTAGCTGAGAGGAATCAAGGATTCGGAACCTGCAGTAGGTAGTCGCAATCAGGCACAAGGTCCAAGTGAAGAGGATAAGGGAGAGCATCATGAATGGAATCTGTCATTTTTTTTTTTTTTTTTTTTCAGCTTTTTAGCTTTTGACTTCAGTTGTCGAGCTGTTTACATCCTAGGAATCCTTGGGCCTTTGCCTCTTTTCTTTGCCTCTTTTTTGGGCATTGCCTCTTTTTTGGGCTATTGGCCTCTTTATTGGGCTTTTTTTTTTTTTTTTTTTTTTTTAATTTTTATTTTTATTTTTTTTTTTTATAAAAAAAGGTGCATATTTTATTAGTAAGCGTACAAATTAAGTAGTTACATTTTAAAGTACAATGATTGCAAAACATAGCAATGCATATAGTTACATTTAGGTTGTCATAATATTTTAATGTTTTAAATTGCTTTGTATATGGCGTTATTTTTTTTCCAATAGCATATAATGAATATTTTTGAAATTTAAGGTCTTAAAATATATGTAGTGAGAATGTCAACAATAGGTAATTAAATAGAAACAATCAAAGAGTGAAAGTAGAAACTTAAATGATATTAAAACATTTTAAACTTCGTAGTCACATTTTTATTCCACTTTGTCTACATTGCTTATGGTTGTTTCCTTTGTGCTTTGCTACATTACCCTAGTTCTTTATATTAACTTCTATCAAACATGCATACACATCTATGTGTGTACACACTTATGCGAACATAGGCATTTAAACTTTTATATTGTTTCTTTTGTTGTCTCCCTTTTAAAGACAATTTTTGATTTCCTCCCTTGAGATTTGGAAAACTACTTCCTCATCATCAAGGTGGAAATCCTGTCTGCTAGAGTCAGTATATCGGGAGTTTCTGTTCAGAAACAATTTCTCTGTGGCTGGTCACAGGGACCAATTAGAGTCGTTCTGAAAGTTATTTTATATGTATCTTTTTATCTCTCTATATATGTATATATATATATATATACTTTTTTTTTTTTGAATATTTTCCCCCTTCTCCTTTTTTTTCCCCCCTTTTTAAATTTTTCCTCTTCCCCTCTTTAATATATTATTTCTCTGTAGACTGCACAAGCATGCGCAATATTGACAATGGTAGTGGAGAATTTTTTTTTTTTTTTTTTACAACTTTTGACAATGAAACTAAATACTAATT
The DNA here is from genome assembly GCF_947242115.1 of Biomphalaria glabrata. Taxonomy (NCBI): domain Eukaryota; kingdom Metazoa; phylum Mollusca; class Gastropoda; family Planorbidae; genus Biomphalaria; species Biomphalaria glabrata. The sequence goes on from NC_074715.1 coordinate 25,121,363, forward strand.
TAGTAACAATTTGATCTACAAGCTTGTTGAGATATGAAGTTATGTTGATGCTCCATATTAGAAAAACAGAAGAAAAATAATATATGTACACACTGTAAACGTCTGCAAGGTAGTAAGAAATAATATATTTGTATGTAGACTGCACAGGTATGCACAATACGGATAGTGGTGGTATTTTTTCAATATTCGTAAAGAAGTCACTATGGACATAATTGTTAAAAAGTACAAATGTATACAAAGAGTTGTTTGCTTAGATATCATGTGGTCATGCCTGATTCTCAATACAGTAACAACAGAAGAAAAACAATGTTTACATAAAACGTAAAGGTCTGCCCTTGTTCTTGATTTCTTGGAGTTACTCTTTTCTTTCCCTTTTCTTGGGTTTTCACGTGTTCGCTCCTGGTTCCTCATTGTTTTTTCCGTTCCTTGACTTGACGGCCTAATGTTCCATTTCGATATGATTCTCTGTTTTAATCGAATGAGATCTCTCGTTTTCTCCTGCCTAACTCGCTCGTCTTTGTAGATCAAAACTTTGGTTAAAGTCTTTACAGTCACAAGGTCAAGGCGTGGCCTTCGTGATTGTGTACTGTCTTGAATTGTCTTAACTCTTGCCAATTTTAAGGGGCGATCACTGTTTTTTTTTTATTTGGAGTACTAGCTTTTTTAATGATATGGTTACAGGGTCTTTAAACATATAAAAAGGATCATTTAGGATATATATCTATACACACGCATACACACTCGCATACACATATTCATATATATATTCCCTTTTCTTTAAGTTAATGGACAATCTTGGTATTTTTATGTAGCACTATATTGTTTCACTTTGCGTTCAATAATTTTCTTAAAAATGTGATCTAATAATACTTTCGAATATTGTTTATTATGGTAGACAATTTGTAAGTAGGTATTCCAGATAAGGTTTCTATATTCTGATAAAATAATTACATTGATGTCTCTTAGTTTTGTATTTATGGCTTTAGGTACTTTGTTAAAGAAAATAGCAGTATTTACATTTGCACAGGTTTGACTGTTTGCGTCAATAATATCTTCTAAAGTTTTTTTTGCTTCCTCAACCAGCTCACATTCACTAAATAAGTGTTTCTCTGGGTTTTGGTTTTCTTTTTTACAAATTGCACAGGTATATTTGGACCCTGTTGTAGTTGAGAGTCTTCCTTTTATTGGGGTCATCCCGAAGAGTAATCTGTAGGCTACTTCTCGTGCTTTGGGTGTTATGTATTTGTTGTGTAAATGCGTGAATGTGTCTGTTCAGTTGGTTGGTTTAACCCCTAACTCCCTGACCCACTTTATTCTAACTTCTAGGTTTTCTTTCAACTTGTCTCTGAGTATAGTGTATATTGTTTTTGAGTCGTGGTGTGTTATGTTTTCATTGCTGGGTAGGTGTCTTGTGAGTGATCTATAGAATGGATGTGTATGGTTACCAAAATGATGGGGTGTGTTGTTTTGAATGGGGAGGAGTTTGTTTAGTCTAAGTCCAAAATAATATAATACTAAGGGGAAGTTATTGGGAGACCTTACTACTTTCCCTACAAATTTTATTCTAAGCGTTTTGATTTTTGTGTGAATGTCTTGTAAGCCTATCCCTCCTTCTTTTTTGTCTTGTATGAGAGCTGTGTGTTTTATGTTCCTTATTGTGTTTTTGAAAATAAAATTTCTGATAGTGGTATTGATGTTGTTTATGAAATTAGGAGGAGGTTCTACTATATTTGCTAAGTAGATTATCTTCGGGATGACCAAGTTGTTTATTAATATAGCTCTCCCAAATATGGTTGTCGCCATGTACTGAAACATTCTAATCACGTTCTTTGTGTGGGCCAGAATCTCCGCCCACTGTTCACGGCAATAGTGTGCTGGGTTGCTAGTCCACACGATGCCACATACTTTTATTTCTTTCTGTATTTTAAGGTTAAAGGGAATGTTGGGGGGGATTTCCCACCTACCTAGTCCCATAATTGAGGATTTATTAATGTTTATTTTGGACCCGCTCGCCCTCCCAAATAATGTAAATTTCTCTATAATTTTAGCTATGTCTTTTTCTGAGGTGGGGAAAAGGGTGGTATCGTCGGCATAAGACTTAATTTTTACTACGGGGGTTGTACCGGGGATTTTTATTCCTAAAATTTCTTTGTCTAACCTAATATTCTCTAACAGGGGTTCTAGGCAAAGGGTGTATAAAAAGGGGGATAGGGGACAACCTTGCCTAACAGATCTTCTAATAGAAATCTTGGTGCTTAGTGTTTGATTTATTATTAGTTGACTTGTGGCATCGGTGTAGACTAGCTTTATGTATGTTATCAAAGTCTTGTCTATGTCAGTCTTGTCTAGTATTTTGAATAAGTAGTCAGGGTCAATTCTGTCGAAAGCTTTTTCTTGATCAATGGACATGAGGGCTGCTTTGAAGTCTTTGTCTTTACAGTAATATATGATGTCTCGTAGAAAGTGGTTCAGTTCGTCTATATTTTTTTCCGGGTTGCTACAGTACTGGTCTTGTCCTAGTAGGTGGGGTATAAGGGGCCTAACTCTTAAAAAAATCATTTTGGTCAGCAGTTTATAGTCAGCATTTAAAAGGGAAATGGGTCTAAAGTCACTAGGTGTTGTGTTGTTTTCAGGTTTTTTTGGTAATAGTGTGATGTATGCAAGATTAAAGTCTGCAGGCGTCTGTCCTGTTTCTAACATATCATTGTATAGTCTTAGTAGTAGGGGTCCTATTTGGGAGAAAAAGGTTTTATAGAATTCATATGTCAAACCGTCTGGGCCAGGGGATTTGTTATTTTGTGTTGTGTCTAAAGCAGCCCTCAGCTCCTCTAATGTAAAGGGTCTATTTGTCTTTTGTTTTTCTGATGGAGGTAATGTTTTACAGTGTTTTAGAATTATGTTTTGTGCGTCTGTATCTGTTTGTTCTTCATTATACATGTTGACGAAGTGTTTTGTAAAAATTTCTATAATTTTGTCACTCTCCTGTATTTTGTTTCCTTCTTTGTCTGTTATGTTGTTTATTATTCTATTTTGTTGTGTATTTTGTTCTAGCGCCAAGTATAATTTATTAGGCCCTTCCGACATTTGGGTGTTTTTGCATCTGATTTCGGCTCCTCTATATTTGTGTTTGTATAACTCTTCAAGTTGTGTGGTTAGGTCTGTTTTTTCAATTTCATCCTGCGTTTGAGTAAGCAGATTTTTTATTCTGTTTTCTTCATTTACCCTCTTTGTTTGTTTGATTCTTGCTAAAATTTTGAATTGTTGTTTGATGGAATTTTTAATTATTGTCCACGTCTTGGTTAATTTGTATTCGTTTTCTATGTCTTGTGTTGTTGCTAGCAGGAGTTGGTTTATTACTCTTTGGATTAGTGGGTCTTCCAAAAGGTTGTTGTTTAATTTCCAATGGGATTCTTTTGTTTTTTTTCTTTTTATTATTTTTTTTCCAAGTTCCAAAAGTACACCTTTATGGTCGGAGTAATGTAGTGTTTCTCCTAAATGTGTCACACTAAGTATGTTGGTGTCCGTGGGTGCGTAAAAACGGTCAATTCTGGTTTCAACCTGGTAGGATCTGTGTCTTAATGTAGTTTCCTTGCCATTCGGTTCTAATTTTCTATAAGCATCTACCAGGTGGAAATAGTTTACTATTTCTCCCATGTAGTTGTGTGTTTCTGCTACCGGCTGAGAGGGTGGATATTGTGTGTGTGTGTATTGTTTGTCTAACTGTGCCTCTATAAAGTTAAAATCCCCTCCTATTATTAGTTGTTCTCCTATGTTTATGGTTTGTAGTGTGTCATTGAGGTTTTGGAAAAACTCACGTTTTTCTCTCCCTCTCTGAGCGGGTGCGTAGATATTGACTAGTGTATATTTCTGTTCTTGTGAAACTACTCTAAGTATTACTACCCTCCCATTGTTGTCGTTGTGAGTGTGTGTGATTTTGTATCTATCGGATGTTTGTAAGATGGCTACCCCCTTATAGTCTCTGCCTAAGCTAAAATAACCTCCCATGAATCCCAAGTGTGTTGTAGTTTGTTTTGCTTGATATGTGGTAGAAGTATTTGTTTCTTGAAGGAAAATAAAATCCGGTTTATATTTTCTAGCGAGATGTACTATGTATTTATGTTTATTATTTAAGCTACGGATGTTAAGAGTTAAGATTTTAATGTCTGCCATGAATACGTGATGATGGGTTGTGTGTATATGAGTGTGGGTGTGTATGAATGTTTGTGGTCATTTTATAAAATGTTTTTCATTAACCTGTTTTGTTGTTTATTTACTGTATGGATGTGGGGCTTCCCCCCTCGTCTATTACTAATTTAGTCGAGGAGTCGGAAGAATTCTCCTCGATCTCCCCCTCTTCTTCCCCTCTCTCTTCCTCCAACCGAGGATCTTCATTCGTCCTCTCTAGCTGTGTGTCCCCGTTAGGGTCGTCTGAGGAGGAGGATAGCGTTCTTTTTCTTGTCAATTTGGTTGGGGAAGTTGGTGTTGCACTGTCCCCCATCGTTTTCATTTTTTTGTGGGTTTTTTTCTTATCGATAGGATTTGTAAGGGAGAGATCCCCACCTCTTGTATCTGTGTCTACTGTGTTGGCCACGGCCCCATCCCTTTTGTGGTTACCCACCAAAATAAAACCATCTCTCTCTAGCCATGTGTCATTTTGTGTTTCATTTTGTGCGTTTTGTTTAGTACTTTTTTCTACTGTTTCCTCCCCCCTCAGGACCGAGGCATAGGTACCTTTAGCATTGTGCTCCTGTTTTTATCGGGGATTTTTCCCTTCCCTTTCAGGGTGGTCCTATTTGGACACTGATTTGACCAGTGTTGGTCTTGTCCACAGTGCCAACATTGCTGTCTTCTCCCCGGAATGGTGATAAGCACTTTATATACTCTGGGGTCATCTACATATTTCAGGTGGATGTAATGAGGGACTTCTGTCCCTTTCTTGATTTTCAACCAAGCGGCCCACTTGTCCGAATTGCCTAACTTGACAGGCTCTACTTTGGAACCTTCTTCACTGAAGGATTGGAAAATCTCAATGATTTTGTTTTTTACAATAGTGGGTGCCACCCAATGCAGTGTAATTTTTACTTTTTCATCCTCAATGGTTGAAACTTCAACTTTGAGGGTGCTTTCAGTCCCAAAAGTCTTTCCTAGAATACGGGCTCTCACCCTTGGACTATTGGGAACTAAGAACCAGACGAAAGGGTTCTCGAATCTATAGAGAGAACCCACTTCGTCAGGAGACAGACTTAAAACAGTCATGAGGCTAGCCATTGAAGCCTTAATAGACTCTTGCCCTATCAATTTGAGCAGCAGAGTACCAGAAGGGTGAACCAAACCACCTTCCAAGTCTTTCTTCTCAATTAAGAAAGTTTTTATTGACATGACTGTGTAAATAAATGTAAACTCAAATGAATTAATCAAATAGTAAATCAAATAGAAGTAAAGATGAACGAGTGAACAAAAAATTGAAATATCTAGAATAGAGTGTGTAGAGTGAATACACGAGTGAACAAAAAAATAAAATATTTAGAATATAAACACTATGGAGTGTGTAAAGTGAATACCAAAATAAAAGGGCTTCTCACGTCACACTAATAATCCATAGAATAACACAATAATCCAATAATGAATACACAAAAAAATACACAAAATACTTTTAAGAATTCATAGACAGAGACCGTCAAGATCAACTCAACTCGACAACCTCGGAAACCAAGATTTTTTTTTTTTAAATCTGTAAATGAGAAATAAAGTTGAGCGACTGCCCGCGATTGAAGAGGTTTGAAACTTATATGCCGCTTGTCCGGAAATAAGGATTGGGCAGGAAAGCATGTGATAGGTCAAGATAGATAATGAGAAACCCGGTCAAGTTGACCGCTTCCCACTCATTTATTATTAAGAACACCTGGTTAGAGGTCAAGCGTGAAGTGCGCTCAGGGTCTAGACAAAGGGGAGAGGACAGACTGGCTGTCTCGTAAGATGAAAGGATCGTCTCGCGCTAGTGATCAAGTCAACAATGTCGAGACATAGGAACACTAGACTAGAATAATGGAGGCTTGCCCAGATGGGCAAACTGGTGAGTCGCAAATGTGGTTTGACATTTGTGCTAAAATAAGGGGAGATAAGCAAAGGAGCATGGTCACGTGGTCGCCAATGTGGTAGAATTAGTCTAGTGATAAGAGGAAAAGGTGGGTTTTGGAGGGGAAATAATAAGGATGAAATTAATACATAATAATTATTGCTGTGATAAAATTCTCACAGTACACGTTTCAGTGTCTCCAGTTAACTTACAAGTGCATCTTCCCAAGAAACTTCTTGGTTTTTCTAAAATAACTTGTCACTTTCAACATTTCTGTTGGCTGTCCCTCTAGGTCATTCTAATATCATGTTTATCTATTCCGAGTCCCTCTAGGTCAGTGTAGGGTAATTTTTAACTAGACTATTCCCAGATATATGGACGTAAGCTCTAGCTATATGGACGTAAGCAATAGATATATGGACGTAAGCAATAGTTCTGAGGCAGTTTTTCTCTACGTCTAGAACATCTTTTGTGTTGAGGGACAAGTAGAGAAAAAAAATCATTAGTTCTCTACCCTTGCGGTGCTTTCTCGTTAGAAAACATGATAATGTGTCGTAGCTGCAAAGTTTAGAATTTCTCTAGGAAATGTGATTGCTCCATTGACTGGTCAGATATAATTGAAATAAGGGGAATCACACTTACAACCGTGAGAAGAGGCCTGATTCAAAGTACATACAAAATAAGTACTGAAAAATATAGAACTTATGGGGTAATATTTGAAAGCCTAAATGTTATTCAACCAAGTATCGTAGTTTATAAATTGCAGACGTTAGGCTACTTCAAAAGAGAAGATAATTACGCCATACGCGTATCTATGTCTCTATCTAGTCGTGCATGATAAAATAGTCTAAATACTAGCCCTGTATTTCAGAGGCGTCAATTACATTGATTTCACACGCCCAGTTAGCTAATCGTGATCGCAAATCATCCATTTCAGAATAAACTTTCCCAATAAAAACGTATCATTGTTTTGTTCTGTATTAATTGCAAAATGTATGTATTCAATCTCATCCGTTCGATACAATCAGTTAATCTGGAGGGGTTTTAAACTTAAAGCCCTCTGTAGGAGGGGGTTTAAATTTAAACGCTCATAGAATTTAGAGTAATTTGCTTTTTTTTTTAATATTGAAGAGTTGGTTTTTAGCTTCAAACACCACTGGCGAGGGGTTTTAAACTCAAAACCCTTTGGATGGGGTTTAAACATAAAGCCCCATGGTGGGGGGTTTAAACGCTCATAGAATCTTATGACTGACGTATGCTTTAGCCTTATACTGAAGATTGGGTTTTATCGTAAAAAAAAAATAATTCAGAGAGGGTTTTAAAATCAAATTCCCCTTTGACGCGCTGGGGAAAGTGATGGTTTAATATTAAAATCTCACCTAAAATAAACAAAATGAAAGCAAACAAGGTTACTGGGACAGTTTGTGTGGAAACACAAACTTAAAATCGGCCCCCAAAAACTGTCCACCCAGGCAGGTAAAAAGGCAGGTTTCAATATTTTCAGAAAGAGTATCAGCAGAATGAAATTCTATCAAAGGCAAATGACGAGAGGAATGGAGAGAGTAGGTTGACAGATCTTATGTGGTGCCCCAACGATCCAACAGACCAAGGGAAAGGTGAAGTTAGATGTGAACCTGGCCTATCAAATGATCATATAAAAATATAGTATATAGTCATCTCCCTTACTAAATAGCCTCCCGTGTTTTTGCTAATAATAGTTGTAAAAATGGTGTATTTTTATGAAAAAACTGCTTGCATAGTTGATTTAAAAAATTAACATTTTCGCTTTCAGAAAAGAAAAAAGTAGCCGTTTCGTCAGAACTTTCAAAGGTCTAAAATATCATGATGTCGGATTTTCAATATCTTTTCTAGTTTACGAGCTCTAAACGGGACAGACTGACATACAGACAGACCACACAATACCAATAGCGTCTATACCCCTTTCGGGGGCCGCTAAAAATCAGTCACAAAGTTATCCACTCCCCCAACCCCTCCCCCGGCTACGCCCATGTTAAACTAGCCTATATAATTATTTCCTTTAGCTGACAACACAAGAATCAATGAAAAGAAAATTAGTTAATTACCTACTGGTTATTAATTATTTTGTTTAGTATCTTGAACAAGGGAAAGGAATCGTACTTGACAGATGTGGTTTTACAAGTTGAATATATTAGTCCCCTTGAGAACTCTTGATCCCTGAGTGAAAATTTGTTATACATTTAAAAACAATTATTTAAATGTTCTCCAAGAGACCCCTTCTTCCTTCCCCCTTACACAATTCTAACTGGTCCAGATTTTAAAAAAAGTAATAGCTCTAGGTTCATATCGCATTGAGAAAGCTAAAAGCAAAACAAAAATAATTGGTAAAAATATTTCTATCGCAAAGATTTATATCTCTGGGTCAATCATGCATATGTGATATGATTACATGACTGATCTGAACTAATTGATACAATTACACTTAATATAAGATTTGTTTTCTTCTAAGTACATTATATATAGTCATGTTTTACTTGTTTGGGAATTAAATATATCGAAAAGTCAATAGGCCTACAAATGGTAAATATGGAGCTTGTGGATTTTCGCGAATTTCTACACTAAATTCTGAATATATCAATATTATTATATTATTTATATAGATATAAGGACAGTTTATTTCGGTTGCTCTGTTTCAATAATTAAAGTTAAGTCCCTAGTGCATCAGCATTCATTTTAATTTGTGAAAACAAAATGTAGATCTACTAGGCATAGACTTTTTTTTAGTTGGCAGTATATTGATATTAATATTCAAGCAACTTTTTACACATGTATTCATACGCTGTAGCGATAAAATATATTATTCCTTTACAAATATCAAGTTCAAAACGAAATCAAATTTAGAACTATTTTAATTTTATTTTTCAAACAACACTGAATCATTGCAATTGTAATATATTTATAATCATATTATGTTTAAAGACAAAGTTTTTATCGCGCACTATTGACTGTTTGGTTTTAGGAGTGCTTCGGTTTGTCATGGATAGTTCTTGAGTCTTCAAAGTAATGTGTTTTGTGTGCTATTCACTTATTGGATTATCCTATGTTCGTATTAATCGATACAAGCAGATCTACATACTAGTTAGTATTTCATGTTGTGCTTAATGCTCATTAATCTTTACTTTAAAATGCTGCATCAGAATGCCGGTCGACAACCTCAGAAACTTGTTCTGTAGTATTAGATCCATATTCTTTCAATAATCCTAGATCTAGATCTAGATCTGGTTGTCGTGTGTTTTGCAACACACGCAATGGCTGATTTTTGTGGACATTCGCAACACAGTAACTACAGTATCATTGAGATCATTATCCCCATGATCTTGTATGCTTAGTATAGGGCAAATAAATCAACGTGTTAGAATCATGTGCTAATTTCGTTAATAAGATTTAATCATGTTCGGTATGCTTCAACATAGATATAATATACTATTATAGATCTATAGACTTTCACATTATTTAGATCTATATACTATATTCTAAATGTAGTCAGTAGTGTCTACTGTGTTAGTAGGTCAGTTTGTAACGCCATCTTTTATTGTGGAAATAAAATGTGGAATGGGAAAACAATTGGGAGTAGGGGTGGGGGAACACAAACATTTCTTATTTTATTCTAAATACTAGAGTCATTTATATGATTAGATTATTTAGATCTAGACTCAAGACTAGATTCTTCTAGATCTAGATTATTTTACTAGATAGTCTAGAATAGTCTAGATCTACTATCTAGTCTAGATCTAATTAATCTGTCTCTGCACATCAAATCATCAAGTCTACAACTACAAGTACAATCTGTAACAATCATCTTTCAATTCATCAAATTTCATGGTAATTCTAAATTAAATTCATGATTATGATGATTATATTATTTAATTATTATTAATACAAATTATGATTCTAAGTTAACTAAGTATTCTAACATATCATAAAGTCATAAATATAAACATTCTAATCTAGTCCTAGTCATTCTACTAATTCTAGTCTTCTAGATCTAAATCTAGATCTAGTTACTAGTAGGGGTGTTCCGGATAGTACTTTTTGATATCCGGCCGGAGCCGGATATGACCGGATAGTAAAATTTGATATTCGGCCGGAGCCGGATACCTAAGTGTCTTGTTAATAGCTTGTGTTGCTGAACATTTTACGAAACTATTAAATAACATACCTATATTGGTTGGTTTTATTTTTTTTCCTTTTATATATCTTATTTTTTCAAACTCTGTTACTGATTGATTTATTCAAACTTAACAGTATTTCTAAAAATCTGTATAGCATGAGTGTGTCTGTATGTACGATACCACCAACTGTAAAGGATGTGTAGGAAGGTCAATGTAAATAATGTTAGTATATATTTAACTAATTACTAATGTAAATCTCTCATAAGTAAAGTGCAATCTGCCTTATATAGTGGTCGGATGTATGTGTTCATGCATTTCAGAGCAACAACCTGGTCAGATATACCTAGTGAGTCTACACATGTAGTCCTAGAGTAGTGTGTATAGTTGTTTGTGTTAACCATCAAGCATTGTTTTTTCCTTGAGCATACGCACGCAATAGAGTTGGGTGTCAGTCAAAAAAGACAACACATTGGCATGGTCAGTCAAGCATATAGATACATTATACCCGTCCACTAGTTAGAGGTCAAGGTTTTTTTTTGTTGTTTTTTTACACTCCAGCATATTGTTTCTTTGTTTGCTAGATCTAACTGCGGTACTATTGTTCAATTTATTTTATGCGATTTAAAAATTTACTGTAAGGTTTTCCGTTATTTATTAAGTCAAAAGAATTAAATAATGAAATTAGCTTTCTTTCTAAAGGTTTTAATACAAGGCAAAAATACACACACGCAAACATGCACATCTTTGTTTTATTTTAAAGTGCAAAGAACGTACGTAAGAAACATTAAATGCAAAGATCGTATGTTTGAAACATCTTTCTTAATTAATACTTATTAATTATTTTATTCGTGGTTTCAGTAACTGTTACAAAAGGGAACGATAGTAATTCTATGAACGTCAGGTATGTAAAAGTCGTCCTCGCCTGATACACAGTAGCTAAGTACGCATCTTAAATAAAAAAAAAATAAATAATAACAAGGAGTTGACTGTCACAAATTATTAAGAATATTGTTATCAAATCAAGACACTTAACTGCAGGAGTAATATTCAAGTTAACACGTTAGAAAAATTATTTAACGTTAATATTTATTGACAGTGTAATATCCTTTGTTAGCAAGTTGCGTTTTTTTCAATCTGGCTTAAAAATGGTCAATGTCTATCAATAAATTGGGTGTCAATGACCAAAGAAATAAAATAAAGAGTAGGGGGTGTTTAGCTCTCCATTTAAAGATAGCCCTGTTCGTGTCTTCTACAAAATAATTAGTTACTGGCTTACTGGGCTATATAGTCTCGCGGTTTGTGTTCTGTGTAGCTAAAGGTCACTCGTTTAGATGCGTGTGATCTTTAGTCCAGTTTACTAATTGAGATTTATGTTCAAGTAACGTAGCACACTTGAAAAGGTGTGGCCTCTAGACCAACCACGTGATTAAGATTTTTCTCCAAATAAGCAAACTCTTTGTACGGATACCCGTGTAGATGTTTTGCTTTAAGTCCAGGCCACCCCCCACCCACCCCAATTTAGATTAACTACTAAGTAAACAAACATAGTTCCCTCGTGTGACCTCTAGAGAGTGCTTATGTCCATCGTATCTGACTTGGGGTCACCTGTCAATCAATGAACTCAATGTGATGGACTAAACAAATAAAAGGGGGAGGGAGTTAATCTGGAAATATACCTAGTTACCTTAGAGGTGTGGCTCTTGTAGTCCAGCCCCCCTAATAAAGATTAACTACTAAATAAACAAACTCAGTACCCTAGAAAGGTGTGACCTCTAGAGAGTGTCAATACGCTGACATTAAACCTACGTCCATCGTATTTAACTTGTGGTCAACTGCCTATAAAAAAAAACTCAATGTGATGGACTAAACAAATAAAAAGGGTTGGGAGTTGTTCATCTCTTCCTCTGGATATATACTCGCACCGCTAGACAGACGTCTGGTCAGCATGACGTAGTCAAGGAATGTAGCATTTTAACATGTTAACTAACCTACTCAAAGGTCAAGACAAATTGAAAAAAGTGTCAGCCATTGCTGCTCTGTATGTAAAGTGCATTTATGATGTAAAGTTTCATTTCTATTTATATTAAGTTATTAACACGCCTTGTCTTTATAATAAACGATGTTTGGTGCATATTCATAATGGCTCTATTTTTAAGCACATTATTTTGTTTTAATATAAACATTAATACATTCTACAACAGACATTAATGGAACGAGGTCCACTTTATGCATATTAAATAGGTGTATTTTTTACTATCCGGTAGTGATATCCGACCGGAGCCGAATAGCACCGGATAGTAAAAAATGACGGATATTCGGCAGAAGCCGGAGCCGGAGGGACTATCCGGTGCACCCCTAGTTACTAGTAATAAAAAGTATAGATTTATAATAAATTAGAGATCTAGATTTATTCTAGATCCATAGATCTTTACAATAATACAAGAGTCCAGTTTCTAGATCTACAAAAAATATTTAATTAGACTTTAGACTACATAGAATCTCTCTATATATAGATTATTCTTATTATTATAGAATATTATAGATCTATTTCTATGTCAGCCTAGTCTTCTAACGTCTATTCAGTCTATTGTCTATTAATATTAATCTATTGTAAGTCTGTCACAGTGTCAGGCTCTGTCTTAGTTTCTAGTCTAGTATAGACTATTACTATAACTATAAGTTATATGTCACTGTAACTATATCTATGTAATATTATTGGTAAAAGTCTACATTCTACATTGACTTTACCTACCAATGAACTAGATCTAGAATTAGATCTAGATGGATTGATCATAAAATCATAGATCTAGAATTCTAGATTATTTATATAATATATTGTATTTACAGGTCTACTAGATTGACTAGATATAGATTCTATATGAGTGTTTCTCCAGTACTGGTTACAACTAGGTGTTGGTTCACTAAAAAGTCCGTATTTCATAAGATTGTTATTCAAATGTGACAATTTGCATTACATTGCATTAAGAAATGGTTAATCTATAAATTTTGATATTTTGAGCTCATAAGGTGCTAGGGAAATATTGAAATTGTAAAAAATGTGTGAAATTACTACCCAAAATGGCAGCTTTTGATGTAACACGGAACACCATGGTATGATTGAATTAATATCGTACTAAAACCAAGGGGCATAAAACTTCCATCTTTGTTGGAATATGTTAACAAGATCCTCATATTTCAATGTCATTATTTAGTTTTTCTCAAGGTTATTAAAATATTGATTAAACACGGCCACAAAAAGGCGTTTGAGGCGCATCGCGATGTGTCCCACTTTATACGGAATTACAATCCTCTATGAATTGTAAACAAGAAATAAATAATATGCTCAACATTGCATTTCTGTTACAACAAGCATTAAAGATTTCTTTTAAAGTATTTTTTTTGTTAAAAGCTTTCTAAACATGCATAACGAGCTTAAAATAGGTCGAGGTGTCCCAGATGAAGCGCCTGTGCTGCGTGTGTTAAGAATGGGATTATTTTTCCCACAACACTACTTTTTATGAATGAGAGTTCTTTTGAGCATCACAGGTATTGTGTAGAACAAAAGAAGTGCCGTTTCCGCTGGAAATACTGGCGTAGTAATTAACAGGAGTACGTAAACAATAGCGTGTCCCACAATAAACCATTGATGCGCCTCAAGCGTCGACACGATCAATCGCCGGCAATCTTGCACAAAAACCTCATTTAATCTGTTTTTTGTGATCTTTTGTGAATCAACAACCCATCAGGTACGTAGATATTTCATTATTCTACTGAAATTTAAGCTTATTACAAATAAGTTTGATTGCAATATCCAAATCGAAGTGCTTTTTTTATTACGAGGTTACTAAATTTAACCATTCAATCATGACGTCACGTGAAGCGTCTTGAACACAATTTAGTCTTAAATCGTAAAGTTAATCAATTTTAAAGCCTGTTACTAAACAAAAAGTTTATATTTCTAAAACAATTATGTTGATGTAATAGTAGACGTGTGTAGCGATTTAAAATAATTAATTTGTTTTTATTTTGAGAAGTAAATTGGATTAGGCGTTGAGGCGCTCCTTGGGACCCCGTGCTGGTGTTTTCCATGCTTAAATTATGGCGTCACATGTAGCGTCTAATGCGAGTTCAGGATTTGTTACGTTTTCTGTATTCATGGAAGTTTTAATTAAGATTAAATGATTTTAATATATGTAATAAACTATTTTCATAATTAATCATTTTAAATGAACATTTTTTGACATCTTTTATTTTATATTTTTTGTAATTTTACTTTACATCGTTTGGGGCGTTTCAGTGGACACTACTCCGTTTGTTTACAAATGGTGTCCTAGTTTGCGTCTGTTAAGTCCAAATAGATTTTAGTGATAGTTTGTTAAAGATTTTACAGTGTCAGATAATATTAGCTACATCTAAAAGAAATAAAGCGGTACTGTTTAAGAAATATTAAATAATTAAAATTTACTTATTACTGTAAATAAGATTTAGAACTATTAGATCTTTCGTTTGAGGCGCATCTCGGACACTTGTCTTTAAAACTTTAAAGAGCTTAACTCTAGATCTAGAAATCTAGACCTAAATCTAGATTTACTCTAGATTAACTCTAGATCTAGATCTAATTATGTAATTCATTATCTAGATTTACTCTAGATCTAGATCTAATTATGTAATTCATTATATTATAGCTAGATTTACTCTTGAGTCTTGATCTAGACCTAGAGTAGAGTAGAATAGTCTAGTGACAGTCTAGTCAGTCTAGATCTAATTCACTATCTAGATTTAGATCTAAACTAGATTATTAGATTAGAAATCATTAGATCTTTTATGAATCTAGACTAGTGACTCTAGACTAGATCATTTATGACTAGATTTAGAATCTAATTTTAGATTTAATAATATATTTTTCTTTAAATTGACCAGTATCTAGAAAAATATCTAGAGACTAGATCTATATTATAGACCTATTCTATATTAAAATGTAGATAGTATCTAAAACAAAGTTTGGTTTAACCTGCACTTAATTTCCATTGTATTGTTTATACAGTATATTCAATTATATTATATTCAGTTCTTTCAGTCTACCACTGAATGATTATAACTTAAGTTAATATAATTAACAGTACTAGTCCTATACTATTGATTGAGTCTATCCCTATCAAGCAATTATGGGCATTACTAGACTAGATTTAAATAATGCACCAATATATAATATATTATATGTTTATGAAATTTATTAGTAGGCCTATATTATATATAATAGATCTATTTATTTAGATACTTATACATTTTTTATAAATTACAGATTTCAGTAATGGAGTATCTGTTAGAGTTTCAAGGCGTCTACAAGCCAAGAAAGACTCTAAATTTACAAGCATCAAAGCCTGAGTCTCTAACACGTGTTGCTGTTTTAGAGCAGAGAGAAAAGGAAAGGTTGAGAAAAGCTGCATACAGGGCCTAGTTAAGCCCACATGAAAAAGCTTGGATAAACAGAAAACGCAAAGAAAGAAAACAGCAAGCTAATAGTCCACTTAATGTCATCTCAGCAGAGGTTGGTGAATCACTAGGTACTGGATTCCAGACTCCAGTGGCAAAAAGAATGGCTGTTTCAAGGGCTTTGATGAAATTGCCTAGGTCACCCAAGAAATATGCTGCAGTTTTTGATGGTCTCACACAAATATGCTCCCCAAGAAAAAGTAAAAGCTGTCCATGACATACGCTTTCTGCGCCTACCTGAGAGAAGAAAGCTCATCCTTCTAAACAACATTAAAGAAAGTATCAAAACCTAACTACACTCCACCAGCAAAAAAAAAAGTCAGATGTCTAGTGCTCATAGACAAGTACTCTGCAGTATCCTTAGTAAGTACAACAAACTCAGAGGTTGTGCTACTCATTTCTAACATTTGGTCAAGAAGTTTTATGTCCAAGTGCAAATCAGAACAAATTGCAAGAAAAAAAATGACGTGATTGCATTGCACAAAATGCCTTGGAAACAATATTCATTTTTTACAGTAGAGGGAACTGATCCCTCTCAATCATCTGTTAGTGCTCAAACAGGAAAACGTTTCATGCAAAAGCTACTTTACATAAGATGCAGTCTTGCTTATGTGAGTTGTGTTTGAAGATTTTTCTTTATATAGAGGGCATTAATAAATTTCTGATCAAAAAAGGACACAGAGAGCTGACATTAATAAATCCAGCTTCATCACTTGACTTAACTCTATGCCCAAGAACTAATGCCAATTGTTTTCATAAGCTGCAGTGCATTGAAAGATCATGTAGCAACTGTGGTGTGGATTTAATTAACAAGTATTGAGCCTTTAAAAAATTGCACAGATGAATTAGCAGAGTGGAGTATAGTATGTGGTCAAAGATGACGGATGAGTATGTTCAGAGTGATGGTACACTGCAAAAGGTATCAAAGTGGCGACCAGTAAATAAAGAAGGATCTTTTAATGACCTAGTGAGAGGTATTACACCTAACACTATTGCTTACAGAAATAGAAGCTGTTTCTGCTATCCATACAGAAATTCATATGGCAGTCAGTGCCTGCATGATGAAATATGTGGCTCTTGGAAGGTGTTCAAACTTCAGAAACAAAATGGTAAGTACTTGTATTTATTTATTTTTAAATAGCACTTTACAATTATCTGAGAAAAAAACATTATTCATTTTAAAATTACGTAATTGATTTCTAAATGAAATTGTTTCTTTTTCTTCAGTAGTGCAATCTCAGTCAAATCTTGAAGACTCTTTGGATGTCAGTCCCATATGCTCAAATTCAAAGGTAAAGAGCTTTTACATATAAACATTTTAAACATTTTCATTGAATCTTATGTTACCTGTATTGTATAAGTTGTTTTTTAATAATATACCTTGCTAAATAATTTTAGACTCATTTTAGAAATTAAGTATTTCAGCCCCATGTTGTTGTTTTTTCAGGCCCAAACAATTTTCTTCACTCATCAAAAGTACATTGTAAATAGCTGTGTGATTGTCAAGTATGGGGAAATATTCTATCCAGGTATAATTTTTTGCACTGTGTACCTTTTAATTTCAATAAACAAGTTCAAAGTATGTTTTAGATTGAAGTATTAACTTTTCAACATTGCTGGTAATTTTTTCTAACAGGAGTTGTGATAGAAGTCCTGGATGATCAGCGCAGAAATAATTTTTTAAAAAGGCACAGAAATTAAAGAAATATAGGACATACAGTTAGTGTATGCAGACAGGATTGTTACTGAAGTGATGTTGATACCAAGGCAATAGTTTGAGAGTGGAATGTTTTGATTTCTGAATTTGTCAAATAAAATTTGTGTACAGTTTTATGTGTTTTCTTTTCTTTCTTTTTTTTTTCAAACCTTTTTCTGTGTGTTAAAACTAACAAAAGATATAAAATATATATTTGTCAATAATTAAAAATAATAATGATCATTCACTTGTGCACAGATAAGACAAAAATATAAACTTATAAACATTATTTTAAAAAATGGTGTCCCATGAAGCACCCGCGACATTTTGTGAAATTAAAGCAGCATTTTTACAAATGGGTACTATATGACTAGAATAGTGAACTTAATAACAAGTCTAATGGATCACTTTAGTGCAAAAATAAAATAATTTCTATATTCTCACAGAATATCTTTTAAAAAAACTTTAACTTGTAGTGTCACAGGTGCTACGGTGTCCCAAATTTTGAATTGAGCTCAAATCCACTTTTTCTATGCAAAAGCATAAATTTCAGTATCTAAAGACTAATATCAATAAAGACAGTTATATTATGCTAAAATACAATGAATTTATCAATTGGTCGTTGTTAAATTATCAAGTGGTGTCCCGGTGATGCACCTGTGACGCAAAAGGGGGTACCCCTTGAATAGACACTGCTGTCAAAATCTACATCTTGCAATTCATTTTCTATTGATAAATTCTTAAAGTGAACTGGTTGAAGAAGTGAATACAGTTGAAATGAAACCAAAAACTTCAACTTTAATTTTTAGCATAATGTGACACTTTTTGGCACCAGTACTGGAGAAACACTCATATATATATATATTTAAGTATATATAATATTAATTCCTAGAATGTAGACAACTGAAAAAAATTGTGTAGCCCAGTGTTCAATTCCAGGCCAATCAGTGAATTTCCAGTTTGCTTAAATTATAATTTTAATATAATATATCGTTATTCTAATACTAATAGTTTTACATTTTATAAAGTCTTTATGTACCATCCCAACATTTGTATGTAATACTGCTTTCCCATAGGCGGACTGAGTGTAAAATCGGCCCTAAAAGTTTTTTGTGTCCAGATGCTTTTCACAATTTCAGCCTATTCTTTAAATTTAAATATTTCAATGTGCCTTTATCTAAACTTCTTTTACAAGTTACTTGAATGTTTCCTGATTGAATGTTGATTTGAGTCACTTGTTAAAAATCTTAGAAAGTTGAAGGCACACATGCATATCTAAATTCAGGAGGAATTTGAATGTTCTGCATCTTAGTGGATAGTTAGTGATACTTCATTATCTAAATGACAGCGTGAATTTTCATTCGTGAGTGTAATCATTGAGATTTATCAAGATTCTTGAATTGGTTGTACTAAACTGGCCAAGATATTAGTAATTTTACTACATCTCTTAGCAGAGAATTCCAGCAATTTGTAATTTTTTTCTCTCAATTATTCTTCCTCTCCGAACCTTTCTCTTTTCCTAACTGCAAAAAATTATTTGTGAAAGATTTTTTTGGCGTATAAATCCTGGGATCTTGCTACAAACTAACTCAATAATATAATTTATATAAACATTTGACTGGACACGCTGTCATCAAGTCAATTTTACAAACAGTGAATGTATCTATAAATAAATTGTATATATATATATATATTCTACCCCATTTTAATGGGAAATTCTTTATTAATTTATGTATAAGCTTATCGTCTTGTAGATTCAGCCTAGTATGTTCACACTAAATTAACTTCTACAGGACTATACATAATATAAAACTTGTGTTTTTTTTTTAAATCACTTCTAGGTGTATATAAATGATTGTAAATCAATGGTAGCATGGTTTATGGGTATAGGTCAGGGGTGGGCAAATTACGACTGCCAGCCTGTTTTATGCGCCGACACCTACATAAATCAGGTGTGCCCACGGTATATACATATAAAAATGCAAATATATTTAAAATAATATGTATATGAATTATTGAAACTGTCTTATAAAAAGTTTCAAGTAAACGAAGATTATGCTTTTTGGCTATACATCAATACACCCAATTCAAGACACAATCTCTGATCAGTATTTATTCAATGCTATGAAGAACTGTGTTGAATATTGTGTAGGCTTGGAACAAGATTGCAAATGTAACAACTGATGGAGCTCGATCTTTGACTGAGTGTTATTTTTTTTTTTTTTTTTTTTTTTTGAAATATATTTTTTATAAAAAATATCCCAACCATAAACTCTAAACAGGAAAGTTTGCACAAAGCTGCATAAAATTTCAACATACTGTTTTATAATATACATATCAATCGAACTTACTAGAGCTAGGGGTGTTAACCACAGGTAGTTCCGATTTAGGAACAAAGTAATCCAATGTATCTGCCAACTTAGCATGGGCAAGGCATTGAGAACAATATAAAATCTCAAGGAAGGACATTGACTGTTAATTTGTTACCAATATTTCTAATGAAGAGTGGAAGACAGATTTCACGTGTTTCATAATTGCTATTGCAAAGGGTATTTTGCATATGAAATGTAAATGCATGTTATATCTTTTCAAACAAGGCTTTCCCATTTCTACAAGCAAGCGAAAGAAAACAGGTTTAGTCATTTTCCTTAGCTGAAAAGTGAAACTATTTCTAGTAAAATTTATTTAGATTCCTTAATTGTGCAATTTTTAAAAGCAAATTTTAAATACGTCAAGAAACAGTTTTCAATATCATCAGCTCACCATTTAGCGCAGAAGCTGATTCAGCTCCAGAGGACATAATTCCAAGCAAAGAGAAGTTCCAGTCAGTACTTCCACGGGAGTCTTTTGGGTGCCAGAAGCTGTAACACTTAAAACTTTGCTGCTGTTAGCACTATTTGTAAACATATTTGTATATATATATATATATATATATATATATAGAGAGAGAGAGAGAGAGAATTTCATGCCAAACATATATTTATCTATATTTTGCTTTCAGAAAATTGTCCATCTCTAAAGGAGAGTTTCTGCTAGAAACATGGCTGACCCAGCTCCTCCAGACAAAATAATGGTTTTTAGACCTACTTTTGAAGAATTTAAAGACTTCAATAAATATATCGAATACATTGAATCATGTGGTGCTCACAAGATGGGTTTGGCAAAGGTATATTCATATTATGTGATGATGTCAGTTTCTTAACTTTAAATGCTGATATTACTTTTAAGTAAATTGATTGATCTGGCTGTTGGGGGGGGGGGGGGTGTAGGTTCTCCCTACATGCAGTTTTCTGTCATAACAAGCATCTTTCTCAGCCATTTAGTTTCACTACCTGAAACATTGAAGATGAAATTAGGGTGGTATAATAAGGTGACAAACACTTACTATTTTATCAAAAGTCATGACAGTGTGTATTGCTTTTTTGGTAATGCCCAAAATGGCTCTATGCATGGTGTACCTTTTTCTAAACATGACCAACCAATTGTAATTAAACTACATGTACTTCGAAGATACAGTAAGAGATAGATTGATACGAAAAAATTTGATTTTCATTTCATGCTCAGGTATAGGGAACTGTTTGTTTCAGTGGCTTAAGACTGGTAGGGTTAAATCACAAAGTAGCAGAGTTCTGTGCAATATTTCCAAAAATTCAGTTTATGTTTATACATATTAATTCAAGTTTGCAATTTAAAATATCATGTACATTATTAGACAACTTTGATTAATTTTGTTTTCTAATAGATAAAAGCTTTGCTTGGAGAATTTTTTTTTCTTCAAACATTTTAAGCCTTTGATAGTTCTGTAAAGCATTGGGAAAAAGGGGGGGGGGGGAGAAAAGATCATGTTTTTAATATTTTGGTTTGTATTTAAAAGGTAAAAATCAAAATTGTTTAAAATCATATATATATATATATATATATATATATATATATATATATATATATATATATATATATATATCCATTAAAAAATATATAATTGCTAAAGACAAAGTAAAAGTCATTTGAATGAGTTCAGACACACATTTTTTTATGTCTCTTTTTGAAATTCAAAACTTTATTGTACATAAACTTTCTCCTCTAGTTTTATCATGCAAATGCATGCCAAAGAAAAGTACTAAACAACCAACAAAGTAATACATTTGTTGATTTAACATATACACTTTTTGTTTTGTAGATTATACCTCCAAAAGAGTGGGTCCCCAGGAAAAATGGGTATGATGACATAGACTTAATGATTCCTGCTCCCATTGAGCAAATTGTTACTGGACACCAAGGTCTCTATACACAGTTTAATGTTCAGAAAAAAGCCCTGCATGTGAAAGAGTTTGAAGCTATGGCTAACTCTCCCAGGTAATCTTTGATTTTTATTGAAGCAGTCCTAGTTTATTTTTATTTTTTTTTTTTTTTAATGTTTTTCCCTTCTAAATTCTTTATTTTATTTGGTCACAGGTACCGCACACCAAACCACTTTGATTATGAAGACCTTGAGAGGAAGTATTGGAAAAATATTACATTTGGTGCTGCTATCTATGGAGCAGATATCAATGGATCTATTACAGATGATGATCAAGATTACTGGAATATCAATCGTTTAGGAACCATATTGGATCATGTGAAAAATGATTATGGCATCCAGATTGAAGGGGTTTGCACTGCTTATCTTTATTTTGGCATGTGGAAAACAACATTTGCTTGGCACACAGAAGACATGGATTTGTATAGTATCAATTATCTCCATTTTGGTGCTCCTAAGTCATGGTACTCCATTCCTCCAGAGCATGGTCAAAGGCTGGAAAGATTGGCTCAAGGTAAATGTATTACTTTTTTTTACATTCTGTTCTTGTCATTTAGTGGATCTGATCTTTTCATCAAAATGAGCATTTAGATATAGTTTATTTTTTTTTTTTACATAGCCAAGTGCTTTTGTAATATTATAATTGCTTATTAAAAATAATTTTTTGAATCCACAGGATTTTTCCCTACAAGTTTTAGTGAATGTCCAGCATTTTTGCGACATAAAATGTCTCTCATATCCCCATTTATCCTGAAGAAATATTCCATCCCAGTACACAAGGTAGGTTGTGTGGTTTTCAGAATGTAATAATGTCTAACAGTTTTACTGTTAAGATATTCAAACAAGCAAAAATAAAAAAAAATATTTGAAAAAAAAAAGGCTTATAAAAGGGAATGAACTGCTCAATTAAAGCCATTTTTTCAATACTGCAATATTCATTTCCCTTTTCTACATAAAACATCAATTAATTAGGACTAATTAATTCTAATTAATTAACTGATTGTTTAATTTTTTTTTATTGATATATGAGGTGTCATCAACATTGAATAATTTGATCAACTTGATCCGAGAATGGGAAGTGGTAAAAAAGAACATGTAAAAGAATCCTGCCAATGGATAGACAGTTGGAGTTACTTAATATATTATATTGTATTATAAGCTACGCAAAAACATATTCAAAGTATTTTTTTTTAACAGATTACTCAAGAAGCAGGGGAGATCATGATTACATTTCCTTATGGCTATCATGCTGGTTATAACCATGGATACAATTGTGCTGAGTCTACAAACTTTGCTACAAAAAGATGGATTGAATATGGTAAAAGATGTCTGCAGGTAATTCAGAATTACTTTTTAGTCTGTCTTCATTTTAGTTTATTGTGTAATGTTTTGCAATTGATGTCATGTAACAAGGGTGAACTTTTTATATTTATAACTCATTGTTGTTTATTGTTATGTTTAAGTTCCCATTATCAACTCACACTTTTGTCATAAAAAAAAAGTTAAAAATGAAAAAATTGAATAATTAAATAATCTTTTTATTTTTGTGTTGTATTTCAAAGTGTGTATGTCGTAGAGATGGAGTCAAAATATCAATGGATATTTTTGTGAAGAAATATCAGCCAGACCGTTATGAGTTGTGGAAGGAGGGCAAAGATATTGCACCTCATCCTGAAGGTCATAGAGATGGGAACAGATCTAATAATAGGTCAGCTGCTGTTTTCTTTTCTACAAAGCTTCTATCAACTCACTCTGTCAGTCTGGTCAAAAGTTTATACATGTTATATCTCCCACACCCAACCTTGGATCCAGTTGAACATTTTGCACACTTATTTCTTTTACCTAACAGAACAAGAATCAATTTAAAAAAATTAACCAATTAGTTAATTAACTATTGGTAATTAATTATTTTGTTAAGTATCTTGAATAAGGAAAAGAAATTGTACTTGACTGAGGTGGTGGTGTAAGTTGAATTAGCCCCCTTTATACTTAGTAGAGAGGAAAGTTTGAAATTAACAATCCTATTTTTGTGTAAGTGGTTAGTGTTTTGGCTTGAGGTGGCTTTAGCCCTGGGTTTTCGAATTCAGGTTGTTCATTTTTATTTTATATAATTGTATTTAGAAAGCCATCACCCAGATACCCCTTCTTTCTCCCCCACCCCTTTACAGAAACAATTGGTAAAATTATTTGTAATCGCACATAATTATTATTGTTAGTCTAGATGTATTACAAATGACTGATCCAAACTTATTGATTCAACTACGTTAAATATAAGCTTTTTATTTAAATAGTATTTTTTATATCTTTTGTAAAATGTTAGCAAGTTTGGACAAAGTCTGGCACTCTTGAAACCTGAATATTTTAAAAAGAAATCTACAAATTAACCTGTCTTTTTTTCAGATCCAAGAAAAAAATTGAAGCAAACAGCTCAGGCACTGCACATTCAAGACGCCATCCTTTAAAAGATGACTTCCCAAAGTCTAGCATGGAGAAAGTTGCTGAAGATTCAAATGGGGTGTTCAAATCAAAGCCTGAAAATGTATCTGGAGCCAAAGTAAAAACAAAATCTGTCAAAAAATCTAAAGCCCTCAATGAAACGGATGTTGTTTGTCCGGTACCAAAGAAGAAATCCAAAATGAAGAAGTCACTTGAGATGCCAGTTGATACATTACAATCTGTTGATGAGCCGAGTGTTAAGACAGATAACACTCCTTCAGAATCCCTGGAGAAGAATGAGTCAAAACTGAATGAATTGTCTAAAAAAAAAATAATTGAAAAATATCTCAAGCTTCCTCAGCCACCACAAGTATTTCAAAAGATTATACCTTCTCCCAAAAAAATGTCTCCATTTCAAGAGGTTTTCTTGAAGACAATAATGCCTGATCTGCCCAAAGTAAAAGAAGAGCCTTTGGTTGAAGATGAGGTAAAAGGGCGGGACACGGATTTGAAATCTTTGTCACTAAGAGATGGGACAACTTCATCCTTCATGTCCCATGTAAAACCTGAAAAGAAAAGCTGTATTTGGACTGCCATTCATGCTGGAGTGACAGGATTTCAAGTGAAACAGCCAGTAACAACAGTTACTCAAGTAAAGTTAGAGGGGACCACTAGTCACAATGTAATCATACCTCAGAGTGGTTTCACCATCAACACTAGTTCTGTTAAAACAGAAGTAGAAAACCCTCCAGTGATCAACAAAATGAATGACACAACTGCTGGTTTCAATTCTGCTGGGATATCACAGCCAGGCCATGTGATTGCTAACCAAAACAGTTGCCAGAGTAATACCACTGTGGCACAATCTAGTGTAAACCAAGGCACTATTACTTCTGCTAAAGTTAGTCATGGTAGCTTGAATCAGTCGAGACCAGTCATTCATCCCATTCATGTTCCAGCATCACGGCCAATGACTTTTCCTTTGTCTGTTCCTAACATAAGACAAGGCTCTGCTCCTGCAAGTGTAGCCTACCTTTCATCAACAACTAATCCATTGAATGTTGTCCTCACAAGACCATCAGTTCTGCCTGTGACCATTGCCCAAACACGATTTCCTACAAATGTTCAAACACGACATCAAGTACCAATCAACAGTCATACATCTGTTGTCAATCTTGGTTCTAAGCAGTTTCATGTGGGGGCCACACAAGCATCATTGTACAACATTCAGCCAGATTACATAAATGAGAAACAAGCTACACCTTTGGTTGTAAACAATGGACATCAACTAGTTAAAGAAAACAATGTGTCAGTAATTGAGGGCCAAGTGAAAAGTTCACCACACTGTTTACAAAATTATCCTAATAAGGGAAATCATTTAGAAAGTTTGTTTTCTTCAAGCCCTAAATTATCCTTGTCAGAAGATAATTTACCCTTAAAGTTGTTACCTTTAAATGCTAAGGTAAATTTTAGCAAATCAATGGTCTTGGACAGTTCCATTCAGGTAAACAAACCTGAAGTTGTAACTGATCCTAAAGTTACAGTCAATAATATTCTTGAAACAGCAGTTTTTAAGTCAACACTAACATCTCACAATACAGTCCCATCACAAGGCATTACTGGAACTGCTCCGAAATTAGTCAGTAGTAATCAAAATAGCTTGCTGAATTCTAATTCTCATTTGGTTTTGGGAAAAACAATGAATCCTGTTGGAGTCAGTCAGCATTATATCATTTCCAATCAGACCCAGTACTTTTATCCCAGATTAGTTCCAACCACTTCATCACAAACACATGTTTTCAACAGAGTAGGAATGAATAGCTTACCTTGTGATGCTCAAGGAACTCCGTACATAACTATCAGGCCTACAGCTTATCAGATCAGGCAGCCAAACAGTTCTCACTCCACACCACTTAGTATAGTGAAGCCAGCTTACCATCCAAATGCACCTTCATCAGTATTGAGTCACAACAAACATGTTCCTGAATCTAATATGTCTTCGTTATTACTAAACCAGCTACAACAACCAATTAAAGTAACCATTGTACCTTCAACAACTGTTTCTGACATGAAACTGCTTCCTCAACAGCATCTGTCTAAAGATGATCAGTCTAAAAACTTGCTATCTATCAAACCTATTGTTACACCTCAAGGCAGTTCACTTTATTCCATACTAAAAAGGCCTGAGATGAGTATATTTCATAGAAATTCAAATACACCTAATGTAACAGAGAATACCACAGGAATATTGAAACAGATTGACTCAATACCAGCCAAGAAGATTGTAGATAATACACTTTTTGATACAAGTAAACAAATTCTCAGTTCTTCTCAGTCTGAACAAGTTTTGAAAAGTCCTGCCAAAATAGTAGACAAAAGAAAATGTCCAAGGAAAAAAAAAGAAAAGATGGCTCAAGCAAACCCACCTGCAAGCAATATAAGTGCAGCAGAAGCCTTGCTTCAGTTTTCTTCTAGGGAACAGAATGTGGGACCATCAGTGTCTCTTGGTAAGCAGAATCAGGTGTTAACAGTCTCTAATCAAGGTGATCAGATAGTATCAACTCTTCCCATTGGGCTGCAGTCATTAGTGAGTCAGGTGTCAAGATTATCACCTCTTCAGGTCAACACAGTGGACTGTCCTAATGATGCTCCCTCTTTGTCTCCTCAGTTGTTAGACTGTACTTACCAAGCTCCAGTTCTGACACCCCAAAAACCAATATCCTTATTTTGTACACAAGGTAACACTGAGCTAACAAATACAACAACCACCCATTCCCAGTCTCGACCACCATCACTTTCTCCAGCTCTCAGTGAAAAAATGCCAACCCTTACACTCTATAGTTCTGGTGACACCACACACAGAAGCTGTACAGGAGTTATAACATTACCATCAACATATCACACTGAAGATAGTAAAAATAATCAAGAGACTTTAAGCAGCACCTTAGTCACTACCAGTGACACAACTGCCTTGGAACAAAGTGACAATACCCTTCAGTATCTCCATGAGTCTGAACAAACTAAATGCAGTAAAGTCAAAGATGTGAATACTCAAACTATAGATGATTCACCAAATTCTGAATCCTCCAGTCAATCTCAATGTTTAGACCTATCCAGTTTGTCTGCTCAGGTGAGGCCACAGCCAGAACTAAGTTCCTTTCAATCTAATTCAAAGAGCATTTCTATATCATGTTTGTCTTCAAATTCTAAGCTTCTCTTTAGTCTACAGTCTGGCCCAGTTTCACGTCAGTTAGTTCCTCAGCCTCTAATCTGCACATCACGGTTGATTCCTTCCTTTCCCATCAACTCGGCTCTGCCTTCCAGTGACAGTCAGTTTGTCAGTGTTAGGTCTAATACTAAAAAGCCAGGGAAAAAAGTCAATACATTCAAACCAACTATAAGGAATCAAAAGCCTCCACTCCTGACCAATGAAAAGACACTAAAGTGCATGACAGAAGAGAGGAACACCCCACCACATCTAGTCATTGTTCAACAACAGACTGGAAATCAACAGGGTGTGAGCAAAGGTAAACAGGTAGAAGTGATTCTGACCACTCCACCCAGTTTATGATTTTAGGTTCATTGTTGAAAACCTTTGTTTCATTGTTGCATGAACTTACATTGTTACCAATTGGTATTCTTTTGGCTGTTGTCTCTTTACCTCTTTGTTTCATTGAATACCAGTCTGACATGAAGACCTGAGTAGCATGGCTAGTTAGTAGTTGTATTTTGTTCTGCTTCAGATCTTTGTTACTTATAAATATAAAGCTTCTTTTACAATTATTTTACTCAGTGGATTTTCAAATATTTCATTCTATTTCTTTCATTTCTAAAAAGTAGTCCTTTTGCTCATCTCTGTTCACATTGCACACCTTGAAAAAATGAGCATAGTTCAGCATTACCTTGCAGTAAAACAAAAGGAATTTTGTATTGAAAAACAAAATTATTTTTATATTGGTACCTAAAATTTGTGCTTGGTTTCTAAACAGCCACTGCTGTGGATTAATCAAATCAAAATTTCAATTTGTTGGATATAGACAATTTTGAATTTTTGGATGTTTCTTGTGAATTTGACATATAACTGTATTTTTTGTTGATATGTGCTATTACTGTACAATATGCTTTCATGGTCTTGTTTATTTTGTATTGGGCATTGTTCACAGCACTATTAAAACATACACTAGAGGTTGTAATTTAATAACAATGAAATAATAATGACACTATAATGAACATTACATGCTTTTATTATAATAAGTTAATATACATTATATATTTACTGTAATATAATATATTTTATTATAACATTTGATCCCATTATTTGTTAAGCTTTGATTTATTCAATGTCCTTCTCTCCTTTCTCTAAACACTTAACGTTTGACTGGTGCTGTTGAGATTCACAAGTAGCTAAAGCATTATTATGTAGATATTAGTAATGAATGGTTTTACGGAAAGGGCTCTTGAGCAGTTAAGTTACAAACAGTGTTTGTGTTGTATTTTATTGGCCATTTTAAGAATTCTGGCTGTTGTTGTTAAGCTATGGATGTTTTCATGTGATTCTCTAAGTTACTTTGACTTGAACCAAATGGTGTACACTTTCTAGATGTTGAAGTTAGCAACTCTTAAGACAACTGGGAGATGGAATTCTAGCAGAAATACCTTGGCCAAGACATTTTCCAGTGAACAAAAGAGCATGTTTTACTTTCATAGTTAAATCCACCAAATACAATGCTAGCAAAAATGGGTCAGGTTTATTCTAAAGTGGATGATCTCAACTGAAACATGAAAGTAAATGAATGAAAGCCAATGAGAAACAGAAACATTTTCTTCATTACAAATCCTAAAATTCTCCTAAAAGAAAATGTAATATTATTGGTTTAAAATGTGATGTCATATATATATATATATATATATATATATATATATATATATATATATATATATATATATATATATATATATATATATATATATATATATATATATATATATATATATATATATATATATATATATATATATATATATATATATATATATATGCAAAGCAGGTGCTCTAAGTACACACTCTACAAAAGTTATATATATATAAACAAGAGTTAGGGCTTTTTTTTTTTCTTCAAATTTAACTCTTTCCTTAAATTATTTTCCTCATTTCGATAGAATTATTCATTTTGCTCATTTGAATTTTGCTGTGTCCTGTTATGATTAAACTTCAATAACGTTTTTGTTTGTTTATCAGAAAATGTTCTAGTTGGTATTGAATTATAGGGGAATGCATGCTTTTTTTATAAAACACAAATTAAAGTTTATACATCTAAAAATCAATTTGGTTTAATGAAGTCAAATCAATGTTGGCATCATCAATTAGGAGGGAAAGAGTTAAGACAACGGTAGTAACATGAATTACAGTTAGACATCTCTGACTTAGCTCGAAAGTGAGGTACAAAATATACTTTTTTTTTGTGTGGTTACACCAGCTATGGCGTCAAGCAGATCTTCAAACTAAAATTTCAATTCAAATAATTTTTTTTTATATATATATATAAGATTGCCCAGAAGCGTAAAAAGAAAGACAGTAAAAAACAACATAACAATGAGAAGCAACATGTAGATAGTGAGAACAATGAAGACAAAAGGAATAAGTCAGCAGAAACTATAGAGTCACAGAGAAATTCATTTTCTTCAGCAACTTCTGCATCTAGATTAGGTTAGTCCATATCTAGATTAGGTTAGTTCATACTTATTGACAAAATAATGTAGCTCATTGCAGTGCAGATAAAATGTTTCCAGCTTTGAAAACTATCATTTTTTCTTACATTTATCAGGTGATATTAAGTCAGATAAAAAATTAGAAGAAATCTGGGCACAGCCCTTACATCAGATTTGGCAGTTTGAGCCACATAATTTGTTAGCAATACAACAGTACAATAAGATGATATCAAGGAGACGGCCACATTGTTCAATTTGCTCCCTCTTTCAAAGGCTGGATGTAAGTCATTCATTATACTGGCTTTTTTCTTTTTTATATGTTTAGTTGAATCTAGGTACCATACTTTGAAATATATTCTTGACTGTTGACAAGTGGATTTAAAAAATGTACATCTTAACTTTGTTGAAGGTGGGAGGAACACTTGGCTTCTGAACTGAGGGCATCTAATCCAGGTGAAGACTGGGATTTTGAATTTCTGAATTAATAGTCACACTCAGTACTTCCTATTCAATTGGGTCCATGACAATCATTTGGAAAAGTAAAGTCTTTGTGCTGGCCACATGAAACCCTAGTTAATAATTGGCTACAGAAACATATGAGCTTTACATCATCTGCCCTCATAGATCGCAAGATCTGAAAAGGGTTCTCTACCTCTCTTTGAAGTTGGTTATTCTTATTTGTCAATTCTGGCAATGAAATAATAAAACTTACTCTTGGCTAAGAATTAATAATTATGAAGATTTATTTCAATCACAGTAGATTCTGGTGAAATAATTCACTAAAAAATAAATGGCATGCTTTTCATGTTGTATTAAAAACTATTAACAGACTGATAGTGATTCGAGCAATGTTCTTGACCAGACAAGTGAGCAAGAACTTCCTGAGAAATCCCTGCCAATGATACCAGAGGTTTCCTTTGCTATCAGTGCCATCAACACAAAGCCCTTTTGTGATTACTCGCCACTAGATGCTGATGGATTGAGCACATTATTGCAGTGTCACATCTGCCATGTGTGTGTCCATGCCAGTAAGTAAAGCTTAAATTTTTGACAATGTTTTGGAGCTACTAGACCTGCTTAGTGTTGCACACAAAAAATTAACAGAATTGGTAATACAGATATTGGAAACAAAATAAATTTAGAGAAAAAAAAAACATTTTAATAATTTAATGCCAGTAAGACTTAAAAATGAAAAAAAAAAAAAAAACACTTTATAAAAAAAAAATAAAGTTTATATTTAGCATAGTTGTATCAATTAGTTTGAATCAGTCATGTAATTAAATTTGTAATAGATCTATACTAACAATAAAAAAGCATTTATAAAAATGTTTTAAAATGGGGAACGACCAGAATTGAACTCATGGCTCAAGCCTTCTCAGTCAATAACCACTCTACAAGTGGAGAGCTTATGAACATGGAAGATTGTATAGTTATCTACTGTTTCTATAGTATCATCCTATTTTTCATGTTGTGTTCACTAAGACTCAGACCTATAAAGGAATTAATTCAGCTTTACCACCACTTCAGTCAAGTACTAATTCTTTCCATTGTTTGACATACCAAACAAAATAATAAATTACCAATAGTTAATTAACTAATTGGTTTTTTTTTTTTAAATTGATTTTTGTGTTGTCAGGTAAAAAAAAAATTCAAAATTTCAGCTTTATCCAAGATTGGGTGTGGGAGAAATAACGTACAAATCTTTTACCAGGGTGAGTTGATGCTTTGTAAAAAGAACAAGTGTAAGCTTCAGATTTAACAAAAATATTTTTTTTTAACTTGATCCAACCTTTGATTTTGAGTAATTACATGCTATTAACAACATGAACAAGAAGAAAATTCATTTTGACTTTATACATAATCAGCATCAAGCAGGAATTGTGTTGCAGCTTGACAACTGAACCAACAAGGATTCTGTTATTAAATTTGATCTCATTGCAGATAGGAATAAATGTGTACATTTTGTTATCAAACCATAAATGGCAACAACATAAAATATATTCTTATTTTCTTACATACCTTAGTGATTTGAGCACATTTCTGCATTTGTTGTATAATCAAAATACAGTAGTGAACATTTTTTGCTTATATTATATTATAAAGTTCTGCAACTGCAGTTTAAAGTTTAAAGCAAATCTTATCTCTTCCTGTAGTCCCATTAGGGGCATAGGCTACCAACCAGTTTTCTCAAGGAATCTTGTTTTTGGGCATGTCTCTTCCACTGTCCCCATCGGCATCTAGTATTTCACTTTCCTTCAGGGTTCCAGGTGAGGGCTTTTCTTGTGATCTGGATACAGGTGAGGCAGACCTGTGAAAGGTTGTGGCCTATCCATCAAAGACTTTTCCTGAGGCAGGTATTGATGAATACCTAGTGGTTCTCAAGGTCTCAGCTTCATAGTAGAATTGGCTTCACATTGGTGTTGAAAAGCATCATCTTGGTGGAGCTTATTTCTCTGGTATTCTTCAGCTTAACTAATGCAGGCTTTGATATCTGTATCTGTTCCTCCATGTTTATCAAGGATACTGCCAAGATAGGTGAAGCTTTCCATCTCTTCTAGTGCCTTGCCTGTGATGGGTGTCTCAAGACGTTACAGCTAATAGAACTATAAACTGATAGAATGTGAATGTCAAACCTAACTGGGGACCATGTGTTTACGAGAACGCTGAAACCATTGCTACATCCAGTTTAACATGGGCACTCAAAACTCCACAGAAAAAAAACAAACTTGGCGCTAATAGAAAATAAAACAAGCAATTAGCAGAAAGAGATAAACATTTAGGACATGTAGCAAGTATGAAAGAACAACAGTGCAGCAGCATCTTAACAATACATTTTCCTTTAATTTAAACATACAATCAAATCACTACCAAACTAAAGATAGGCAACAAATTTCACGCTTTGGATTTAATTATTTTATTTTTCAAAAGTTCTTAAAAGAGTAAAATAATTCCTATTTTGCTTGAAAAAAAAATTCTACTTATTTATTAGACATGACAAACAAATATATCTATATGCTTATTAGCATTTTTTGCATGTTAAAAAAAAATTCCTTGTTTTTGCTTCAGGTTGTTATGGTGAACTGAAATGTACATCAAGTGTGAACTGGACGTGTACAGTGTGTCAACAAGACAAACCAGAAGAAATAGTAAGTTGTTCTTGTGATAGAAATACTTTATACTCGCAACATTATCTAAAACATTGTGATCCATTCACTCTGGTTGTTTTCTTTAGGCTTGTCATTTGTGTTGCTTACGAGGTGGTGCCCTCAAGCCAACTACGGATGGCCACTGGGCTCATATCATTTGTACCTTAGTCATCAGTGAGGCATCATTTGTCAATGTGAGAGAAAGAGCACCTATAAATAATTCACA
Source organism: Biomphalaria glabrata (assembly GCF_947242115.1). Lineage (NCBI taxonomy): Eukaryota > Metazoa > Mollusca > Gastropoda > Planorbidae > Biomphalaria > Biomphalaria glabrata. Next base: position 25,154,593 of record NC_074715.1, read on the forward strand.
GATTACAGCCTCCAGATACAAACTGGTCAGTATTGAAAGGATTTATTTTCATTGCTTGTATTAGTCCAGACTGTGTTGCTAAAACTTTGATCTCAATGTTCTTTGACTTGTACAATGTGTAGGATGTGTCATCCCTGCTTTCCTAACTTGACACTACTTACACAAAGGCTTTCTTTTTTCCTACTTATAGACGCGTATAACAAATCATTTTAGTATTCTAGTCTTCTTGGCTCAATTGTCTTGTTGCATTGATTCTAGTTTCATTCAAGCTGTGTAATTATTTTACTTTTTCTTATTTTATGTATCCTATTTGTTAATTATCTACATCTCTGAATAAATGTCATTTTGTTATGTTGTCTTGGGAAAATTATAAATAGGGTTTCTTGTAATGGCACAAAAAAAGCAGGCTTGGATTCCTCCCACCTTATTTCTTTACTAAAATGTAATAGCAGACCTGCCTACCATTACGCAAAATGCGTATTCATTACGCAAAAACTCCCAAAAATGACCGTCAGTACGCAAATACGCATTTAACCCGTTGCGTTGTTGTTTTTTCCTCTCTTGACTAGCTTACGAGCGGTCACGGAGGTCACGCTAAGCCGTCCTGTTGGAAGGGGGGGGGGGGGACAGAAAAGGTGGGGGAACTCATTGTGTCCATATCTATACGTTGATTGGTTCTTAAAAGCATTTAGATTTAGTCTAGAAATGAAGAACGCGAGAGTGAGGGAGTGGCGGGTTGGTTCCAGGTTGGTACCGTCAGTTAGCTGATACACCAACGTGACTTTTTTTTTTTTAAGTTCATTAGTGAAATTAATTATGTTGAATCCCGGATTCCCATATTCATTTGTATAGAAAAAAATATAGAAGTGCTATCGATTCAAAACACATTGAGTGACATTGTAGATATCTAGTCTAGATCTGGACTCTATATCTAGAATCTAGATAACTTGTTATACAGGAATAGATATAGCTAGTCATTACGTTATGTCATGATTCTCTACATTACTCTACAATCTAGATCCAATTTAGTTGTAGTATGATTTAGATTGACTAGATCTAGATCGATAACGTCTACTACTATCTAGTCTAGATCTAGACTAGATTCTTAGTCTTAGTAGGCCTATAGAATAGATGAAGGATGAAGGTAGGCCTACGAAAGTTTGGAGTAGACCTACGTTTGTAGTGGATCCACGGCATCGGTAACACTCTTGAGCCCATATCTAGAGTAGATTATATTCATTATATTATTTATATAGACATAGATCCAGATCTAGTCTAGGTATCATCTCTATTGTCGTATTGATCTAGATTTAGATTGTAGATCTAATCATGATATCTAGATCTAATATAGATATATATATATATATAGGACAAAATAGTGGATCGCGTAAGTGTTACGCATTCTGGTGCCAAAATACGCATTTTGACCATCAGCATTACGCATTTGGACTTTTTTTGGTAGGCAGGTCTGTAATAGTGTTTTTTAATTCAGCTTCTCTCAAGTTTTTTTTTTTTAATTTTATTTTGTTCTATGAAGTGCATTTTATTTGATTCTTGTATAAAAATAATAGATCCCTATCTTTTCCCAAAACAGTTTGATTTTTAAGTTAGTCACTTGTTTGTGTTGGACATGTTCAGGGTACTGTCACAATTGGTCCCATTGTTATTGTTTAACAAATGTTTAGTCATAAGTTATTCAACAAAGGGGAAGTATTTTTAAATTCTAGCTTTAAGAGAAAGCCTTTGAGTCAAACCTGTTAGCCACCACACAACATGGCTTATCTCATTTCTTGAAATAATTTTAACCTTTCTGTTTTTGTTTAGAAATGTAGTATGTGCTCCGATGTTACTTCAGACAATATCAATCACCCAACTGCATGTGTCCAATGTTCCTTTGGTCGCTGTGCCAAATCCTTCCATGTTACCTGTGGCTTTGCTGCTGGTGCCAAGTTTGAAATCAGTGATTGGCCTGTGCCTATTTATGTCTCTTGCCTGAAACATGTGACCTCTCATAACAAAGCAGAAGGTCGTCACCTTGAGCAGCTCCAAGATCTGATGGAAGGAGAGCTGGTTATTGCCAAGCACAGAAACAGAAGGTTCTACTGGGCTAAAATTGTGGATGTTTGCAAGAAGAGATTATATGAAGTAGACTTTGAGGATGGTTCCTTTAGTGAAGACTTGCTTCCTGAAGATATTGAGGTTAGTTTTAATGACAACTTTCTTAGTCCAAAAGTTAGTTCTAGTGACAACTTTCTTTGTCCAAGACTGACATCTACTTGAAGTTAGAATTCCTATGAATGAGACAAAATGCATCTTAAAGTCTAATATCAAATACTAGTCTTTGTTTCTTTATGTATTGAATAAGCATTTGTAGCATATGTTTATTTTTTAACTCTTGACTATGTTACAGTGCAGAGATTGTGTGAGAGATGGCCCCCCAGAGAAGGGGGAACATGTTTCTGTCAAATGGACCGATGGTTATGTGTATGGTGCAACATTTCGAAAAGTTAATGTTCAGGATTTATATACGGTAAGTACTAGAGGTGCACCCCTAGTAAGTAATTTCATTTCTTGATAGGCTGAATTCAAAGGTCATGACATTTTGATCAACCTGGCTTTTCTTAAAATCCAAAAAACAAAATTCTTATACATCACAAGCTATAGTAATTGTATAATCAAACTCTCAGTCTATGATTGTAATTAATTCTACTGTCACCTATTTAAATTCTAGGAGGAAAAAATAGACCACAGGCTGTAAGAACTGATAACTTGTTAGCTAAATTTTGAAATGTAAATCAAAGTTAGATTTACTTTAGTTGACTACAAAAAAAACAACACCACTGTTTTATAGACTACTTAGATATAGAACTAAATAAGTTGTAGATCTAGGCAAATAAAAAAGTAAATCTCTGCATTGATGTAAAGTTTTTGTGTTCATTGTAAATTTGATGAATTAGGAAACCAATACTTCAACAGATCATCTAGACTAGCTTAATCATACAGCCTTAGAAACATTTTTTTTTCTTTATAGTAAACTAACCAGAATGCTATTTGAATGCATTTCTATGTACATTTTGATCTCTTGATATAATCTACATATCTAATGCAAAAAGAAAAAAAATGTTATACAAAGTTCTAGCTTTGTGTAATCTTCATCTAGTGGTTATTGTCAAGCAGTCAATGAGTTAATTTCCAAACATTTTTAACTGATTACCTCAGTGTTATCAGACCCAGTATAATAATAGTACTTGCTGTGAATTTAAGAGACATTTTTGTAATCAGCTGTACTTACTTCATCATATTGACATTAAAAAGTAAGGTTTGTGTCCATTCTTCAATTATAGGTTAGTCTGGAAAATGCCAGAATTTAATTTTTACAAAAGTTCTTTCAATCTTTCTTTCCATCAATTGACACTATAATTATTTTGTAACCATTACTTTAAAAGTATCTTTTCATAAAGATATGAATTAGCCCTAATTTTTAAAAAAAGCTCTAAAAATTATTTTTTTTTCAAAATTTAACTTTTTAGGTTGAATTTGAGGACAGTTCTCAGCTCCAAGCTAAAAGAGAAGAGCTGTGGTCCGGTTCAGAGGAATTACCTAAATCTGTGAAAAATAGAATGGTAAGCAATATTCCTATTTTATGTGTGTACAACAATTATCTAAGAAATCTTTTTTACTCAAGAAACTTGTCTCTTGTTCTCCTGCAGTCTGAAGCAACCGACAGCAAGTTTGAGTCAGCACAATGGCAGCTAGAAGGGAAGAGAACCAAGAAAGTTGTGAATTACAAGTTGATGAAAAAATTAGATCTCTGAAATTCTGAGTGGCTTGTGTTTGTTCAATGCTGCTGAGGATGAGAATGACTTGTAGAACAGATAGTTCAATAAGATACAAATGTCAGGGATGATATGTTGGTTTTAGATAATTTCATACAATTATTGTATTGTAATAGACTACTGCGCTCTATATTGATTGTCTTATCACAGAAGCCTATTGAAATGATAGGTGTCAAGTGTATTGGTCTCTGCTTACACTGCCCACTTGACTGAACATGAGTTACCTTTGGGGCTGTTAACCTTGAATCTATGTTGGTTTGTTTTTTTTTTTGGCTTGTTTTTATGTTGAGCGAGTTAAGTGTTGAGATACATATCTGACCAATGAGATGAAAGGCTCTGCTCAAGTTACTGGAACAATCTGATGGTAATGTTTCAAAACTGTGCTACCCAGATAGTGATTTATTTTTTTCTATTTAGGAATTTTATGAGAACCTGTTCTCTAATACCCAATAAACTACTGACTTAGATTAACTCTTACTTTCACTTTGAAATGACATCTTTGGGTTTATTAATGATATTTTGTTCTCAGCTCAGCAAAAAAAGAATGTTGCCTTTCATCACATTGGGTCAAATTAAATTCTTGCCTCTTTCTGCTGTTTTGAGGAGGCTCTTGTCTGAGTTGTGTTATTTAGGCATTACACATGTCTTCTTTGTTCTCACTGGACCTACTTGTTCACCAAAACTACTGCATGGTTTCTTACTTATTGTAGCTGTTGATATGCTTTTGGTTTGATGGTTTGGCTATTTCTCTGTTCCTAATATTTGACATGATCTAGTTTTGTGGACATCAAACTGTTAGGTACTCTCCTCAGAATAACAAGAAATCTTTTGACAATTATTTCATGTCATTTTTATTTTCAATGTTTTCATTGACATTGGTGTGAAATTAATCACTTGGATCATTAGAAAAAGCAACACCTCCAATCTAATCTTACAGACTGGGAACAAAAAAGTTTTTTAATTTTTTTTTATTGATATTATTTAACTTTATCTCTGGTGAGTAATCAGATATTTGATAAATATCCTTTGCATTGACATGTTCTGTAAGTCTTGTTTCCACTGATACAGGTTTGTGTACAATTAATTTGTGTTGAGAAGACCTCCATCTATTCCTACTATGTATGAAAACATTTCTACTGCTGTGTTGTGTGTGCAGTGCTAGTCCATTGTGGACTGAACTAGCAGCTACATGTTTGAACTTCCTAACTGTAAAATGTACAAATATTGTTTGAAACAGCCCAATAATAATAACACTTTTCCTGAACAATTTTGGTTCAATTTTCAGTTGAACATTTTTTTAATAGATTTGATTCCATTTTCAGTGATATGTAAATTAGCTATTTATTGATTTTTTTTTTTAAAAAGAGATTCTACCCATGTTATATAGTGACAGTTGATTCCCAGCTGAGGGTTGTCTACCCAGTGTGTATAGGGTCACATCAAGGAGATCAGCAATAGAAGTCTCTCTCTGGTGGTGTGTGACTGCACTAGCTGGGCTGACTTCAAGTGTTGAGCATGTGCATCATGTAGACATTGAGATTCACATTGAAACACAATTTACTTTAAGGAACAGATTAATTATAGAACAGTTTTTTTTATATCTTCCTACTGAGGCTTATACACACACATACACACTGGGTAAATGAACTGGTGAATGTCTTTCTAGAAACATGTGCTGGAACAAATTATCCACAGTATGCTGTCTATACAAGGGATTTATATATATATATATATATATATATATATATATATATAAATCTGTGTGTATGTATATATATCTATCTATATATATCTTATATGTTTCTAAAGTAATGACCCTCATGTTTCTCCATTGTTCTATCTAGATTTGTAAATAGACATACAATGTGTTTGTGTTCTCACTAGTCTTAGTATCTCAACATGATTGGATCAAATCATTCTTAGAGCTACCTAGAAATCATGTCCATACTATTTATATTTGTAATAAACTGTTTTGTTTTCTCAATCTGATGTGTTCTATGTTGGTATTCAACTGGGATGTGTGTGTACAAAGAACTTAATGAACAATACAACAGACAAGGTGCACTTTGTAGTAGAGTGAAGTAGTCACTGTGCACTTTGTAGTAGAGTGAAGTAGTCACTGTGCACTTTGTAGTAAAGTGAAGTAGTCACTGTGCACTTTGTAGTAAAGTGAAGTAGTCACTGTGCACTTTGTAGTAGAGTGAAGTAGCCACTGTGCACTTTGTAGTAGAGTGAAGTAGTCACTGTGCACTTTGTAGTAGAGTGAAGTAGTCACTGTGCACTTTGTAGTAGAGTGAAGTAGCCACTGTGCACTTTGTAGTAGAGTGAAGTAGCCACTGTGCACTTTGTAGTAGAGTGAAGTAGTCACTGTGCACTTTGTAGTAGAGTGAAGTAGCCACTGTGCACTTTGTAGTAGAGTGAAGTAGTCACTGTGCACTTTGTAGTAGAGTGACGTAGTCACTGTGCACTTTGTAGTAGAGTGAAGTAGCCACTGTGCACTTTGTAGTAGAGTGAAGTAGCCACTGTGCACTTTGTAGTAGAGTGAAGTAGCCACTGTGCACTTTGTAGTAGAGTGAAGTAGTCACTCATAGGACCAGAGAGAATACAGAACAACAATGTACTCATAAACTGGACAAGTTTATATAATATATATATATATATATATACATACATATATCAACATAAAAGTAAATGGAGTTTATGTTGCACAAAACTCATGGGTGGTTAGCAATTTTTAACACCACATGAAGGTGAAATTAGTAACGCCTATTTTGAATTTTGTTTTTGATCAGATGTCTATAGACAGTAGCGGTCTTTGATAATAGTAACATAACACTTGAGTTCACTGTCTATGCGTTGTATTTCTCTGTAGGTATTATAACTCGGTATGCTTCTCTTGGAAGTTACTTCCCAATTTCAACGTATCTTGGCAGGAAACTTCGTAGATTATTCCCAAAGTCTATATTTAATTTGCCTTTCATCCTATGGGGTCTACAAAGAATAATGTAAAAAACAAATTCCAAAAGACTCCGGATATTTCTTACATCAAATCTCTATTTCCCTAAAAAAAAATTATTTTAATATTTATTAATTACCTTAGTTTAAACTTAGACTTAGATCCTTGTGCGGCGTATTGGGCGGCAAGCTGTTTCCACAAAGATCAGTCACTGGCACTGCATTTCAAAGCTGCCAGCTCCTAAAGGGTGAACATTTTTTTTTTAAGAGAGTCGCTTTGTTAAGTCTTCAAAGCTACTAGGAAAAGCTTTCATTTAACAGTATTGTTCTGAACTAGCTAATGTGTACGAAATCTTATGTAGAAATCATGACCTCAACTATTAATTCAAGAGCTCCATTGTGCAGAGCTTACTAAAATGTCCCCTGCCCTTTGCAAACATTAGAAGAAAGAGATAGAATGAGAACTGAGAGACTTTCGTGCATCAAGGAGGAGTGAACCTCATCAAGGAGGAGTGAACTTCATCAAGGAGGAGTGGACTTCATCAAGGAGGAGTGGACTTTATCAAGGAGGAGTGGACCTCATCAAGGAGGAGTGGACTTCATCAAGGAGGAGTGGAGTTCATCAAGGAGGAGTGGATTTCATCAAGGAGGAGTGGACCTCATCAAGGAGGAGTGGACTTCATCAAGGAGGAGTGGACTTCATCAAGGAGGAGTGGACTTCATCAAGGAGGAGTGGAGTTCATCAAGGAGGAGTGGACTTCATCAAGGAGGAGTGGACTTAATCAAGGAGGAGTGGACTTCATCAAGGAGTGGACTTCATCAAGGAGGAGTGGACTTCATCAAGGAGGAGTGGATTTCATTAAGGAGTGGATTTCATTAAGGAGGTGTGGACCTCATCAAGGAGGAGTGGACTTCATCAAGGAGGAGTGGACTTCATCAAGGAGTGGACTTCATCAAGGAGGAGTGGACTTCATCAAGGAGGAGTGGATTTCATTAAGGAGTGGATTTCATTAAGGAGGAGTGGACTTCATCAAGGAGGAGTGGACTTCATCAATGAAGAGTGGACTTCAACAAGGAGGAGTGGACTTCATCTAGGAGGAGTGGACTTCATCAAGGAGGAGTGGACTTCATCAAGGAGGAGTGGACTTTATCAAGGAGGAGTGGACTTCATCAAGGAGGAGTGGACTTCATCAAGGAGGAGTGGACTTAATCAAGGAGGAGTGGACTTTATCAAGGAGGAGTGGACTTCAACAAGGAGGCGTGGACTTCAACAAGGAGGCGTGCATTGAAACAAAAACGTTGTAGTTTACATTACTTGTATTACTATTCTTTGTGTAAGTGTAACAAGTAGATCTAGGATAAAAGATAAAATGGCTTTTTATGTGCATGTTTATACAGTATACAAAAACAAAAGAAATGGTAATAACGGAGCTTCTCTATGCCGATGATTGCGCCCTGCTAGCTCACAATGAACATGATCTCCACATCGCGGTCAACGAATTTGCATACGCTGCCCCCTCTTTGGTTTATCTATAAACATCGAGAAAACAGAAGTCATGTCACCCAATAAAACCTACTCAGACCCAAAGATCACCGTAAATGGACAGCACGCTTTCAAGGGAAGTTGATAACCGCCTGGCCATGGCCAGTAGTGCTTTTGGTCTCCTCCAGGCGAGAGTTTGGCGAAATAAATCACTCTGCCTGCCTACAAAAATCAGTGTTTACCAGGCGGTGTTTCTCTCAACCATTCTATGTCGATCTGAGACATGGGTATTATACAGAAAGCTACTAAGATTACTTGAACGCTTTCACCAAAGATGCTTGCGCTCCATCAATGACAAACGGTGGCAAGACCGCATTACATACTGCGATATCCTTGCGAACGCCGGTATGGACAGTATAGAGGGACTTCTTATGGTCCGACAGTTACGCTGAGCAGGACAGGTAGCCTGCATGGGGGACAAACGTATGCTAAAAGCAGTCTTTTTTATGTGAGCTAAAAGGTGACGGCGAAAAGAAAATCTAAATCGACCACCAGCGGACAATGGTTATGCTTGCCCTGAATGTGGCGAAATTCGTAGGTCACAGCTGGGGCTGCGTAGCCATTGCATTCCTCATTAATCTTCGGACAACACTATCTTTTGTATACAGTATGCAGACCTAATTTAAAAAACAAAAAATAAATCTGTTTACTTTAAGAAGAAAGTAGTCTTTGTATTGATGGTTAGTTGTATGAGTTTTAGCTCTAGAGATCTAAACTTGATGGAATGACAAACAAGATCGGCTCTTCTTAATGGGAAGAAAAAAAAATAGGCGAAAATGAGCTGCCAGTGGAGATGTAGGCCTCTATCTAGATTAAAGTTTCCTAGCTTGAAGTTAAAAGAGTGAACATGAGACGACAGCATCAAGGAGACCCAGTAGCATAAATGTCAAGCTGACCATGTCCAGAAGATGTAAAAATAGTACCATACATAAAGCGTGCAGCTTTCAAAGCTATTCTTATCTGTGACCATCCAAACAGTTCGGTTCCCTCTAAAGTTTCTCATCTTCCTTTCAGAATTGCCAGAACTATGAAAACATACACAATAGTTGAGAAGATCCCGTTGCTAGCGGACAAAGACATTGTTAGATTGGAACCCAATCCAGTATTGAAGTCAATGGAACTCACTGTATTTTGGAACTCACTGTTTGATTGATTCATCAACAAGTATAAATTAAGTAGGCAAAAAGTAAAACAAACCGTTTGTTAGTTCTGTCTTTTTCAAAGCTAGTCGAATGTTTTCAAACCTTTATAATGAGTTGGATGCGTCCAACAATCTTCTTCTATTTCACACTTAAGTGAAATGGTTGCCAACAGGAACATTTTTTTAAACGTTTCTGATGAACGTAATGAACTAAAACAGTTTTTCTTGAGATTAGAAAACACAATCACAGTTGGCAGTGACGAAACTGAATGACTGATGATAGTCCGCCTGCTTTAATTTATTACCATTGGGACCAAAAGCAACAAGCCTTAGTCGTTTGTTTGTTTGGATCCGATTCTTACAAATAAAACTTCAGCTTTTGGCAATGAAAAGTAGAAGAAAAAAAAATTTACAAATAGCCACACTTAACTGCTTTTTGTGAGGGAAATTGCATTGAACATGGCCAAGGGAATACAATGATTATTTCTGTGAACGAACATTTGGTCAATACTTTTGGACAGAATGTCATGTTTCCAAATCTTATATCCCGTTTGCAGTTGCCATTCCAGAAACATCACAGAAAGCTTGCATTGAGCTCAAGTAACAGCGCTACTTCGAAAACATATTTTTTTTTCTAAATGTTAGTTACACAAATCTGTCTGAGATTATCTTGCGGCTTCTTTTACAACAAAATAACTTTGCGAAACAGTTTTCCAGCCTGTTATAAGTCAAAGTACAGAAGTAGAGACTTGATACAGACGATGATATTCGATGTAGGCTACTCTTGTTAAGACTGCCACGAAAATATCCACAAGAAGAAGTGCTCTACGAGATGAGCCATTGCGTTTCGAAATTGAAGGTGTTCAACCAATCTAGTCTCTCTAGAACGAGAGTCATTGTCGTTTTAAAATTGAAGGTGTTCAACCAATCTAGTCTCTCTAGAACGAGAGTCATAGTCGTTTTAAATTGGAAGGTGTTCAACCAATCTAGTCTCTCTAGAACGAGAGTCATAGTCGTTTTAAAATTGAAGGTGTTCAACCAATCTAGTCTCTCTAGAACGAGAGTCATAGTCGTTTTAAAATTGAAGGTATCCAACCAATCTAGTCTCTCTAGAACGAGAGTCATAGTCGTTTTAAAATTGAAGGTGTTCAACCAATCTAGTCTCTCTAGAACGAGAGTCATAGTCGTTTTAAATTGGAAGGTGTCCAACCAATCTAGTCTCTCTAGAACGAGAGTCATAGTCGTTTTAAATTGGAAGGTGTCCAACCAATCTAGTCTCTCTAGAACGAGAGTCATAGTCGTTTTAAATTGGAAGGTGTTCAACCAATCTAGTCTCTCTAGAACGAGAGTCATAGTCGTTTTAAAATTGAAGGTGTCCAACCAATCTAGTCTCTCTAGAACGAGAGTCATAGTCGTTTTAAAACTGAAGGTGTCCAACCAATCTAGTCTCTCTAGAACGAGAGTCATAGTCGTTTTAAAATTGAAGGTGTCCAACCAATCTAGTCTCTCTAGAACGAGAGTCATAGTCGTTTTAAAATTGAAGGTGTCCAACCAATCTAGTCTCTCTAGAACGAGAGTCATAGTCGTTTTAAAATTGAAGGTGTCCAACCAATCTAGTCTCTCTAGAACGAGAGTCATTGTCGTTTTAAAATTGAAGGTGTCCAACCAATCTAGTCTCTCTAGAACGAGAGTCATTGTTGTTTTAAAATTGAAGGTGTCCAATCAATCTAGTCCATCAGTGACAGTCGTTTTTCAATTGCAACCCAGGGCCGGTCTTACATATTGTGGGGCACAGTTTAATGTATACTTGCGAGACGTCTCTTCTACATTTGTTTACAATAACAACTATTACTATTAATTAGATCATTATTTCAACATTTATTATACAGCATGCATATGAAGCAACTCAAATCTGAAAGGCGCCAGTGGCTTAATTAAAGTTACGTCAATCGTACAATGCACAAAATAGATTAAACCTTTACGCCCTACATCTGTGACAAGAGCCATGATTGATAGTGATATCCTAAATGTAAATTGCGGGGCCCCTACCAGGCCCAATTCAGAGCAATCTGTCAAATCGGCTCAAGGTCGCCCCTACTACAACCAACCTAGTCTCTCCAGAACGAGGAAATAACACGTAAATTCGAAGCGAACTTTGTCATATTTTGAAGTGTTTATGTGGAGCCATGCCTGGCTCACTTAGCCTACTGGTGAAAGGGGGAGGGGGGAAGCGGACTCAATTTTATGATTTCATTGCTCTATTTGAGTAGAAATTCTTTTATTAATAAAAATATTATTTTCTACTTCATTAATAACTCCTCTTTTTCTTGCGACTGATCCGTCTCGTCTCCCCCTCCTCTTTTTCTTTTTAAATCTAAAGAAAGAAAGAAGAAATCTATTCCATTATTTTTAAGTTTATCGCAAACGGCAACTTACTGGCTATGGACCATATTGTGATTGGAAATGTCCAATGCATTATGGGAGACAATCAACAAAGTAGTGAGCTCTTTGGTGTCTCCGGTGTACAACATTGATAAGCGACTTTTTTTGTAAAGATAGATACTTTTTGTTGCACTTTTTAGCAGAATCAGATTTTCTAAGCTTTTCCGTTTGTAGCCTAAGGAAAAATGTCAACATGAAAGAATCCTTAGAGTTTGAATGTATGACTCAAACCATAGTTTTAAATCTAATGGACATCTAACTAGAGATAGCCTAATAAAGAAAAGATTTAATCGACAATCATCGGTAATATTTTTGAAAGTATAACTCAGTTCTTGTATATTTAGTTGGCAAGAAGGAGGTTCAGTCTAGCATCCTTCACATTGTTCAGTTGATCGTGAACTTTTCCTGTATGAATAGTGCTTGCCTAAAGCTATTAAACTATTCTGTGTTCTCTCCTCCTATCGCGATCATACTCTGTAGTTTATCCTTTACTTTGTACTGAAACATTCAGCTTAAAACAGGAAGGAAACATTTCTTGAACAGTGGATTTATATTTGCCGCTCATTCTGTAATATAACAGCATGTTGATTGAGGAATTTACGGAATGCAATAGAAACCCGAAAGACCAAACTGCTTCAAAGATGTTCGATTGTCTTCCGGTGATGGAATAGTCTTGAATGACGGCAGAGACAATGGAGCTCACACAAGCTGGTGTATAGCAGACGATCAGAACACAGGCGACCACTATGACCATCCGGACAGTTCGGTTCTCTCTTTTGGACTTCGTTTTTGTCTGATCGGAGTCAAATGTCGACTTCTGACGCCATTCTGCATTTTTCTTGAAAGAAACGATTAGAATAGAAGTAAACATGACGGTGCAAGCAAAAGCTGCTAAAGCTAAGGACGCCTGGAAGATATACAGCAAGTCTTGGATGACAAGTTTGTTACTTCGGTACGAGACGCCCAGAAATGTTGTGTTCTTTGCTGGTATAAAGTTCCAGCTGAAATAAGCTGAGAAATATAAAGGGACCAGGGAAGCCACGTTCACCAGGTAAATAAACAGAAGTATTAGAGCCTTTCTTTCAAAAGTAACAATCTGTTTGATCTTGAGCGGCATGGCGATAGAAAGACACCTCTCGGCTGTGATGTACACTGTAATCCAACCAGTTATGCGCACTAGACAAGCATTAGGTTTGCCGGCGGTCAAAATCTGGATCTGCCCAAAGACTAAAGGCGCATTGATATAGCTGACGTACGGATTTAAACAGAAATTATGCCACAGCTGTGTTAAAAGTCCCATTAAATCTGTTACAGCTAGCAAGAAGAAACATAGATTTAAGGATTTTTTAAGACCTTGCTTCAGAAAGACCAAAATGTTAACACTATTGGCGCCCACACCAAACATGCTGATGAAAGAACACAGGATGACGTGATTGACTAAAATGAAAAGATTTCTTCCTTCAGTACTTAGTAACTGCCTGTTGGCATTAGGGAAGTTATCAACTTGGGTGTAAAGTGTGCTCTCATTGGTCCAGAATGAAGTGAGACTGTTATTTGAATCCATCGAGATCTAGATATGTTGAGAACTTTCTTAGAAGAAAATCAGCTAGTCGACCTTTGGAACAAAAAAAAAAGTAACAGCGAAACATTAAAATTAGAATATTGCTTTCGTAAAGAGGACAAACGATTCTGAAATAAATTGCATATCATCTTAATATTAGATTTACTACGAAAGCTTGAGATAAATAATATTCAAAACACACACACACACATATTCCACATTGATTTGAAAGTATTAAGATAATCATGAACAATATACAGAGTGCTCTTCCTTCCCTGGTGCCTTTAGATGTCGTAGGCTAACAGATCTGTGACGTGGCAACGAGCTATTGGTCTAAACTGCCCACAGGTTGTGACGTTGCAGTTCAGTGTTCAGGCCTTCTCTAATGACTGGTCAGGATATGGAACAGATCTCCTGAAGTAGACCTGAATAAAACCAGTGACTAGTAAAGTAAGTCTCAAAGGTTAACATATGGATTCTAGTAGAATAGGATGCTTTTGTGTTCTATTTGAGATAAGTCTGTAAGCTACAAGATATGTTGGTGAAGTTATTCTACACTCGTACTTAAATCTGAAGAACTGTCTTGTAAGGACAGCAACAAAGTGACGTGTTATTTTTAGATCTTAATTCTTATATTCTTAAAACGACTTTTAGGAGGCAATTGTTTATTTATCTTTTGAGATTATAAAGACGAAATATTTCACTGGTAATAATAAGCAGAAACACGCACATCAAGAGTAATAATAAAATATATATATGGCTCCTTTTTGTCTCCGAAGGCAATGGATGCACCCAGATGAGTCACTGGTTTTGGTTTAGTCTTGAGACGGGGCAGAATCTGGTGTGGCTAATCAAGCCGATTCTAGAACGGCAGACTTTGCCTTAATTCATGCACGTGTATGCATCTGATTCAGGGCTAGCTGATATGGCAGCTTTCTTTTTTTCCCTCTTGATTAAGGGCGCTTCGTTTCTTTTACTCTCAGCGAGGATCGTCCCAGCACGCACAGTCTGTCTCCATGCACTCCGGTCTTTGGCTATTTCTTCCCACATACTTTCGTTGATGTCTGTGGCTCTCATATCTCGCTTGCAGACATCTCTATAGGTTAGTCTTGGGCGGCCCTTGGATCTGACTCCCTCCACAAGCTCAGCATATAAGATATCTTTCGAGATTCTACCATCTGGCATGAGGGTGACATGTCCGAGCCAGAGTAGTCTTTGTGTCAGGAGAGCATACATGCTGTTCATATTGGCCAATCTCAAAACTTCCTGATTGGAGAGAGATGCGCATTATGCGTCTCAGGCAGCGCAAGTAGAAACTATTCAATCTGTGCTCTTGGTACATGTATGTTGACCTGCTTTCCCCTCCATAAAGAAGAGTGCTCACAACACAGCCATTGTAGACTAAGATTTTGGTTGCTGTGGTCAATTTGGCATTTTCCCAGACGCGCTTGGAGAGTTTTGCCAATGCTGTAGTAGCTTTTCCTATTCTTTTTGTCATCTCGATGTCTAAATCTAGGTTACTAGCAATTGTGGAACCCAAGTAAAATATTTAATACATGTAATAAAAATAAATCCAAACAGATATTGAGAGAAACCTTATATCTAGAACTAAGATTCACCAGCAGACGCCAAGCAGCTCTTGTTAAGTCCTGTTAGACTCGTATCCCTTTGTCTCAATTAATTGTCTAAAGCAGTGATGGCCCGCGATGTGGTTCTATCCGGCCAGCCGAAACGTCAGCACAAAGTGTAGAAAATCCCCCCCCCCTTTTCATACGTTAGGACACTTTAGCCATTAGCATTTGTGAATTTATGAAATGGGACTCTTAAAATGTTAATTTATTATCATGTTCCACTAAAAAGTAAAGATCCGTTCACTTTTCCTGGTAGATTCTACATTCAAAGAAAATCTTTCTGTTTAAAAAACAACATAGGCTATATAACGGCCTTATGAAACAAGTATGACGGCATTCTTGGTTTGAGCCTGAATAAAAGATTGTTAAAGGATTTTTGAGAATATTTACCAAAAAGAGACAAGAAAATAAGTCGGTTGTAAAGCTACCTACTATGTTGCTTACATTATATGTAGATAAAGGAAGCCACTTTCTGACGCGTAAACAAAGGACAAACTTCCAATGTCTCATTCATTAATATAAGTTTCTAATCCAATAGTTTCAGGTTGATTTCATTTCTTTTTTGTACCTTTTCGGTCATGTGGCCTACGACACGAGTGTTGGAAATCACTGGTCTCAATCCTATGGCTGACCTCTTTCTGTGGTAATAAGATTTACCTTACCGCTTGGATGGAAGATTGCACAAAAATACAATGCATGTATCTGTAAGACTTACTTCTATGATAAGTAATAGTCTAATCTGCTTTCAACATGAAACTTTTTGAAATTTTATTCTGTCTATTTAAAAAAAGAGATATCGAAAGCTCATTACGCATGCGTGATTCTGAAAGCCATTCAACTTATCACAGATTAGGAGTCTATTAGTACAAAACTTTTTCTAACATACCGGCCTTGTATTGACTGCAGTATTGAATAAACTTTTAATAGAGGGTTCATTGAATTTCTTAATGCACATGTTTGATGATATAAATTAAGTGTAGACTTAATATTTGATTAGTTAAAAAGTCCCATTGAGCTACCGAACCTTTTATAGTGTTAAGAAGTTGTCTTTTTTAAGCATGTATTGAAGGAATCATATTAGAAAGTCTTGTAACAAGATAGACATGAATTTTAAGTTCAAACAAAACATTATTTCTCCATCTTGTAGCCAGAAAGGTATCTACCATTTATACCATGTATAACAAATGCCCAAATGTATTCTCTGACCACAAATAATTTCTTACACCAAAGTATGTTAGGGTCTGTACTCTATTGTTACGACATTGTTCATTGAAGCCAGACTTTTGCGAAATGTTAACTCATTTATGTTTTACTTAGACAGTGAATGAGCGATTCTTGTATGAAGGCGTACAATATAAAGAGAAGTAACAAATGGCACACATTGGTAAAGGATCAGCCGATTTTAGTATTGCCCTTTCATTCGACTGAACCAATCGATAATCTTGAACTTTTGAACTTAAGCAATTGAAGGCAGTAAGTCAAATCACTACAAATGACACATCAATCGTAAACTAATTTCTAAATGTTCTCTCTCGTCTGATCCAATGCTGTATAACTTATGTCTCCTTTCCACTCGAATTATAAAAGTTCAACTGAATGAAGACATTAGTTTAAAAATTATATCACTATAAAACGAAAAAAAATAAATTCAAGCATACTACTCATTCCATTTTCTTGTGTAAACTCATTTTTTGATATCACTGTTTTTATAATTTAGCGGTAATAATGACTGTTAATACGCTTGTCAGTGCGACCAAGCGTTTGGCCAAATTGAAAGTTTGAGACCAAAAGTTGATTGCTTGTATTTCTACGCTGCATTAAATGATTGATTTGGTTCAGTTGATGTCATTTCTAAACTATTTAGTTGTTGTTTTGTATACCAATTTTTTTTAAAATTTCTGGAGCACAATGTTTAAATAGCTATTTAAAAAAAAAAAAGACTTTTATACCGAGTAAAAAAATCTCGCAAAATATTGTGTTTGTCAATATAACATGAAATAATTCTACGATTAGAGCTTTGATTCTATTGGCTACAGAGAGATACAAAGATGACGTAGCCTACATCTTTGACTTAGTCAAACAGATTACTAAAAAAAAAAAGTTGCAAAGAGAACCTAACATTGAGTAATTCAGGAGTGAGTAGACTAGCCTATATAACAATTGAAAGTAATATACAGTGACAAGTTGTTCGAATATTTGCCTTCAAGGAATAGAGGAACAAAACACTGTTGTGTACAATATATTGTCATAGCTGAACATCTTGTTTTATGAGACATACACATATCTTCTCAAAACTAAATTTTCATTTAAAAAATAAGATCCGACTTTTAAAATATTTTTTTTTAAATAAAACAAATAAGAAATTCCTTGTGTAGTTTTTCATAAATTATATTTGTCGCCAAGTCGACAGTAACTAGTATTCTGTCATTGGACTACATCTAGTTCTTTCAAGTTTATTGAGGGAGACAGCCGCCGTGTTTTGGTCCAAGATATCTAAGTACAAATGAAATAGTATTAATACCTGGGTATCAATGTAAACAATTTCCAATCAACAGTAAATTGTATCTATAGAAATATATACAGATATATAGGTTTGTGATTGTGTCCTATAGAACTGTATAGTAAGTCTATCATTCTGAGCTTCAACCAGGATGAGCAAGCAAAGATACAACGCTAAGAGTTCAACCGTCTTACTGGTGATCGTATTGATGACAATTTTTGGTTGGAACTTCTTTGCCATTCTCCAAGAAGTGTTTGTTTACATCATAGAGCTTCACGTGTGTACACTGGAGAGTTCTACAGTCAGTGTACGCACGATCATGGAACACTGTGTCACCCAATTCATATTTCAAGACAGTGTCACGTTGGAACGAACTGCTCTCCCTTTAGTTGGTGTCTTCATTGACCTCATTGCTCCTAGACCTATCCATACATCTGTCTATTGTTCCGTTTATTTGACTTTCAACATACAACTTGTACAGAAGGAGATTGTCATGAGTTCAATCTCGGTAGCAATGTACAAAGTACCCGAGCAAGTGTGTATCGACATTACGTCCTGAATA
The DNA here is from genome assembly GCF_947242115.1 of Biomphalaria glabrata. Classification (NCBI taxonomy): domain Eukaryota; kingdom Metazoa; phylum Mollusca; class Gastropoda; family Planorbidae; genus Biomphalaria; species Biomphalaria glabrata. The sequence continues at coordinate 25,172,764 of NC_074715.1, forward strand.
CAACAATTAACCTTTGAATAGCTTCCCTTCATTGAACTGAACGTTTCGAGCATTCCTTCAGAAATGAAGATTATTTCATTCTAACCCAAACTTGATGACTGAGGTCAGGGTTCGAACTGAGTTTTACATTCATCAGAGACTAGGTTTTCATAACAATGTCTGATAGTTGAGTGGGTTTATCTAAACACTGAATTCAACCTAAAGATTTATTGTATTCAAACTATCTAGAACTACGTCCTTTGAGTATATTTATGTGTATACTTCGCTAAAAACAGACTTGATGGTGTTAACACTTTAGGACGCAGTGAACTAAATCACTTGAAATTAACTTCCATAATTAATGACTACCTACATTGCTTAAGAAAAACAGACCAGAAGAATTGGTTTGATCGCATATTAGACTGTGAAATTTTATAACTGTCATAGAAGGACAGTATCCACGCCTTAGCAAAAGGATTCCATCTTTGATGGACTGAACTTAGACTGTTTGTCTGACACTCGCCTTCTTAAACAATTATTTTATGAGGAACTGTTCATTTGAAGTCGTTCTCAAGGTGGCCAATGCAAGAAATATAATTTCCCAAGAGTTTCCTCAAGAAATGGACACCATAATTAGGAAAGTAGCCCATGATCTCTGCTCATGTCCGGAGTCATTGAGCCCCGATGTTTCGGGCTATGGACTTAGAGGACAGCCAACAACTGTAAAGAAAAAAAAATCAAAGCAGACTTAGAAACTACAACAACAAGCCCATCCGACCATTTCTCTAGAGTTTATGTCCAACCGACCATTTGAAAGTGAATATCGAACATCAGCCATTACAAGCTTACAAGAAAGGAGATTGTGTTATTCTTTTATGAAAAAAAAGGAGAGGCATGTATATGGCCAACTTCAGTCGCGAAACTACTATGGATAATCCCATAGAAATGAGATGTATTTCTGACCTAAACTATGGTAGGAACAATGTCACCCACACATTAGTTCCCGATTCCTCCTACACACAGCTTCCAAAGGAAGGACAAGTGCCGATACACTTTTGGATCAGCGGCATCGCAGGATCTGAATAGTTGCTTAAGATACTTAAGGGTCGCCGACTCCTGATTTTCCCTCAGAATTGTAGCCTGCCAAGGCTAATGAACCCCCTCCGGCCCGAGCTAACTGGTTTAGACGCCAGTTACTCACACTATGTACATTGACTAATACTGAATGACTGCAGATATGAACTGAAAACTGACAAATACTAATGAACACAGACTTATGTAAATGATACAGTTTAATACTGAATGTACATATACGTATTCTGAATGATACAAAGTGAACAAATACCACAAATACTGAAGACAAATTAAAGACATAATTGATTAATTAATTACAAAATCACATTAGTTGACTTCTATTGAAAAATAGTTTTTAAAATATATTTTTTACAAGTTAAATACAAATAAGATAGCTAAATACTTAATTTTTTAAATACTTTGTTATTTAAATTCTTTATTTTTTTAAAGACCCGTCTAAAGATAACCTTTATAAAATAAAAAAAAAGTTCAGATAGAAGATTAAGAATTGGATATTTTCAAGTCTTGAACAAGTTTTTAACATGTTTTCATACATAAAGATTATTGCGTCCTGTGGGACGGCAGGCAGCGAGCTGGACTTGAATTCAGGACCTTCATAACGACAGCCCGAATCACATGCCACACGTTCAAAAAAATACGTAAGCCTTTAACTTCTGTGAACGAAATCCGGGTATTTTTTTTGCAATCTTTACTGACATAATTTAGTCTAAACAGTCAAGTTTACATTTTTAAACTTGCTGTGTGAAATTTGGCTGAAAGGAATAAACCTTTTTTTGTTTCCCAATCCAATGGTCTGGAGTTTGAAACCCAAGCTGAGTGTTTGTTGAGTAGCACAGACACCTTCTCCCAGATTGTGTTCTCCTCACAGTTCATTGTTACAAGTAACATAACAATACATAGAATAAACCCTGATGTATATGAACAGTATTAAACATGTCATTCGACTAAATTTGTAAGAAATATCTAGTCAGAAGAAATATTCTCTTCATATTGAAAATGAGGAAAATAAAAAGCAATACATTATGACATCGATATTAGTACGAGAAATACTTTTCAAACATTCAATACCAGAGGCTGGTAAACTTTTGATCTTTGAATAGATCTCGATACTGTCCTTTTGTCTTAGTTTTGTTTGCCCAGTAGTGTTAGGAACTGATGTATATCCACTTGTCCTTTCTTGGTTGCTTGTTTTAGCGCTAAGTGGATCAAGTTGTCCGGTATGTCCAGCTCAAAGGTATCGTTGTACAATTTCCCCCATTCAGACATATTACTGTATGGAAGTTTTCCTGGACAAAAATATATTCAGTTTCAAAGTATTAGTAGCTGAATCAAATGCATTATTCAAAGTTGGCAACTGGGTGGACTCTTGCGGACGTTTAAAGACTAATGGGAAAAAATGAACATGTCACTCCAGAGGGTTGACGCGAGGCCAGTCGTTCTAGTAAGCCTCAACACTGACTTGCAACGTCGCAACCTGTGGGCAGTGGACACCAGTAGCTTGTTGCCGTGTCACAGGTCTCTACGACGTGGAAACGAACTATTGGTCTCCACTGTCCACAGGTTGCGAGGTTACAGGTCAGTGTTGAGGACTTCTATGATGATTGTTCTCGCTTGACACACAGCCCGTGAATACGTGATGGAGTTGAAAGAAAGGGGCCCCTAGCTCTGCCCAAACGTTTTCACGGTGAGTCTCCTTTCTGGGCAGACATTCTACTCAGATACTGAGGATTAGCATAGAGAAGAGATTTTATGGCATTCTGTCTAACCATCGTTCGGAGAGTGGGGGGCTGTGAAATGTCCATAGGAGGTCAAATCCGCGAAGCCTTTCGACAGAGGGAATGGTGTCAAATTCTTTAGACAGAGGGAATGGTGTCAAAGCCTTTTGACGGAATGGTGTCAAAACCTTTCGACAGAGGGAATGGTGTCAAATTCTTTAGACAGAGGGAATGGTGTCAAAGCCTTTTGACGGAATGGTGTCAAAACCTTTAGACAGAGGGAATGGTGTCAAAGCCTTTTGACGGAATGGTGTCAAAACCTTTCGACAGAGGGAATTTTGTCAAAGCCTTTAGACAGAAAGAATGGTGTCAAAACCGTTTACTTATTATTAGCAACTGGGTGAAATCGTTTCCGTGGATCAAGGGTTCAAGGCCTTAGTGGGATGTCTCCTCGGGTTAATGTTAAGAAATGTCATCATTGCTAATTAATCTACGTAAATTGCTACGTAAAAGGCAAAAAAAAAAAAAAAGGGAGGAATGGAGAAAGACGGTCGAAAAGTCTTGCCTGGTGCCCCAACGGTCCAACAGACTAAGGGATAGGTAAAGGTAAAGGTAAAATTGCTTTTAAAAAAGTGTTTAATTCATTTAAAATAGATTGAGTTCGTTAACACCACTAAACCAAGGGAAAAACAAATTACCTTCAAATTTTTCATCATGTTTGTAAATTGCGTCAGCAAACTTCTGAAAGTTTTTGAACCAAGATAACTCTTCTTTTCTTGGCGACAGTTTCAACTTGGAACGCTGAAATAACAGAATGGAATATCTTGGGCATCAAACCACGTGATATATACTGGGCTAGGGAGATAAAAAAAAAAAAAAAGCATTGGACTACTGCTGCAGTCTCGTTTCAGATGAATAAATAATGTCGTGCATACCTCGTAGCTTCTCTCAAAGTCTGTTAGAACTTGATCCATTCTTGAAAGAATTTCTCTATTAGGGTCTGGGACATTTTCTTTTTGTGGCGATATAGGGGGCTAAAAGACATGATTGAAGCAAATAGTTGGCAAGTTTTAAAACTAATTGATCAGATATTAATATGCTTTGTATCAACAAAATAAATTATAAGAAACTTTGTTACACATGAATGAGAGTTACCCTACAAGCCTCATGAATGAGAGTTACCCATAAAGCCTCCAGTTTAAAAAGATTTTTTATTGAATAGTAATCATATTTTTGTTGTTGTTGCTTTTTTGTTTTGTTTTGTTTTCCTGCCAAGCCAAAGCTGGTAAATGTATTGGATTGGAATTTAGTTTGTTTATTTTTAATCGTAAATCTACAGTGATCTTCATTGAGTTAATGTTAGATTGCATTTTATTGTCAAGCTATTTTAATATCAACACAAATCTCAGACAATGGATGGCTGCATGGTCGTGCGGAATGCGCTCTGGACTGTCCATTCGGACTTGTCGATGGTCCCGGGTTTATACCCGCCCGCTGCCATTCTCGTTGTCCTGCGGGAGGTTTGGACTAGGAAGTAGATTATCTTCAACTCTAAGGAACATCCAAAACATGTAAAACATTTTACAAACATTTTACAATGTATGTTTATGTCTCTCTATTTCTTCCGTTTCTCTCTTTCTCTATCTGTTTCTCCCCCCTCTCTCTTTAGCCTGCCTCTCTCTAGCCTCTCTCTCTCCCTCTCTCTCTCACACACACACTTAAGTACTTACATCTCGGTTCCACATTGAGGTATCTGTATAACCAAATTTGTTGGTCTCTCTGGAACTACTGGAAGCCAGGGATCTCAATCTTTTAGTTTTGTCCCCAGATTGTAATTTAGGGGATGAAATAGAACCTGAGTCTGGTTGTATTCTTTGTAACAGTTTGATAAACGCCCACCAACTGAAATAGTCATGTGACTGCTTTATTTTTCTTTCGAAACTCACACATATATATATATTAATAGCTGCAAAATCATCACATTATTAAAGTTTATTCAACATAATGTACAATAAAGGAAACATCTACTGTTGACCACTAAATGAAAGCTATGCTAACTCAAGAAGTAAATTAAGAACTATATTAGTATTTCATTTTTGAAGTATTATGATTGGTCATGCAGCCTACCAACTATGATTCGCTCTTGTTTCTTTCCAACTTTTCTCATCTTAAGTCCCAAATCTTTTATTTTAAATTGTTCTATTTAGTATTAGATCATACTCTCTAGAAGCCCTCACGTAGTTTTCCTCTGTTTATTATCATACTCTCTAGAAGCCCTCACGTAGTTTTCCTCTGTTTATTATCATACTCTCTAGAAGCCCTCACGTAGTTTTCCTCTGTTTATTATCATACTCTCTAGAAGCCCTCACGTAGTTTTCCTCTGTTTATTATCATACTCTCTAGAAGCCCTCACGTAGTTTTCCTCTGTTTATTATCATACTCTCTAGAAGCCCTCACGTAGTTTTTCTCTGTTTATTATCATACTCTCTAGAAGCCCTCACGTAGTTTTCCTCTGTTTATTATCATACTCTCTAGAAGCCCTCACGTAGTTTTCCTCTGTTTATTATCATACTCTCTAGAAGCCCTCACGTAGTTTTCCTCTGTTTATTATCATACTCTCTAGAAGCCCTCACGTAGTTTTCCTCTGTTTATTATCATACTCTCTAGAAGCCCTCACGTAGTTTTTCTCTGTTTATTATCATACTCTCTAGAAGCCCTCACGTAGTTTTCCTCTGTTTATTATCATACTCTCTAGAAGCCCTCACGTAGTTTTCCTCTGTTTATTATCATACTCTCTAGAAGCCCTCACGTAGTTTTCCTCTGTTTATTATCATACTCTCTAGAAGCCCTCACGTAGTTTTTCTCTGTTTATTGTACTCTCTAGAAGCCCTCACGTAGTTTTCCTCTGTTTATTATCATACTCTCTAGAAGCCCTCACGTAGTTTTCCTCTGTTTATTATCATACTCTCTAGAAGCCCTTACGTAGTTTTCCTCTGTTTATTATCATACTCTCTAGAAGCCCTCACGTAGTTTTCCTCTGTTTATTATCATACTCTCTAGAAGCCCTCACGTAGTTTTTCTCTGTTTATTATACTCTCTAGAAGCCCTCACGTAGTTTTTCTCTGTTTATTATCATACTCTCTAGAAGCCCTCACGTAGTTTTCCTCTGTTTATTATCATACTCTCTAGAAGCCCTCACGTAGTTTTCCTCTGTTTATTATCATACTCTCTAGAAGCCCTCACGTAGTTTTCCTCTGTTTATTATCATACTCTCTAGAAGCCCTCATGTAGTTTTCCTCTGTTTATTATCATACTCTCTAGAAGCCCTCACGTAGTTTTCCTCTGTTTATTATCATACTCTCTAGAAGCCCTCACGTAGTTTTCCTCTGTTTATTATCATACTCTCTAGAAGCCCTCACGTAGTTTTCCTCTGTTTATTTTCATACTCTCTAGAAGCCCTCACGTAGTTTTCCTCTGTTTATTATCATACTCTCTAGAAGCCCTCACGTAGTTTTTCTCTGTTTATTATACTCTCTAGAAGCCCTCACGTAGTTTTTCTCTGTTTATTATCATACTCTCTAGAAGCCCTCACGTAGTTTTCCTCTGTTTATTATCATACTCTCTAGAAGCCCTCACGTAGTTTTTCTCTGTTTATTATACTCTCTAGAAGCCCTCACGTAGTTTTCCTCTGTTTATTATCATACTCTCTAGAAGCCCTCACGTAGTTTTTCTCTGTTTATTATCATACTCTCTAGAAGCCCTCACGTAGTTTTCCTCTGTTTATTATCATACTCTCTAGAAGCCCTCACGTAGTTTTCCTCTGTTTATTATCATACTCTCTAGAAGCCCTCACGTAGTTTTCCTCTGTTTATTATCATACTCTCTAGAAGCCCTCACGTAGTTTTCCTCTGTTTATTATCATACTCTCTAGAAGCCCTCACGTAGTTTTCCTCTGTTTATTATCATACTCTCTAGAAGCCCTAACGTAGTTTTTCTCTGTTTATTATACTCTCTAGAAGCCCTCACGTAGTTTTCCTCTGTTTATTATCATACTCTCTAGAAGCCCTCACGTAGTTTTTCTCTGTTTATTATACTCTCTAGAAGCCCTCACGTAGTTTTTCTCTGTTTATTATCATACTCTCTAGAAGCCCTCACGTAGTTTTCCTCTGTTTATTATCATACTCTCTAGAAGCCCTCACGTAGTTTTCCTCTGTTTATTATCATACTCTCTAGAAGCCCTCACGTAGTTTTTCTCTGTTTATTATACTCTCTAGAAGCCCTCACGTAGTTTTCCTCTGTTTATTATCATACTCTCTAGAAGCCCTCACGTAGTTTTCCTCTGTTTATTATCATACTCTCTAGAAGCCCTCACGTAGTTTTCCTCTGTTTATTATCATACTCTCTAGAAGCCCTCACGTAGTTTTCCTCTGTTTATTATCATACTCTCTAGAAGCCCTCACGTAGTTTTCCTCTGTTTATTATCATACTCTCTAGAAGCCCTCACGTAGTTTTCCTCTGTTTATTATCATACTCTCTAGAAGCCCTCACGTAGTTTTCCTCTGTTTATTATCATACTCTCTAGAAGCCCTCACGTAGTTTTCCTCTGTTTATTATCATACTCTCTAGAAGCCCTCACGTAGTTTTCCTCTGTTTATTATCATACTCTCTAGAAGCCCTCACGTAGTTTTCCTCTGTTTATTATCATACTCTCTAGAAGCCCTCACGTAGTTTTCCTCTGTTTATTATCATACTCTCTAGAAGCCCTCACGTAGTTTTCCTCTGTTTATTATCATACTCTCTAGAAGCCCTCACGTAGTTTTTCTCTGTTTATTATCATACTCTCTAGAAGCCCTCACGTAGTTTTCCTCTGTTTATTATCATACTCTCTAGAAGCCCTCACGTAGTTTTCCTCTGTTTATTATCATACTCTCTAGAAGCCCTCACGTAGTTTTCCTCTGTTTATTATCATACTCTCTAGAAGCCCTCACGTAGTTTTCCTGTTTATTATCATACTCTCTAGAAGCCCTCACGTAGTTTTTCTCTGTTTATTATCATACTCTCTAGAAGCCCTCACGTAGTTTTCCTCTGTTTATTATCATACTCTCTAGAAGCCCTCACGTAGTTTTCCTCTGTTTATTATCATACTCTCTAGAAGCCCTCACGTAGTTTTCCTCTGTTTATTATCATACTCTCTAGAAGCCCTCACGTAGTTTTCCTCTGTTTATTATCATACTCTCTAGAAGCCCTCACGTAGTTTTTCTCTGTTTATTGTACTCTCTAGAAGCCCTCACGTAGTTTTCCCCTGTTTATTATCATACTCTCTAGAAGCCCTCACGTAGTTTTCCTCTGTTTATTATCATACTCTCTAGAAGCCCTCACGTAGTTTTCCTCTGTTTATTATCATACTCTCTAGAAGCCCTCACGTAGTTTTCCTCTGTTTATTATCATACTCTCTAGAAGCCCTCACGTAGTTTTCCTCTGTTTATTATCATACTCTCTAGAAGCCCTCACGTAGTTTTCCTCTGTTTATTATCATACTCTCTAGAAGCCCTCACGTAGTTTTTCTCTGTTTATTGTACTCTCTAGAAGCCCTCACGTAGTTTTCCCCTGTTTATTATCATACTCTCTAGAAGCCCTCACGTAGTTTTCCTCTGTTTATTATCATACTCTCTAGAAGCCCTCACGTAGTTTTCCTCTGTTTATTATCATACTCTCTAGAAGCCCTCACGTAGTTTTTCTCTGTTTATTATACTCTCTAGAAGCCCTCACGTAGTTTTTCTCTGTTTATTATCATACTCTCTAGAAGCCCTCACGTAGTTTTCCTCTGTTTATTATCATACTCTCTAGAAGCCCTCACGTAGTTTTTCTCTGTTTATTATACTCTCTAGAAGCCCTCACGTAGTTTTCCTCTGTTTATTATCATACTCTCTAGAAGCCCTCACGTAGTTTTCCTCTGTTTATTATCATACTCTTTAGAAGCCCTCACGTAGTTTTCCTCTGTTTATTATCATACTCTCTAGAAGCCCTCACGTAGTTTTCCTCTGTTTATTATCATACTCTCTAGAAGCCCTCACGTAGTTTTCCTCTGTTTATTATCATACTCTCTAGAAGCCCTCACGTAGTTTTCCTCTGTTTATTATCATACTCTCTAGAAGCCCTCACGTAGTTTTTCTCTGTTTATTATACTCTCTAGAAGCCCTCACGTAGTTTTTCTCTGTTTATTATCATACTCTCTAGAAGCCCTCACGTAGTTTTCCTCTGTTTATTATCATACTCTCTAGAAGCCCTCACGTAGTTTTTCTCAGTTTATTATACTCTCTAGAAGCCCTCACGTAGTTTTCCTCTGTTTATTATCATACTCTCTAGAAGCCCTCACGTAGTTTTTCTCTGTTTATTATCATACTCTCTAGAAGCCCTCACGTAGTTTTCCTCTGTTTATTATCATACTCTCTAGAAGCCCTCACGTAGTTTTCCTCTGTTTATTATCATACTCTCTAGAAGCCCTCACGTAGTTTTCCTCTGTTTATTATCATACTCTCTAGAAGCCCTCACGTAGTTTTTCTCTGTTTATTATACTCTCTAGAAGCCCTCACGTAGTTTTCCTCTGTTTATTATCATACTCTCTAGAAGCCCTCACGTAGTTTTTCTCTGTTTATTGTACTCTCTAGAAGCCCTCACGTAGTTTTCCTCTGTTTATTATCATACTCTCTAGAAGCCCTCACGTAGTTTTCCTCTGTTTATTATCATACTCTCTAGAAGCCCTCACGTAGTTTTCCTCTGTTTATTATCATACTCTCTAGAAGCCCTCACGTAGTTTTCCTCTGTTTATTATCATACTCTCTAGAAGCCCTCACGTAGTTTTCCTCTGTTTATTATCATACTCTCTAGAAGCCCTCACGTAGTTTTCCTCTGTTTATTATCATACTCTCTAGAAGCCCTCACGTAGTTTTCCTCTGTTTATTATCATACTCTCTAGAAGCCCTCACGTAGTTTTCCTCTGTTTATTATCATACTCTCTAGAAGCCCTCACGTAGTTTTCCTCTGTTTATTATCATACTCTCTAGAAGCCCTCACGTAGTTTTCCTCTGTTTATTATCATACTCTCTAGAAGCCCTCACGTAGTTTTCCTCTGTTTATTATCATACTCTCTAGAAGCCCTCACGTAGTTTTCCTCTGTTTATTATCATACTCTCTAGAAGCCCTCACGTAGTTTTCCTCTGTTTATTATCATACTCTCTAGAAGCCCTCACGTAGTTTTCCTCTGTTTATTATCATACTCTCTAGAAGCCCTCACGTAGTTTTTCTCTGTTTATTATACTCTCTAGAAGCCCTCACGTAGTTTTTCTCTGTTTATTATCATACTCTCTAGAAGCCCTCACGTAGTTTTCCTCTGTTTATTATCATACTCTCTAGAAGCCCTCACGTAGTTTTTCTCTGTTTATTATCATACTCTCTAGAAGCCCTCACGTAGTTTTTCTCTGTTTATTATCATACTCTCTAGAAGCCCTCACGTAGTTTTCCTCTGTTTATAATCATACTCTCTAGAAGCCCTCACGTAGTTTTTCTCTGTTTATTATCATACTCTCTAGAAGCCCTCACGTAGTTTTCCTCTGTTTATTATCATACTCTCTAGAAGCCCTCACGTAGTTTTCCTCTGTTTATTATCATACTCTCTAGAAGCCCTCACGTAGTTTTCCTCTGTTTATTATCATACTCTCTAGAAGCCCTCACGTAGTTTTTCTCTGTTTATTATCATACTCTCTAGAAGCCCTCACGTAGTTTTCCTCTGTTTATTATCATACTCTCTAGAAGCCCTCACGTAGTTTTTCTCTGTTTATTATCATACTCTCTAGAAGCCCTCACGTAGTTTTCCTCTGTTTATTATCATACTCTCTAGAAGCCCTCACGTAGTTTTCCTCTGTTTATTATCATACTCTCTAGAAGCCCTCACGTAGTTTTCCTCTGTTTATTATCATACTCTCTAGAAGCCCTCACGTAGTTTTTCTCTGTTTATTATCATACTCTCTAGAAGCTCTTACGTAATTCTCCAATAAACGGAGAAAAAAATATGACAGGAAGGGGACAAAATGAACTAGGAGAAGAAACTTAATATTTATTTCAAAAAACGAATCTAGTTCAAATGAAAAGAAACAAATAATATGGACCCACTTATATAAGTCATAACGTCTGCTGTCTTCACACTTCTGTAACAAACTATTGACAAGAGATTCTTGAATGGGAATACGTTGTTGAAAGCAAATAGTCTTGATCTGAAATGTCATCAGGACAGTCAATTTAGAGACCAGAAGTGGACATCATAATGAAAAGTAAACAGATTAATAAGCAGAAATTATAATGAGAAAAAGCTCTCAAACATTACTAGTGTCAATGTCAGAGACTGCTAGGTCTCAATGAAATTGAATCTTTAAATATTTATATAAACTATACTTTTTTTTTTACTTTTTAGGAAAAATCAACTAGGGAAGTATACCCATTACCTGATTGGCTGTTAGTGCATTACTTCTGCTCCGATCAGCTGACTGTAAAGCTCCAATCAATTTCTGGTAGTCAATAATGAACTCGTTACTTGTTAATTGCTCTGCTACAGTTCTAAATAACTTTACTTCTCCGCCATCACCTATATATAACATATTTGCAGGGTTTCTGGAAGAGAATTGAAATTTTGTTGTAATGAAATAAATTATTCAAATGTGGCCGAGGAGTTAGTGAGTGCAAAGTTAAGTGATACAAGCTCAAACGGTGACAAGGATTTTTATTCAGATTTATGTGAAATCTAAACACATTCATCAACAGAAGAAACTTAAAAAGTTGGTGTGTTATCCCCCCCCCCCCTGCTAGTCTAAGATATTAAGAGTATGTGTCCTGGTTTGAATCCTGTAGTGCCATTTCATTTCTATGTTTAGAAACATATGAACGTTGCATTTGAGTTCTAGTTTCAATAGCAAGCAGATCGATGGGGAAACAGCTGGTGGAGAACATTCAGTCGAGAAAACGAAAACAAGTAGAGGGGGCCTTTGAACCACCTTATCCTTTGTTCATGCACCTCCCTCCAGCAAGATAGAGGCTGTGGAGATGTAAGGTCCTCCAGCAAGATAGAGGCTGTGGAGATGTAAGGTCCTCCAGCAAGATAGAGGCTGTGGAGATGTAAGGTCCTCCAGCAAGATAGAGGCTGTGGAGATGTAAGGTCCTCCAGCAAGATAGAGGCTGTGGAGATGTAAGGTCTCCCAGAAATGCATTCTACTGGCGTCTTCAGCCGCTTAGCACTGTAGAAAAGCGCAGGTGAAATAAAGTTAAATTGAGAAGGGTTGGGATGGGCTGAGACTTAAAGAGACACGTGTACTTTTGTAATGGGCTTGATCCTCGTTCGTTCATCCTCGTGTTCAACAGAACTCTTTGTAGCCTGATTCTGTCGCATTTGACGTATCGTGAGGTGATCTTTTTCCTTTGCAACCTCTTGTGTGGCTATAGAGTCCAATCCTTGATACACAGCTGCGGTCACAGGTTAGACATATGTAATCACCAGGCGCCGTTGCATTTTCACCCTTCTTTCTGCTGCTGTTGTGTACGGTATCTGCAATCCGATATTCTTCCTTTATGCTCTCTCTCCATGTTGAACTATTCAGTGCCACTTTTTCCCAGATGCTAGTGTCGATTTTGAAGAGCTTCATGTCGCGTTTACATACATCCGTATACCGTAAAACATAAAATTGGGCGACCAGCGGCTCTCCTGTCTTCTGCTAGATCGCCATACAGAATGTCCTGTGGAAGTCGACCTACTGGCATTCTACGAACGTGGCCAAGCCGACCTAGGCCTCTGCTGCTGATAACACAGCGAATGTCCTGAAACTCTGGAACCCTGCTCTTTGTAGCACTTCCTCATTGGTTATTTTATCTTCACACCTAAGATGCCAACAGAACAATGTTAGAACTTGGGAACTTTGAACTTTCTGTGACGTGAGAGACTCGAGTTCAACTTTAGGAAGAAATTTAAATCAAATCTATTCATCCAATGACCTTTCGAGTCGATCTCGTTGCAGAAACCTTTAGCAAAAAAACATTTGAAAAAATCAAATGAAGCCTCTCATACTTTCAGTTATTTGTTGAAAACAATGTTGGATAATTTGAGTTTTTCCATGATCTAAAATCAAATATGGGTTGAAACCTACGATGCAATTGTAATCTATTGGTTGAGTCTTTGCGTCCCCTCTCGGCCCTCCCCCACCCATGTCACGCCCAGGTGCACCCCCCTAGCGAGAGAAACAGACTGTATCTAAACGTTGCTCCTTCTCACAGCACTTGAACTATGGAATAAGTATTCTAAAAACATATCTCTAAACTTGTGTGAGACATCATATAGCATTACCTACACTAGGAACATTGGTAATATAAAACAAGAGAAACATTTGAAATACTTTAAAAAGACAATACCTCCATTATACAGCTTATACAGCCATTGTTTTTCTCTTAATCACTAATAAATGTTAGATTTGAAAAAATCAATGGTACATTTTTTACCATGCCTTATGCCCCCTTCCCCTCGAGAAAGACTCCTGGTTAAGCGAATGTTTAGATCTACTACACTTGATACTAGTCCAATGAAAGGCATCCAGATCTAGACTTAGAAGACGAGGCGCAAAATGTTCCTGAACATTCATTGATTCAACTCTTCAATGAGTACAGAAATACCCAAAGACGCCTAGTACGTTCAAGAGAAATATGTTCTCGTTCTCTAGAGAAATTTGCATTTAGTTCTTTTTTTACTTTGAACAAATTAAAACGGTCCAACTAGAGATTTCCCAGTGTGGCCATCGAGCTAGTAATTCTTTTTCAAACGATAGGCAACAACTTTCGAATTTATAGGACAATCTTTAGAGCCGTTTTCGAGATCTTTGTTCATCCAGGTTCCACCTCACCCCCATCCAGAGGATTCCACGGAGTCACGATAATTTTTTTTTAAAAAGGTGGGTGACCTACTCTCTAACATTCTTTTTTAGCGCTGCTCCAACAAATGAAAGAAACTTTTCGTAATTGACTTGAACTTGATTCCTGAGAGTATTTACAAACAGAGCAGCAACAATCTGCAGCAAGTCTGGAGGGAACCTGAGCTGTGAAGTAAACAAAAATGTCAATACTTTGACTCACAGGTTGACATACGAGTTTTAACTAGTTTCACTATATGATTATTTCCCTTTGTCAACAACTAATTTTAAAGCACGAAAAACGGCTATGACTGAAGCATAGGATTAAATTTGACAATTCTAAGCACAGGTGAAGAAAGACGTACATATATTGCTGAAACTAACTTCTAATTATTGTTATTAATGATTTTACTCAATGCAGGCCACCCCATATGTCTAAAACACTAAACACTGCCTGTGTGAAGTCACCTCATACCTTTGTGATGTCGTCTCTTTCCTGTGTTATGTCACCTCATACCTGTGTGATGTTCATTACCTCGTGCTGCGAGAATGATCTAATTTGACATTAGATTTTACCTTTCCTCAATTTTTCTATAGTTTCAGTATTCAGGGAAAATGAACAGAAGAAAATACTACTAGCGTCAATATTTGTTTTACTTCATGTTTGGGAGAATATGATGTCTAACTAGGGCTTCTTATTTCAAACGATAGACAGACAGACATTCAGATTGATGGGAGATATGATAGTCAAATTAAAATTTAACTAGTAAGTAGTATAATCCAACTTACAGACATCCTATAGAACACGCGAACTAAATCTTGATAATGACAATAACCTGTTAAATGTTTGTCTACTGTGTTCGAAATATTGATGTATATATCCCTAAGTAGTTCTGGATGAAAAGAGTCTAGTTCTGTTGCTAATATTTGAAGTAGTTTGGCTTCCTCTGAGGCACTTAACACTATAGGAACAGTAGGCAAGACAACTCCTCGTGGAATCTGTGACAATAATTTTTGACGAAATTCTGGTATGTCTAGTTCCCGTCTGTTTGTCACTGATGGCGTCTACAAATAAAACATGAGTGAAATAAAGCAACATAAATTAACTGCGTTTACAAGTTTGACATATTTCATCCTAAAGGTTGCTCACGATAATCTACTCTTTATTTACAGTTAGATTCTAAGTTAATTCTACAGTGCTAAAAAAAAGGGACCAAAATAATTATATAGTTTTAGAAACATCTGTTTGTTTTATCATATAAAGCAAAAAGCTTGTTATTTATGGATTAGCCTCCGTTTTATGACAATCTCCAATGATATTTAAATGTAAAGTTTAAATTGCCTGTTCAGTTATTACAAAGTCGTAAACATCTAATTTAAAAAAAAAACATGAAGTTTGATCAAAATGATCATTTAACAGGCCAAATAAAAAAAATTCTCAAAAACATTTCATCAACAGGAGAGAAAATTCAAAACCTTCTGCTGCTAGAAATGTTTGGATCTGATTTTGTTACGTTCATAGTCTGCAGCTTCTAACAGGTCATAGACTGCAGCTTCTAACAGGTCATAGACTGCAGCTTCTAACAGGTCATAGTCTGCAGCTTCTAACAGGTCATAGACTGCAGCTTCTAACAGGTCATAGACTGCAGCTTCTAACAGGTCATAGACTGCAGCTTCTAACAGGTCATAGACTGCAGCTTCTAACACGTCATAGACTGCAGCTTCTAAAAGCTTTACTTTATTACCACTTTATGGCTGCTTGGTGGTGCGGTATGCGCACTGGACTGTTGTTTGATCATCTAGATTACCCTGATTTCTACGGGAGGTTTGGACTAGGGTGTACATTGCCTTCACCTCTGATGGAACATCCGAAACATGTAAAACACAAAGACACAACCTACACACATACATACAAAGTTATACACACACATACATACAAAGTTATACACACATATATACAAAGCTATACACACATACATACAAAGCTATACACACATATACACACAAAGTTACACACACACATGCATTCAAAGTTATACACGCACATACATACAAAGCTACACCCAGAAGAGTCAAATGGAACTATTAAGTAATAGCTCCAAAATGTTGGGCGAGTGAAAACTTCAAACAAAAGTTTTCAACTGAAACATTCGCCTCCTTACGCTTGTAATCGTTACAGTAACGTAATACATATATAATACTTACATTGAATGACCCAGTGGATTCATTGGCTAATACACTTGAAGTTGACCCGGACATTCCTCGAGGTAAAAATTCACTCAGTCCGTTTTGGCTTTGGGTCCATGCCTCTGGCTCAAATACAGTGGACATCTGTGAAGGTATCATGTTCCTGTCATTTTGTTTAGTATTACCATAGGTAATGATACATTACTAACAAATTTAACTTTATTGTACAACAAACGAACGAGTCGACTTGCCTGTAGATTCTTAATTCTGTTGCCTTCCTTTGGAGCTAATCTGGGATATTTAGAAAATATGTCTTTAGAATCTGGTCTGTTGGTGATAGAATTATTATGCCATTTGTTATTGTGAAATGGGTCCTGGAAATAATTTTTAAAAAAGCATATAAATAATGTTGTTCTAAAATTACAAGGGGGGATAATGAATGAAAAAAAAGCTACCAAATATATTTCTATTAACTCCCTTGCCTATGGCTCGTAAACGGAACATATTTGTCAATGTTTATTATGCTAAACGCGATGAGGCATTTCTAGTAACCAGCACGATGCATAACATGGCTAATGCAGTACAAACAGAAGGAGGGGATTGCCATACAGACTCTGTGGCACATTCTTAATGAAAGTGGACTTTCTTCATAGATATCCCATGTCTATGATGTCATCAGTAAATGAGTGTTACCTTGTAAGGTTGATTGTACTTCCTGCTGAAATCTGTTAACGCTCTTGGGTCCAAATTGTTGGGTTTTTCTGAGATCAGTTGAACTTTTTCATGCTTGCCAATACTTGAAATGCACAAAATAAGTATTTATATATATATACAAGTCCATATGAACCTAACTTTATAACGCAATCAATGCTACACTCTACGTCACATGTAATCTACTCTAGAGCTATAAAAAGACTTTGAGATCTACATCTTTTCATTTGTTTCTCACTGTCAGGGAATGGATTTAGAAAACTGAGGGGATTAAGAAAGGGAAAGTTAATTTTTCATAATCCTAACCTAAATGAAAGGAGAGAAGTAATTAAGGGAGTATTGTCTAGTAAGTCTAGTACAACGCACCTTTAATGCACATTTGTACATGTGTGGGTATCATTTACCTTTTTTTTTTGGCTTCCTTTATTAGCTTACTTCACTAATTTGGTAGGTTAACCTTAAACTATCAACATACAATAGCCATGCAGTTTAGTTAACGTTAAACTATCAACATACAATAGCCAGTTTATCAGAGAGTGAACCTAGTTTCAAGGTGTGTCTAAAACCTTAAACCTACAGTAGCACGGTATCCTTCTTTAAAGGTCAGTCTTAAACTATAAACCTAGCCTACAATAGCAAGGTATTGAGTGAGCCTTCTTTAAAGACCTGTGTAAAACTATAAACCAACTATAGAAAATTAGCTATGTATCATAGAGTGAACATTCTTTGAAGGTCAGTCTTAGACCATAAACCTACAATAGCAAGGTATGTAGTGAACCTTCTTTAAAGATCAGTCCTAAACTATGACCCTACAATAAAAGGGTATTACAGAGTAAACCTAATTTCAAGGTCTGTCTTAAACTATACACCTACAGTAGCAGGGTATTACAGAGTAAACCTACTTTAACGGTCTGTCTAAGACGGTCACAAAATTGCTTCCTATTATCCGGGGTGAAAATGTTGGCGTGAAGTTTGTTCCATATGGGGCAGTGCTAGCTGTTAAAGTCGCCATTTTCAGATGGTCAAGTTCAGTGAATTCGCTCTGAACAGAAATCAATACAAGAATATTTCAATATCTATAAATAGAAGGTCATATATTAAGTAGACAGCCTTAAAATATCATAAAACGAATACAAGTGTACATATTGTTAGATTAATGATCTTTAGGGAGCATGGTTTCTTTGGGAAACATTGGGGGACTCGTGCACAACAAGATATGTCATTTATAATAACATTTCAAACACAATCCTTTCGAAATAGATAAGATTGAAAGCCTATGTCTAAACTTAGAGACAACTCCGCAATACAGAAACTCAAGTATCAAGTATACCAACATTACAACTTAGAAACGTATTGGAGGGGAAAAGGTGTGGGGGGGGGGGGGTACGTGAAATAGAAATCGGAAAAAATTATTTAAAAAGTAGGCATTAAACAAAAATTCAAAAGAAGTTTTTTTAGGTCCTGTTGTTGTTGAGGATTGACTTAAGTCGTACTGCTACTGACTACTGTACTGAGTCGTACTGCTACTGACTACTGTACTGAGATGTTGACTTTTAAGTCGTACTGCTACTGACTACTGTACTGAGATATTCACTTAAGTCGTACTGCTACTGACTACTGTACTGAGATATTGACTTAAGTCGTACTGCTACTGACTACTGTACTGAGATGTTGACTTACGTCGTACTGCTACTGACTACTGTACTGAGATATTGACTTAAGTCGTACTGCTACTGACTACTGTACTGAGATGTTGACTTAAGTCGTACTGCTACTGACTACTGTACTGAGATATTGACTTAAGTCGTACTGCTACTGACTACTGTACTGAGATGTTGACTTAAGTCGTACTGCTACTGACTACTGTACTGAGATGTTCACTTAAGTCGTACTGCTACTGACTACTGTACTGAGATATTGACTTAAGTCGTACTGCTACTGACTACTGTACTGAGATGTTGACTTAAGTCGTACTGCTACTGACTACTGTACTGAGATGTTCACTTACGTCGTACTGCTACTGACTACTGTACTGAGATATTGACTTAAGTCGTACTGCTACTGACTACTGTACTGAGATGTTGACTTAAGTCGTACTGCTACTGACTACTGTACTGAGATATTGACTTACGTCGTACTGCTACTGACTACTGTACTGAGATATTCACTTAAGTCGTACTGCTACTGACTACTGTACTGAGATATTGACTTACGTCGTACTGCTACTGACTACTGTACTGAGATATTGACTTAAGTCGTACTGCTACTGACTACTGTACTGAGATATTGACTTACGTCGTACTGCTACTGACTACTGTACTGAGATGTTGACTTAAGTCGTACTGCTACTGACTACTGTACTGAGATGTTGACTTAAGTCGTACTGCTACTGACTACTGTACTGAGATATTGACTTAAGTCGTACTGCTACTGACTACTGTACTGAGTCGTACTGCTACTGACTACTGTACTGAGATATTCACTTAAGTCGTACTGCTACTGACTACTGTACTGAGATATTCACTTAAGTCGTACTGCTACTGACTACTGTACTGAGTCGTACTGCTACTGACTACTGTACTGAGATGTTCACTTAAGTCGTACTGCTACTGACTACTGTACTGAGTCGTACTGCTACTGACTACTGTACTGAGATATTGACTTAAGTCGTACTGCTACTGACTACTGTACTGAGATATTCACTTAAGTCGTACTGCTACTGACTACTGTACTGAGATATTCACTTAAGTCGTACTGCTACTGACTACTGTACTGAGATGTTGACTTAAGTCGTACTGCTACTGACTACTGTACTGAGATATTGACTTTTAAGTCGTACTGCTACTGACTACTGTACTGAGATATTGACTTTTAAGTCGTACTGCTACTGACTACTGTACTGAGATGTTGACTTAAGTCGTACTGCTACTGACTACTGTACTGAGATATTGACTTTTAAGTCGTACTGCTACTGACTACTGTACTGAGATATTGACTTAAGTCGTACTGCTACTGACTACTGTACTGAGATATTGACTTAAGTCGTACTGCTACTGACTACTGTACTGAGATGTTGACTTAAGTCGTACTGCTACTGACTACTGTACTGAGATGTTCACTTAAGTCGTACTGCTACTGACTACTGTACTGAGATATTGACTTAAGTCGTACTGGTACTGACTACTGTACTGAGATGTTCACTTAAGTCGTACTGCTACTGACTACTGTACTGAGATATTGACTTAAGTCGTACTGCTACTGACTACTGTACTGAGATGTTGACTTAAGTCGTACTGCTACTGACTACTGTACTGAGATGTTGACTTAAGTCGTACTGCTACTGACTACTGTACTGAGATGTTCACTTAAGTCGTACTGCTACTGACTACTGTACTGAGATGTTGACTTAAGTCGTACTGCTACTGACTACTGTACTGAGATATTGACTTAAGTCGTACTGCTACTGACTACTGTACTGAGATATTGACTTAAGTCGTACTGCTACTGACTACTGTACTGAGATGTTGACTTAAGTCGTACTGCTACTGACTACTGTACTGAGATGTTGACTTAAGTCGTACTGCTACTGACTACTGTACTGAGATGTTGACTTAAGTCGTACTGCTACTGACTACTGTACTGAGATATTGACTTAAGTCGTACTGCTACTGACTACTGTACTGAGATATTCACTTAAGTCGTACTGCTACTGACTACTGTACTGAGATATTCACTTAAGTCGTACTGCTACTGACTACTGTACTGAGATATTCACTTAAGTCGTACTGCTACTGACTACTGTACTGAGATATTCACTTAAGTCGTACTGCTACTGACTACTGTACTGAGATGTTGACTTAAGTCGTACTGCTACTGACTACTGTACTGAGATATTGACTTAAGTCGTACTGCTACTGACTACTGTACTGAGATATTCACTTAAGTCGTACTGCTACTGACTACTGTACTGAGATGTTGACTTAAGTCGTACTGCTACTGACTACTGTACTGAGATATTCACTTAAGTCGTACTGCTACTGACTACTGTACTGAGATGTTGACTTAAGTCGTACTGCTACTGACTACTGTACTGAGATGTTGACTTAAGTCGTACTGCTACTGACTACTGTACTGAGATGTTGACTTAAGTCGTGCTGCTACTGACTACTGTACTGAGATATTCACTTAAGTCGTACTGCTACTGACTACTGTACTGAGATGTTGACTTAAGTCGTACTGCTACTGACTACTGTACTGAGATGTTGACTTAAGTCGTACTGCTACTGACTACTGTACTGAGATGTTGACTTAAGTCGTACTGCTACTGACTACTGTACTGAGATATTCACTTACGTCGTACTGCTACTGACTACTGTACTGAGATATTCACTTAAGTCGTACTGCTACTGACTACTGTACTGAGATGTTGACTTAAGTCGTACTGCTACTGACTACTGTACTGAGATGTTGACTTTAAGTCGTACTGCTACTGACTACTGTACTGAGATGTTGACTTAAGTCGTACTGCTACTGACTACTGTACTGAGATGTTGACTTAAGTCGTACTGCTACTGACTACTGTACTGAGATGTTGACTTAAGTCGTACTGCTACTGACTACTGTACTGAGATGTTGACTTAAGTCGTACTGCTACTGACTACTGTACTGAGATGTTGACTTAAGTCGTACTGCTACTGACTACTGTACTGAGATGTTGACTTAAGTCGTACTGCTACTGACTACTGTACTGAGATGTTGACTTAAGTCGTACTGCTACTGACTACTGTACTGAGATGTTCACTTAAGTCGTACTGCTACTGACTACTGTACTGAGATGTTGACTTAAGTCGTACTGCTACTGACTACTGTACTGAGATATTGACTTAAGTCGTACTGCTACTGACTACTGTACTGAGATGTTGACTTTAAGTCGTACTGCTACTGACTACTGTACTGAGATGTTGACTTAAGTCGTACTGCTACTGACTACTGTACTGAGATGTTGACTTAAGTCGTACTGCTACTGACTACTGTACTGAGATGTTGACTTTTAAGTCGTACTGCTACTGACTACTGTACTGAGATATTCACTTAAGTCGTACTGCTACTGACTACTGTACTGAGATGTTGACTTAAGTCGTACTGCTACTGACTACTGTACTGAGATATTCACTTAAGTCGTACTGCTACTGACTACTGTACTGAGATGTTGACTTTTAAGTCGTACTGCTACTGACTACTGTACTGAGATATTCACTTAAGTCGTACTGCTACTGACTACTGTACTGAGATGTTGACTTTAAGTCGTACTGCTACTGACTACTGTACTGAGATATTGACTTAAGTCGTACTGCTACTGACTACTGTACTGAGATATTGACTTAAGTCGTACTGCTACTGACTACTGTACTGAGTCGTACTGCTACTGACTACTGTACTGAGATATTGACTTAAGTCGTACTGCTACTGACTACTGTACTGAGATATTGACTTAAGTCGTACTGCTACTGACTACTGTACTGAGATATTGACTTTTAAGTCGTACTGCTACTGACTACTGTACTGAGATATTCACTTAAGTCGTACTGCTACTGACTACTGTACTGAGATGTTCACTTAAGTTGTACTGCTACTGACTACTGTACTGAGATATTCACTTAAGTCGTACTGCTACTGACTACTGTACTGAGATATTCACTTAAGTTGTACTGCTACTGACTACTGTACTGAGATATTGACTTAAGTCGTACTGCTACTGACTACTGTACTGAGATATTGACTTAAGTCGTACTGCTACTGACTACTGTACTGAGATGTTGACTTAAGTCGTACTGCTACTGACTACTGTACTGAGATGTTCACTTAAGTTGTACTGCTACTGACTACTGTACTGAGATGTTGACTTAAGTCGTACTGCTACTGACTACTGTACTGAGATATTGACTTTTAAGTCGTACTGCTACTGACTACTGTACTGAGATGTTGACTTAAGTCGTACTGCTACTGACTACTGTACTGAGATATTGACTTAAGTCGTACTGCTACTGACTACTGTACTGAGATATTGACTTAAGTCGTACTGCTACTGACTACTGTACTGAGATGTTGACTTAAGTCGTACTGCTACTGACTACTGTACTGAGATATTCACTTAAGTCGTACTGCTACTGACTACTGTACTGAGATGTTGACTTAAGTCGTACTGCTACTGACTACTGTACTGAGATGTTGACTTAAGTCGTACTGCTACTGACTACTGTACTGAGATATTGACTTAAGTCGTACTGCTACTGACTACTGTACTGAGATGTTGACTTAAGTCGTACTGCTACTGACTACTGTACTGAGATGTTGACTTAAGTCGTACTGCTACTGACTACTGTACTGAGATGTTGACTTACGTCGTACTGCTACTGACTACTGTACTGAGATGTTCACTTAAGTCGTACTGCTACTGACTACTGTACTGAGATATTGACTTAAGTCGTACTGCTACTGACTACTGTACTGAGATATTCACTTAAGTCGTACTGCTACTGACTACTGTACTGAGATGTTGACTTAAGTCGTACTGCTACTGACTACTGTACTGAGATGTTGACTTAAGTCGTACTGCTACTGACTACTGTACTGAGATGTTGACTTAAGTCGTACTGCTACTGACTACTGTACTGAGATGTTGACTTAAGTCGTACTGCTACTGACTACTGTACTGAGATGTTGACTTAAGTCGTACTGCTACTGACTACTGTACTGAGATGTTGACTTAAGTCGTACTGCTACTGACTACTGTACTGAGATGTTGACTTAAGTCGTACTGCTACTGACTACTGTACTGAGATGTTGACTTAAGTCGTACTGCTACTGACTACTGTACTGAGATATTCACTTAAGTCGTACTGCTACTGACTACTGTACTGAGATGTTGACTTAAGTCGTACTGCTACTGACTACTGTACTGAGATGTTGACTTTTAAGTCGTACTGCTACTGACTACTGTACTGAGATATTGACTTAAGTCGTACTGCTACTGACTACTGTACTGAGTCGTACTGCTACTGACTACTGTACTGAGATGTTGACTTAAGTCGTACTGCTACTGACTACTGTACTGAGATATTCACTTACGTCGTACTGCTACTGACTACTGTACTGAGATGTTGACTTAAGTCGTACTGCTACTGACTACTGTACTGAGATGTTGACTTAAGTCGTACTGCTACTGACTACTGTACTGAGATGTTGACTTAAGTCGTACTGCTACTGACTACTGTACTGAGTCGTACTGCTACTGACTACTGTACTGAGATATTCACTTAAGTCGTACTGCTACTGACTACTGTACTGAGATGTTGACTTAAGTCGTACTGCTACTGACTACTGTACTGAGTCGTACTGCTACTGACTACTGTACTGAGATATTGACTTAAGTCGTACTGCTACTGACTACTGTACTGAGATATTGACTTAAGTCGTACTGCTACTGACTACTGTACTGAGATATTGACTTAAGTCGTACTGCTACTGACTACTGTACTGAGATATTCACTTACGTCGTACTGCTACTGACTACTGTACTGAGATGTTGACTTAAGTCGTACTGCTACTGACTACTGTACTGAGATATTGACTTAAGTCGTACTGCTACTGACTACTGTACTGAGATATTCACTTACGTCGTACTGCTACTGACTACTGTACTGAGATATTCACTTAAGTCGTACTGCTACTGACTACTGTACTGAGATGTTGACTTTTAAGTCGTACTGCTACTGACTACTGTACTGAGATATTCACTTAAGTCGTACTGCTACTGACTACTGTACTGAGATATTGACTTAAGTCGTACTGCTACTGACTACTGTACTGAGATGTTGACTTTTAAGTCGTACTGCTACTGACTACTGTACTGAGATATTCACTTAAGTCGTACTGCTACTGACTACTGTACTGAGATATTCACTTAAGTCGTACTGCTACTGACTACTGTACTGAGATATTCACTTAAGTCGTACTGCTACTGACTACTGTACTGAGATGTTGACTTAAGTCGTACTGCTACTGACTACTGTACTGAGATGTTGACTTAAGTCGTACTGCTACTGACTACTGTACTGAGATATTCACTTAAGTCGTACTGCTACTGACTACTGTACTGAGTCGTACTGCTACTGACTACTGTACTGAGATGTTGACTTTTAAGTCGTACTGCTACTGACTACTGTACTGAGATATTGACTTAAGTCGTACTGCTACTGACTACTGTACTGAGTCGTACTGCTACTGACTACTGTACTGAGTCGTACTGCTACTGACTACTGTACTGAGATGTTGACTTAAGTCGTACTGCTACTGACTACTGTACTGAGATATTCACTTAAGTCGTACTGCTACTGACTACTGTACTGAGATATTCACTTAAGTCGTACTGCTACTGACTACTGTACTGAGATATTCACTTAAGTTGTACTGCTACTGACTACTGTACTGAGATATTCACTTAAGTCGTACTGCTACTGACTACTGTACTGAGATATTCACTTAAGTCGTACTGCTACTGACTACTGTACTGAGATATTGACTTAAGTCGTACTGCTACTGACTACTGTACTGAGATATTCACTTAAGTCGTACTGCTACTGACTACTGTACTGAGATATTCACTTAAGTCGTACTGCTACTGACTACTGTACTGAGATATTCACTTAAGTCGTACTGCTACTGACTACTGTACTGAGATATTCACTTAAGTCGTACTGCTACTGACTACTGTACTGAGATGTTGACTTAAGTCGTACTGCTACTGACTACTGTACTGAGATGTTGACTTAAGTCGTACTGCTACTGACTACTGTACTGAGATGTTGACTTAAGTCGTACTGCTACTGACTACTGTACTGAGATGTTGACTTAAGTCGTACTGCTACTGACTACTGTACTGAGATGTTGACTTAAGTCGTACTGCTACTGACTACTGTACTGAGATGTTGACTTAAGTCGTACTGCTACTGACTACTGTACTGAGATATTCACTTAAGTCGTACTGCTACTGACTACTGTACTGAGATGTTGACTTAAGTCGTACTGCTACTGACTACTGTACTGAGATATTCACTTACGTCGTACTGCTACTGACTACTGTACTGAGATGTTGACTTAAGTCGTACTGCTACTGACTACTGTACTGAGATATTCACTTAAGTCGTACTGCTACTGACTACTGTACTGAGATGTTGACTTAAGTCGTACTGCTACTGACTACTGTACTGAGTCGTACTGCTACTGACTACTGTACTGAGATATTCACTTAAGTCGTACTGCTACTGACTACTGTACTGAGTCGTACTGCTACTGACTACTGTACTGAGATATTCACTTAAGTCGTACTGCTACTGACTACTGTACTGAGATGTTGACTTAAGTCGTACTGCTACTGACTACTGTACTGAGTCGTACTGCTACTGACTACTGTACTGAGATATTGACTTAAGTCGTACTGCTACTGACTACTGTACTGAGATGTTGACTTAAGTCGTACTGCTACTGACTACTGTACTGAGATATTCACTTAAGTCGTACTGCTACTGACTACTGTACTGAGATGTTGACTTTTAAGTCGTACTGCTACTGACTACTGTACTGAGATATTGACTTAAGTCGTACTGCTACTGACTACTGTACTGAGATATTGACTTAAGTCGTACTGCTACTGACTACTGTACTGAGATATTCACTTACGTCGTACTGCTACTGACTACTGTACTGAGATATTCACTTAAGTCGTACTGCTACTGACTACTGTACTGAGATGTTGACTTTTAAGTCGTACTGCTACTGACTACTGTACTGAGATATTGACTTAAGTCGTACTGCTACTGACTACTGTACTGAGATGTTTATGAAATCAACGTGAAAAAGAAATCTTTAAAAAAAAAAAAAAAAAACACTTCCTTATTTGCACAACTATTCTGTCAATATCTTTTTTTTTTTCTAATATCTTCCTTTTTTCGATACTGAAAATAAAACAAAACGAAAAGAACATTAAATGGTCTTGTTCTGTTTCTTGTGTTTTTGTGTGTAGCTGTCAGGTGGGTTTACAGGTCTAGGGTATGACTGGCTTTGCCGGGTTCCCCACCTGGACGCTGAGTATTGACTTCTGTCCCGGTTTTACTTTAGTCGTGGCTCGTCTGCCTGGACACTCCTAACAGTCTAGCAATCAAGTCATGAACTGATTACCAAAAGAACCAATACTACAAATAGTAATATACTAGTCAATAACGAGATTGCATATAACAAAGCCAAGGTTTAATGGAGTAATGATATGGTCTGGCATAAGGGATGACTAAATATGAATAGTACATACAAGGGTAAATACAAGTGATACATATTCTTCCAATGAGATATAGCACACTTTAAGCTCGGTGCCACAATTTGTGCAGAACTCGCGAAGCCTACACCCAATGCCATGGATACACGGACCATACCAAAACAAATCAGGCTTGACTATAACAGAGTCTCAAGACAGCGTTCTCAATACTGGTGATAGGAACTAGCGCACAAACCATTTTGGTGCATAAAAGAAAACATCATACAAGAAGCAACACTAGATGCGCACGACAGTAGCCAACATACTGAACACATTAACATGTTTTCTAGTGGAGAAATATTTTAGGTCACTTAGAAGATGAATGATCAGAATCTGACATTGACACCAGAGAGAATCAAAGCAACAAGCAAAAAAAAAAATGGTTAAATAATGTCTAATGTCTGTCTGGCAGTGCGGTGAAAATAAAAAAGAACATCGTCACAAAAGTCCCGAGTTTGAAGCCTGTTCGGCGTTATCACTACCACTCTGCTATATGTGTTTGTAGGGGGGGGGGGGAATTAAAACATAACTTTTTAATTTTTAAAACTTTCTTTTTTATTCACTAAAGCTTATTGAATTTTTTTTTATTTATGAATTTAACAAGTCAAATTCGCTAATTTATTCAAAAACACCAAAACAAAAAGAAATAAAAAAAAACTTTTTGTTGTTTTCTTTACCTTTTTTATTTATAAAACAAAAAAGTGTCTGAAGTTTCAATAACGTGCAAACTTTCAAATTTGTTCCAAATAAAAGAAATATCAAGACCTCAGGTCCTCAGCTATACATTATACAGACTTTCTCTCTTTCATATTGTATGGTAAGTTAACTTTCACACTGAGAGACCAGGAATGTTTTGTTTTTTTGAAGCCACGAACATTTTATAAATGTTTGATCATGGAACTAAACTTCAGTTCCATTGTTTCCTTTTGTTCTGTATAAGCTTTAAAAAAATGAAAATATGTAATAACTAGAGACATGTAGATGACTAAAGCAATATGACATACAAGCAGGGGCGGACTGGGTGTTAAAATCGGCCCAGGCATTTCTATACATTCGGCCCACAAATTGTATATCATATGATTGACATCCATTTCTAGGTCTACCTGTCCTCAAAATCATTCTGTTAAGTTTGATAATGCATCGATAACTGAACGCATGCATACAGTGATATTTTTTAAAGAAATATAGTAGGCCTTATGTTGCTTTTTAATCGCTTAAAGTGTTGACCCTAAAAGTTTAAGCCTACTAGTAGCACTGTCTTCGGATGTAGACTGTTATATTATTTCGGAAAAGATTAAATTAGCGTTACACTGTAGAGTCTGTAAAAGGTTTCTTTTTTAAACATGACGCTCAGAAGGCTCTTTAAAGAAATATTATAAAACTTTTAAAAATTTAATGCATTATATAATGACATTCATGAGGCCCTCAGGGACCCTAACGGCCCATTAGGATACCGGCCCACCGGGCATTAGCCCTAATGCCCATAGAGCCAGTCCAGCCCAGCATACAAGTAGACAGAGTTCCGATCTTCATTACGTACAGAAATGTGTTGTTTCGAATAACTTAAATTCATACTGTCCGATCTGATCTCTTTCTATATCTTTTTCTCTAACTCTCTTTCTCTCTCTCTCTCTCTCTGTCTTTCTTTCTCTCTGTCTCTCTCTCTCTCTGTCTTTCTCTCCGTAATTTGGAATCCTTAGCACAGTAACATAATGTCAACTTATTCCCAGACAAAACACTATTAATAGAGGTTTCTATTCATGCTTAAATTAAAGACTTCTACCGTCTATAAATGTTAAAAGTCTAGAAAGTCTAGAAAGGCCAAAGTTTTACAACCTTGAGACTCACTGCTAACAAGAGGGGGAGATATAACTATTTAAACATTGAAAGAAATTGTTACTTCTCAAGACCAGAAGGACAGGATGAAGAAATGTTACAGTGAACACAGCTAAACTTTATGAAATGGTTTGTATTTAGTACAGTTGCTATTCATAAAACTGCTGTCTTCTTTCTCTAGGTATTTCAACTGTGTGTAGCAGTTATTCTGTTACAGTGCCACGCGAAACGGTAATTTGTATTTTGGACAATCGATCAAAAGATAGTATCGTGTTTTTCATTGAAGTTTTTTTTATAGCCCAAATACCTTTGCTGGATTGGATAGATTTACTTTCTATGCATACTCTACTTGAGCGCACTTTGTATGGTAACAGTAACATGTTATCTTTATTTAGAATCTGTTCATGGAACTCAGCAAGGAGAAACGATATTGTATCACCAAAGACCTTAGAATAGAAAATGCTTTTGTTGTATGCAGTGTAAGAGGTATAGACGTTTGATTCATAACATTCCATGAGCTTGTTAAAACAGACCTGTTGTGGAACGTAATTTACCCACAGTTGCTAAAAGATAGTCCAAAGTTCAGGTGCATTGGAAAACGTAACTTAAGTAATGAGGCATTCAGTTTGGTGAAGGTGCTGAAATAGAGGGAGGGGAGACTATCTGCACACATACATCCCGGTCCAATGTTCTTATTATTTAATACTATCATATTATTTTTTCTACATGTATGTAATTTGTAAATATTTCTCTTAATAATGAGTTGATTTTGAATGTAATTCTTTAGTTGTTGTTTTTTAATACAAATATTGAAATCTGCTTTATAATACCTCTATTCAAGTTTTGTACATTCATAGAACCTAGGGTGGACACTGTTCTCAAAAACGTCTCTAAAGATTTTCCTAGAAATTTAATAGTTAATGTATGTTATTGGAAAAAGAATCTCTAGCTCGGTGGCCACATTGGGAAAACTCTAGCTGGACCGTTATAATTTTTCAAAGTATAAAAAGAAATTAATTAAAATGTGTCTAAAGAGCGAGAAAATATCTTGAACAAAATCTACTTCTTTGGGTATTTCCTCATGTAGGCATTTTCCACGACGGTTGAATAAATGAATGTTCATTCTGCGCACCGTCTACTAAGTCTAGATCTACAGGTCTATCATTGGACTATCATAAAGTCTACATTTAAAGGTCTATCATTGGACTATCATAAAGTCTAGATCTAAAGGTCTATCATTGGACTATCATAAAGTCTACAATTAAAGGTCTATCATTGGACTATCATAAAGTCTAGATCTAAAGGTCTATCATTGGACTATCATAAAGTCTAGATCTAAAGGTCTATCATTTGACAATCATAAAGTCTAGATCTAAAGGTCTATCATTTGACAATCATAAAGTCTAGATCTAAAGGTCTATCATTTGACTATCATAAAGTCTAGTAGATTTAGACATTCCTTCAACCAGGGGGAGAAAGAGGGAAATGGCGGGGGGAGGGGGGCGGGTAGTGTCAACTTAAAATGTAAATCTAACATTCATTAGTTATTAAGAGTAAAATAATCGATCTTTAAGTTGTGTAAAGCGGGTAAATGTCTTTTAAAAAATTTAAATGTTTTTTCTTTCTTAATGACTGGTGTTACTTTTATGTAAATGTAATAGTTCTTCTTGATTTGATGTATAATATTGTTCGCATTCATTAGCTGAATTGACTAGATCTTGTTGATTTGATCTGTAATGTTGTATTTCATTACGTTTCTTAGTTCATGATTTTTTTTTAGCGGCCCCCGAAACGGGAAAAGACGCTATTAGTTTTGTGCGAAATGTCTGTCCGTCTGTCCGTCCGTCCCGTTTAGATCTCGTAAACTAGAAAAGATATTGAAAATCCGACATCACAATATTTTAGACCATTCAAAGTTCTGATGCAACGGCTACTTTTTTTTTCTGAAAGCGAAAAATCTATTTTTTTTAAATCAGTTATGCAAGCAGTTTTTTAAAGAAAAAAAGCTAATTAGTATGCATTATAAGTTAGACCTAATTTAAAACAAATGGTAATCTTGTAAACTTCATTTTCCTAAACATATTTTTTTAATGCGGACATTTTTTTTTTTTTTGAGGATTCGATTAAGAGATTG
The DNA here is from genome assembly GCF_947242115.1 of Biomphalaria glabrata. NCBI lineage: Eukaryota > Metazoa > Mollusca > Gastropoda > Planorbidae > Biomphalaria > Biomphalaria glabrata. The sequence goes on from NC_074715.1 coordinate 25,203,727, forward strand.
AGCCTTTCAAAACAATTAGATAAATTATAAGACATCAGTTAGGCCAGGGGAGTCGCGGTGGCTGAGCGGTAAAGCGCTTGGCTTCCGAACCGGTGGTCCTGGGTTCGAATCCTGGTGAAGACTGGGATTTTCAACTTTGGAATCTTTGGGCGCCTCTTAGTCCACTCAGTTCTAATGGGTACCTGACATTAGTTGGGGAAAAGTAAAGGCTGGTCGTTGTGCTGGCTACATGACACCCTCGTTAACCGTAGGCCACAAAAACAGATGAACTTTACATCATCTGCCACAAGGTCTAAAAGGGGAACTAGTTAGGCCAGGTTCACATCTAAATGTACATTCACTTTCACCTATTCTTTGATCCGCGGGACCGTTGGGGCACTACACAAGATCTGATAACCTTCTTTCTCCATTCTTATCTCTCATTTGTCTTTGAAATAATTTCATTTGGATGTTCTTTCTGAAAATATTGAAGCCTGCCTGGGTGGACCACCACGGGGGCCGATTTTGAGTTTGTGTTTCCACACAAACTGTCTTTTGTAACCTTGTTTTATCTTGAAATTGATTTGTGTGTGTGTCTGTGTGTCTCACCTATTTCTTTGACAACGAGATGACTACTGCAGTTAGACCACAACCTGCTAGCATAAAAGCAAAAATGCTCACAAGAGGCGTCATGGGTATGTTAGCTATAAGGTGTGTAGGAATGTAATCAAGGACATAACTAGGAATATATGAATTTATTACTGGCGCACATGTCTATAGAAAATAAAGCATTTATGCATTTGTTTTGACAAGCCATCAGCCATGAAAAAACTATGTGCTATTATAAGAAGATTTAAAACCGAGACAGTGTAATCGATAATAAAATACTGTAATACCTGGCCAGCTAATTCTAAGCAGTTGTAATGTTTTAGATCTGTAGGACTCAAATGAAACGTTTAGTTAAGAAAAGAAAAGTTGGTATTAACAATCCACGACTATAAAAAAAACATTTAGTATCTATCAGGTCTTTGTCATATTTTTCGTGTAATTTTATAATCATCACAAAGCTTATATTGACTCAGTGGCAAGCATGTCAGCCTTCCATCATGGAGGCTAAAGACCTTGAGTTCAGAATTCGGACTCAATCAACTTTACAAAAAACGCCACAAATAGAGTTTTTATGTGCAGCAACAAAGCCCATTGATATAGTTTCACTCCATTTATACTTTGTATTGTTTTAAAGTATTTTAAAAAATATTTACTTGTTTCATTACATATACTTTCTAATAGTTTTATAGTCATTTTATTGCATTCCCCCTTCAAAGGACTGGCTAGTTCTTTCAACTGGCTTTCTAACGTTCTTCTTTAATATTAGTGCAACTGAAATTTAAAATACACAATTTTACACAAACATAATTCATTCAAGCACAAGCTCCAGATAATGATTAAAACGTTTTGTACAGACTCATAATATTGTAAGGAAAAATGAGATATACATGTTACACTCCCACTTGTTCTAAATCCAGGGCTAATCTCAGTAGATTTATACAGTAATCCCATGTGGTGTGCCTCTAAACTGAGCAACGTACTAGTCTTAGGTTATAGTCAAGCAAATGACGTAGATTTAGTGTCAAGACCTAGAGGGCGACACTGTTCCAGATAAAAGTACAGGCATGAATAGTTCGTATCTAAATGTTTGAACTTATCAAATTTAAAAAAAAAAAAAAAAAAAAAAGACATCGTATGCCTACATGAAACAGATTTTAGATCTAGTGTTCAGGGCTGGAAAAAATGTTTATGATCATTGGCTGTAACAGCACGTTAGAATGAATGAATGGAACTCAAGGCCAGCATACAAGCGTAGTGAAAGCATGGAGAAGGAAAGAAAATATAGACACTCAAAGAGACTTAGAGAGAAAATGGGAAGAGAGAGGAGCGAGGGAAGAAGAGAGAGAATGAAGAGAAAAATAGTGAAAGGAGAAAGACAGAACAGAGAGAGAGAGAGAGAGAGAGAAAGAGAAGAGAGGGAATGAGAATGAAAGAAGAGATTGAGAGAAAGGGAGAGAGAATAGAGAGGGAGAAAGAGAATACAAATATATCAATGAATCTTTCCTGATATTTGCTGAGTTTTTACTTTGTTCCAGCAAAGTTTCTCACATTTAAGTCTATTGTATTTATTCATACAGTTGTTCGCCTCTGGAGAAGTAAGTCTTTCATTTCTCTGATATTTAAGTTCATTGTATTGATACATACAGTTGTTCATCTCAGGAGAAGTAAGTCTTTCATTTCTCTCATATTTAAGTTTCTTTTTATCCACTGACTAAAATGTAATCTTGAAAAAGTCTAGTTATACTGAACCAACTATTTCTATCAGCTCAGGCATGTACTATCTCTAATAAAAACTAATCCGGGAGATATGGCACGGAGTGCTCAAGTCCTAACAAAGACCTAAGCTCAGAGCAATATGATTTAGTTATTACGTTATTTTACTGCTATTTTGTTTCTACAACTTTTACATCTGAAAGCTGGTATCCAACGCTAGAAATCCCTAGAGTCTAATTCTGATAAGTCACTTAAATCTAAGCACAGAGCCAGTCTATGATTAAGCCTTTAACTGGATATTGGTAGCTAGATCTTTTTTTTGAACTAATGTATTGGAACCAGATATTATAGACCTTTTCATAATGTCGTTTTATTAGCCGAATCTCTTTTCCATTGGGACTAAACTTACCATATTTTTCTATATTCAGAGGCGTCACTAAAACAAGTGTCACCTATGGATGGACACCTCGCAATGCCCGAAATAAAGGTGACCAATTATTTGGGGAGAGCGGGTCACGTGTCGATGGTGGGACGTAAAATGCTCAGATGTTGCCAAGCAATGGGATTTTCAATCATCTAGACCATCATTTCAATCATCTAGACCATCATTTCAATCATCTAGACCATCATTTCAATCATCTAGAAAATCATTTCAATAGTGAATGAAAACAAAAAGAGATCAACGATAGTTCAATTGAAATGTGTCCAAGGTCAAGCAACTTCGTCCTGTTGTTCTGAAACCCTACTTGGAGGAAGCAGGAATCTTCTTCTAAAGTTTCCGTGTCAAAGTCACGAGGATTTCCGGAATGCGCCTTGACAAACTTGTTCCTTAAGACTAAAAGTCCTTTTAGATACGTCATATGAATGTCTTATAACAGTTAATTCAAGTTAATAGATCTAGAGCGTCATATGAATGTCGTGGGTTCTATCCCCATAATGGCCTTTTTTTTTTCTTTTAATTTTTCTATGAAAAATAAAATATGAAAGTTTAGTTTAGTTTTTATTAGAACAAAAAAGCAGAAGTTCATTTTATATATTTGTACAAAGCTTATATCTACTCTGTCTATCTGTCTGGTCAAAAGTTTATACATGTTATATCTCCCACACCCACTCTCGGATCAAGTTGAACATTTCGCTCAATTATTTCTTCCACCTGACAATACAAGAATCAATAAAAAACAACAACAACATCGAAAAACAAAAACAAAACAACTAATTAGTAAATTAGCTATTGGTAATTAACTTTTTTTGGGGGTATCGAACAAGAAAAAAACCTTGTACTTGACATTGTACCGTCATTAAACATGAAACAATGTTTGTTCTAAATATAGTGTCTAGTCTCCACTAAGCGATCATGGTATTATTGTCTGTCCATGCACTAAAATGTTTGTCTTGTAAAATGTTTTACATGTTTCGGATGTTTCTTCAGAGTTGAATATAATTTACTTCCTAGTCCAAACTTCCCTCAGGACCACGGGGATGGGAATGGGCAGGGTTTGAACCTAGGACCATCGATAAGTCCGAACGACAGTCCAGCGCGCAAACGCACGGTCAGGCAGTCATCCACTATATGGTCTATGTAATAAATATATTCTGTCCTCCACTAATCGGTTATTATAACAGACATATTGTCTGGCTTCCGCTAAACGGTCTATATAACAAATGCATTGTCTGGCTTCCACTAATCTGCCTTTGTAACAAATGCATTGTCTGGCTTCCACTAAACGGTCTATGTAACAAATACATTGTATGGCTTCCACAAAACTGTAAAAACAAAATGTGTTAATTAACATTATTCCCAATGGGAATATTTATGTGAGAAAGTTGGCAAGCAAACGCCTCTTAAAAGGTCTTAGTGCTCAACACAAAGAAACATTGCTTTATTGATCTACATTTTTTGTGACCAAGTCAAAAGTAATCAATATAGTTAAAAGCAGTCTGGCCATTTTCCAGAGTTAGTCTATTGAACAGAATAACAATAAAGATGTCGGTGAACAAAAAAATAAATGAAAGGAAATAAATCGAAATGAAAACAATGCATGTTTTTTTATTTTATTTTTCTTTCCTAGCTTGCCAACTTGCCAACTGTTGATGAGTTAGCAATCCAAACGTAGGCCTGGCTAGACGAACTGGGTGGACGAGTATTGGGACAACGGTCCTAACGATTTTCCAAAGAAATTTGACTGTTTATGTATATCTTTAGGAAAAAAAAACTATCTTATTGACTCTTAGTGAAAACTCTGGATTGACCGTTAATTTTTTTTTATTTAAATATAGGCCTAATCATCTTAAAATTAAATTTGGTTTATGTTTTTTTTTTTATTTTGAACTCAGCTTCATTTACCGCACTCGAGACTCGAGTCAAATGTCTCTTAGACTCTTACTATTCAGTAAAGAGTTCAATAGATGTATATGAATATTTTGCACGCCATCTTATGTAGAAATTATTAGCTAAACTGTAAGTAGAAAAACTTAATTGTGAAAAGTTCACTGGAAAGACTCCTTGCAATAATTAAAAACAAAAACAACAAGGAAAAAAGAATTAAGAGATGGAATGAGAAATTAGAGACTGTCATCAGCTTCATAAAGGGGGAATTAATTCTTTAAAAAATTGTGTATGTTGTTTGCACATATATTTTTTTTATTGAAATAAGATAAATGTTAATATTTTCATTTTATGCAAAGAGCATAATTCTAAATTATCGCATATAGTGTAATATTTAAGGACATAGAATATATAGTGTGCATTTGAATGTATAAATTTATATACTGACAAAAATAAATGAACTTTTTTTGTCCTAAGGGAGAGAAACAAATGTTTGTAAAATGTTTTACTTATTTCCGATGTTCTGCTCACTCTAAGGGGCAACCCAAATCTCCTGCCCCCTGGAGGAACCCATACTAATGTCAAGAATGAGGATGATCTTCCTTCCGAGTTGAAGATAATCTACATCCTAGCCCAAAACTCGCACAAGACGACGACGGGATCATGAAGACGACCGCGCCTACCGCACGACCAGGCAGCCACCCTAAACAACAATTATAGAAGAAAGAAATCCGACGAAAACAAGTTTGATAAAAGCCCATTCAGTTGTTGTTTAGTTTCGAATAAACATTACCCAGGATGCAAATCGTATTACATATGATGCGTAGACAATGTGGAATGGAAGGGCCTTCTAGTTCTGCAACTTCTTGCTGAACATGTCACGAGATGCCACAGTGGACACCTACTGCCAGAAAATGTTGTGTTTAAAATGGTGACCGTGCAGTTTTTGTACATTAATTGAGAATTGCACGAATTTTAAATACAAGCCCTGTGTAATTTAATTGATTTAATAAAGGCTTAAATGTCATGGCATGCCTGAACAGAATGCAATGCGTAGTACGAGTTTTGTAACTTTACTTGAACGAGTATCAGGGTTAACTTGTGCTAGTATCATGACCATGGTTTAACTTTTGTACAAACATCTTGGTCTAACTTGTGCTAGCATCATGTTTTTTTTTTGTACAAACATCTTGGTCTAACTTGTGCTAGCATCATGGTTTAACTTGTACAAACATCTTGGTCAAACTTGTGCTAGCATCATGGTTTAACTTGTACAAACATCTTGGTCTAACTTGAGCTAGCATCATGGTTTAACTTGTACAAATATCTTGGTCTAACTTGAGCTAGCATCATGGTTTAACTTGTACAAATATCTTGGTATAACTTGTAATAGTATATAGTTTAACTTGAACTAATGTAAACGTTCAACTTTTATGAATATGGCCTATCATGATTCAATTTATACGAGCCTAATGGCTTAACTTGTCTGTCACGAATACATCAGATTGCACTGAAGAATTGATTTGGTAATCAGTGCTAACAAAATAACATGCGATGGCCTAGTAAAACTATTTAGTAATCAGTGCTAACAAAATAACATGCGATGGCCTAGTAAAACTATTTAGTAATCACGACTAATGTTGGGTTCGAACAATGAACAAAAACAAGCGACTTTTTAACGCTGTCACGAGCAACAATGAAATCTGGCCTCAATGTAACCACCAAGAACTAAAAAAAAGTCATTTCATTCAGCAGACAATACGCCTTTATCTTGAATTGGGTGGACAACTAATCAATCTGATCCAAGATTGTATTCTCAAAGGCAGGAGAGTATAAATAAAAAGTGGAGGTCCTAGAAACAGAATCAGTCTTGTACTGCGATCTTTCAAAACACGAGGATGTTTAAACCATGAAAACAATGTCTTCTAAATATACTTACAATGCATTTGAAACTTGTAGGAAGGTGACCATGTAGTCCATCAAAAGTGTTTGAAAAGAAATCTCGGTATCATCTAGGATAATCAAATTAACTTACTTTGGGAGAGAAAGAATAAGAGAGGGAGAGAGAGAGAAAGAGAGAGAGAGAATAGACGCAAACATGGTAGAGAATAAAAACAAAAGACTCTTGACAGTGAGGGAAATACTTCCAGCTGATCTAAACACACATTTTACACTCAGGTAGTTTTGTCACCTTCAATTATTCATTGTTACTCACATGGTGACATAGTATCACTGACAAAAGAAATAACAATGTAGTTTCGTTTGTCGCAAGTTACAGGGCTTCAAAGTTCAGCTCCAACCATACACCAGTGGATAAAATTAATTATTGACGATTTCTACATTCCAACCCCCCCCCAACCCATCTCATATTTTGACCATGCATTGTGGGAAAAAAACATGCTTATTACTAGACATTATTCTCTACCCTAAACTTCGTGTGCCTTGGTTTGAAATGACAATCCAAGCATATTTGCGATCTCTTTCTTTGGGCTTGTGGGTATCTGAATTGTTTACCAGAATTGAATGTTTAATCGAAAAACTTACTGTCAAGATATTTTGTTTTTTTACTAGCATTTCAAAACTTTTCTATTACAAAGTCAATGCGTTGATCAGATAGAACAATAAATCTTCCTTTTTTCAATGTATTTTTTTAGATCTTATCTTATAAATCAGAAGTTAGGTCTATTTTCCATGTGTCAATCTAGTTATGCATGTTAATTAGTGATAATCAGTAACTTAAACTTTGATAAGTCGTTGAGTGGCTGATTCAGGCAACCCATTCCATGCACTGTGGAAAAAGGAGCACTTGCAAGAATTTGCACTACGATATGAAACAAGGGATGTGCCTTTATCTTTGTATCTTTCGGAGTATTTTTTAAAATCAATTTTTGTATTTGTAAATTATGGTTCAGTGTTTTATGTATTATTGCTACTTAAGATCTGTACATGTTAAAGTTCTATTGCCCATTCTCAACATTATTTCCAGAGTGATTATTTTATATCTTCGGAGTCTAAATTAAACTTCATAAAGCTTCCTAATAGTGAGGTATTTGAACAAACGAAATGTTGTAAACTATACATTAGTTACAATTTAAAAACATTCAACTTCCTTATAACCACGAGAAGTAATTGTCTACAATGATAAAGCGAATTGTTGCTCAAAATAACTTACCCTCCTTCCTAGCTTAGGCATTTTGTTTTCACACTTGGAACTGTGCGCTCTGAAAGAAATAAATCCTACAAGTTCGTGATATTATCTCCCATTATAGAAGGTCTGAACAGATCAAATAGAAAGCGCATTTGTAGATTTAAGTGAAAGAAAACTCGGGCCATTTAAATATATCATTTCATTACTACACCTATTCTATGCTGGTTTTAGTTCCGCACCGCACTCTTGTGTTCTCGGTGTAAAGCGGTGGCACAAGGGGTGGTTATCAATACTAGATTTGTTCAGCAGACGTTGCTGTTTACTGATTCTATACTGACAACGACAATGGTGAGACCAATGAGATAATATTAGCAACGACGGCCAAGGTAGAGTGAAATGATACTAACTCAAGCCCAATAAGTCTACGGTGACTGATGTCCAACTTAAGTTGTATGTAGAGACTAGATATGTATTTCAGACTTATTGTGTTGCCCTAGTAGAAATACTATTAAAAAACAACTAAAGACTAGGGTAAAGTATATTGGAATAATTAAAAGTTTTGGAAATCAATTTATAAAAACAAAATTATGTAATAATGTAGGCCTATTTGTAAGATATTTCAGTAGCTTGTTTGTGCATTGTGATAGAACTGACTACTTGTGTAGGGTATTAGAAGTGTGTTTTTCTTGATCTAAATATGAGAGAGAGAGAGAAACATGGTGCTAGTAGTAAAACCTGTAGTTTTTGTTGAAATGTTTTGTTTAAAACCTATTTGAGAAACATGCATGAACACGATGTCTTCATAAATAATTTAGCTTCAGATTGTCTCCCTTTAAACTCTCTCAATTTTTTCATAATGACCTTGGTTCATTGAAAGAATTTCAATTTTCAAAACTTTTGCATTCTACTTAAATAGAAATTGTTTTTAACAATGAAGCTCTTTTTTCCCCTCCCTTTCTAATATAATTGTTGGTCTAAAAATTTTAATAATGTTCAAGATGCACTTCTTAGAATAAAACACAGTAAAAGTGGGTTACTATACAGTATGTTTAAATTTTTTTCTTGGAAAGAAAAAAACAGACATTATGAGACCAAATCTAGATCTATATTAATGGCTGAGGTACTGTTACAAAAACACAGCTAAAGATTTAATGACATAATTAGATACAACTTCTAGGTGTATAGTTTAAGATTATGAATTTCTCTGAGCAGAGCTATGGTTCAATTTTAGACAATATTGTTTCATGTCATTTTCCTCCACTACATTAGTTCACATCTAGCTATTGCCATGTAAAAAACAAGGTTACAAACGCAGTTTGTGTGAAAGCACAAACTCAAAATCGGCCCCCAAAGTGGTCCACCCACGCAGGTTTCAATATTTTCAGAAAGAACATCAGAATGAAATTCTATCAAAGACAAATGACAGAGAAGAATAGAGAAAGAATGTTGACAGATCTTGTGTGGTGCCCCAGCAGACCAAAGGATAGGTGAAAGTGAATGCGAAGTTGTATGTGAACCTGGCCTAACTGATGTCTTATAATGAATTGATCTAATTGTTTTGTAAAGGGTCAATCTCTTATTCAAATCCTCAAGAAAAAAACATTTCCGTAAAAAAAAATGCACTATTTTGTGGTGGAGCACTGCAGTTCACGTGATAATATGAAAAACTACTTATTAATTGTTGTTTTAAATTATGTCCAACTTGTGTAAATGTAGTAGTTAGTATAACAGAACTTACATAACTTAGCAATACAAATGTAATAAAAAAAAATGTTGACAAAAAATCTAAAACCATTTGCATAAATGTTATAAAATGTTCAATGGCCATTTCCCCTTCTAAAGAACCTCCCATGTTTGTAACTATTAAAAGTGAATAATTGTAAAAATTTTTAAAAATATTTTTATGAAAAAACTGCTTGCATAAGTGATTTAAAAAATTAGATTTTTCGCTTTCAGAATAGAAAAAAAGTAGCAGTTGCATCAGAACTTCGAATGGTCTAAAATATTATGGTATCAGATTTTCACTATCTTTTCTAGTTTACGAGATCTAAACGGGACGGATGGACAGACATCCTACACAAAACTAACAGTGTCTTTTCCCCTTTTTCCGCTAAAAATGTGTCAGCATTCAAAGACTGGAACATGTTCTCAACATTTTATTTAGTACTGAACAAAACTATCTACTATAGTGATGAAACAATGCACAAGATTTTACATTTGCTAAAATTTCTTTTATTTTTATAATAACTAATTGTTACTGGAATGTAAGTTTAAAAACAAATACAGCTGCATGGATACATATAAATGATACTCATCAAAATAATGACCCAAGTAAAAATCTATTTAATATATTGTTTTTCCATTCAATGTTATGTACAATATTTGATTTTTTGTGTAAATAATATCTCACCAATAAAACTGAGCAAAGGAAACATACATCAATTTAAAAGTTAAATGACATTTTTTTTACATTGAAAGTAAATGTACAAGATCAGCCGAAGACAAAAACATTGAATATTCATTGAATGAACTAGACCAGTGATGCCCAAACTACAGCCTGCGGGCCAGATTCCGTCCACGGCGTGGTTCCATCCGGCCCGCTGAAATGTTGGCACTATGTGCAAAAAAAAAAAAAAGGTTGAAAAAATGTATCTTTACCTACGTTTGGGCCCTCTTATTTTTCTCTCATGAATTGGTACCATGATCTTTAACATTTGTGTGTTTATGAAATGGGACTCTGAATGTAGAATCTACCAGGAAAAGTGAATCTATTTTTACTTTTTTTGTTGAATATGTTAATAAGCCAACATATTTATTTTAGAAAGAAAGTGTGACTGTTTATTAAAACAACAACATAAAAATGGCATTATAAAATAAATATGGTTGCATTCTTGGTTTGAGTCGCGAATAAAAGATTGTTAAACTATGCTTAGATATTGGAGGATCCATGGAAATATTTATCAAAAAGAAACAACAAAATGAGTCGGTGTTGCTCACATTTAAGTAGAGAAATGAAGGTATTATCTTACTCGTAAAAAAATATATAATTGTCAAATAACCTATTAATTAAGTATCAAATCCATTGGTTTCTACCAAAATAATTTCAGAACAATTTCATTTCATTTTATAACTTTTTGTTCATGTGGCCCGCGAGATGAGTGTTGGAAATTATAATGCCTTTCTGGTCAAATTAGGTTGGGCATCACTGAACTAAACAATCACAATGTTCAATTAATGCACATCACAACCAATAAGTACAAAGGATGGGTGAAAGTGAATGTAAAGTTAGATGTGAACCTGGCCTAACTAGTTCCCCTTTCAGACCTTGGGGTCTATAGGGCAGATGATGTAAAGTTCATCTGTTTTTGTGGCCTATGGTTAACGAGGGTGTCAGGTAGCCAGCACAACGACCAACTGCCTGTACTTTTCCCCAACTAATGTCAGGTACCCATTAGAGCTGGGTGGACTCAGAGGCGCCCAAAGTTGAAAATCCCAGTCTTCACCAGGATTCGAACCCAGGACCCCCGCTTTGGAAGCCAAGCACTTTACCGCTCAGCCACCGCGTCTCCCCTGGCCTAACTGATGTCATATTGGAGCCAATTGTTTTGAAAAGGCTCGATCTTTTATCTAAATCCTCAAGATAAAAAGATACGTTCCCATAAAAAAAATTACGAGAAAATGCAGTTTACAAGATTACTATTCGTTTTAAATTATCTTTAACTTATAATGCATACTAAATAGATTTTTTCTCTTAAAAAAATAGTAAACATTTGTTTGTGTGTAAATATAGTACTTAGTATAACAGAACTTACATAACTTAATACAAATATAAAACACAAATTTTTGACAAAAAAATCTTCAACCGTTTGCATAAATGTGTTAAAAATGTGGGAAATGGTTTTCTCCCCTAATAAAGAGCCTCAAGTGTTTGAGTGTTTAATAGTTAATAGTTGTAAAAGTGGTGTATTATTATGAAAACCTGCTTGCATAAGTGATTTAAAAAATTAGATTTTTCGCTTATATTGTGATGTCAGATTTTCACTATCTTTTCTAGTTTACAAGATCTAAATGGGACGAACGGACAGACATTTCACACAAAACTAATAGCGCCTTTTCCCCTTTCAGGGGCCGCTAAAAAAATTGAATTACTGCAAAGAAAGAGATGGGGGCTGCCATTTTGTTGTCTAGAGATGCTTAACATTAACATCAACTGATGATCAAAAGGTATAAAGATTCTGGCAAATTAATCAATGATTATTGCCCACCTCAACAAAAGATTATGGAGTGGTTAATGTCAGAGAAGAGGATTAAAAAAAAGAGAATATACATGAAAGTGTAGGAGCTATAGGTAAGCTTGACATTGGAAATGGTTATATATATATATATATGTATATATATATATATCAATATCAATGGAGAGTCTCTACTGAGACATTTTTTTGTCTAAAAATTCAGCCTAAGAGTTAACACATTGAGGACTAAGTTTAGAAAATATATACCTTCATCAGCTACGAAAACAAAATCATAGTTCTACCCAGAGAAATTCATTAGCTTAAACTGTAACTATAGAAGTTGTATCTGGTCATATTATGAACTATATGGCTTTCTTTTTTTTTTAACACTACTTCAGCAATAATATAGATCTACATTTGGTTTTTGTAGCTGATGAAGGCCTTGTGGCCCAAACGTCCTTTGTTTTACTTGGCAGGCATATGCATGTTTATTGTATTATATATACAGTCTTTCACCCCTGCAGCAGTACATCTTTGTTTTTCAGTTCATCACTGTAGCAGCTTCTGGTGCTTGAATCAAACTTTTTAATGTTCTCTGAGTTTACTTCCCTTTGTTGAACCAGTCATACTAAGGTGTCACATTAATATAGAAAAGGAATCAATGCCTTCCTGTTTTGTGGATAGTCTTGAAACTGATCTTTGTACCTAAAATATTAGAATGCATTAGATTTCTAGATGTCAACCAATTTATACAAATATTTATTCATTTCAAAACGATATTTTGAAATAAGCCATTGTAGTTTAAAATATTTGACTCAATATGTTGAGTAAAAATGTGTTCCTACCACTGATGATTGTGTCTAGATCTTGCAAAAAATGTTGCACAACTAAAACATGTCCAGACAAATCCTGCAAGTGACCAAGTAGCCAGTGTCCTACAAAACAGTAAAGATGGAGGTAATGTAAGTTAAACAAGTTATGAATCTGATGGAGAGACAATGATAAGTCTCTATTAGGTAAGTTTCCAGTTTTTTGGAACCAACTAACACTGTGGTCTCTGAGCGTATGGTGTCATTAGGAATGAACCAACTAACACTGAGGTCTCTGAGCGTATGGTGTCATTAGGAATGAACCAACTAACACTGTGGTCTCTGAGCATATAATGTCATTAGGAATGAACCAACTAACACTGTGGTCTCTGAGCATATGGTGTCATTAGGAATGAACCAACTAACACTGTGGTCTCTGAGCGTATGGTGTAATTAGGAATGAACCAACTAACACTGTGGTCTCCGAGCGTATGGTGTCATTAGGAATGAACCAACTAACACTGTGGTCTCTGAGCGTATGGTGTCATTAGGAATGAACCAACTAACACTGTGGTCTCTGAGAATATGGTGTCATTAGGAATGAACCAACTAACACTGTGATCTCTGAGCGTATAGTGTCATTAGGAATGAACCAACTAACACTGTGGTCTCTGAGCGTATAGTGTCATTAGGAATGAACCAACTAACACAGTGGTCTCTGAGCGTATGGTGTCATTAGGAATGAACCAACTAACACTGTGGTCTTTGAGCGTATGGTGTCATTAGGAATGAACAAACTAACACTGTGGTCTCTGAGCATATGGTGTCATTAGGAATGAACCAACTAACACTGTGGTCTCTGAGCGTATGGTGTCATTTGGAATGAACAAACTAACACTGTGGTCTCTGAGCGTATGGTGTCATTAGGAATGAACCAACTAACACTGTGGTCTCTGAGCGTATGGTGTCATTAGGAATGACACAATGAGAGCAACGTCTCTATTCCCACCCAAAAAAACTTATGCTGATGGAGGTTTGGAATAAAATAATATAATTAAGTGATGAAATGATAGATTTAATTATCTGAAACAATGCTACTTATATGAAGAGGTACATTAGTTTCAATGAATACAATACTATAAAGTTAAATTAATTTTATTAGATAACAATATAATTCTAACACTAGAACCAGATTGATAACTATCTAAAATTGTTCTTGTCCTCCATTTCTATATCCTAGCAATGTTTATGCTCAAATAATTTGATGAAGACAAAAATCAAATAAGGAATAGACTGGTTTAAACTGTGTACACATACCATCCTATCCACTGGACTAATTCCCCAAAATAATTTGGACATGACACAAACTCAAACAAGCCTCCATAGGGAATGTAATATCCTTTACTACCTGTGAATAATTAAGAAATTTAAATGACACAATTAAAACACAACATACTACAATTTAAATTCATGTAATAATTCTAATTATCTTCTGAATTACATTTAATTCCTTTTATTCATTATAAGATGCAGAAGAATGTTTTAAATGAAACTGGATTGTAAGTACTACAACAGACTATTGTGTCCTTTTCGCCAAATGTATGTTTCTTCACTCAAATATTAAGGATTCAGTAAAAGATGTTTTGCATCTAGCATGGGTGCTAAGTGCGCTTGAACTTAGTTTGGCTTGGCTACCTATGAAGGGGGCTTGAGGTTTGACACCCGACTCGGGCAGAGTTGTATTTACTGAAAAAACCTTCTCCTAGATACCTCCCCCCCCCTCCCCACCCCACTAATCCACAATTGAGATTGGACCAAAGTGCTCTGAGCATGCTATAAGCATGACAGTAGCGCTATATAAAAGCCATAATTTAATTTTAATTTAATAGATTAATCTTGATCATCAAAACAAGTCGATCAACAATCGATTTATGCATTATACATGTCAATTAGGTATTGATTAATTTTAAATAACTTTTTGGTTGAATATTTTTATTCCAATACTAATTATAAATCATTCCCTTCCTAGAAAATGTGCCTTAAAATGCAAAAGTGTGAATTACTTAAAACTGTACATACTTCAATATACACTTATTTTCTCATATTTTTAATATGTGACTTAGGTTATGTCTAACATACAATTATTATTCTCATGTATTTATAATACACACAACCATAGTGAATGCCCTTATTGTTGGGAGTATTTCAATTTTAAATTGTACTCTCTATTACCCTCAACCTCTATAAACTGTTTAGTGCTGTGACCTTTAGAATGTCTCAATGACCTCAGTTTCCAATCTGCCCATCTGTTGATGATGAAACCTGCCAAGAACAACAGTACTCCTAAAATAAATCGAGGGTCACTGAAAACAAAAAATTTAAAAATGTGTAATTGGTATACAAAAACAGAACTGATGAGTTTGCCAACTTGGCCTAAAAGTATAAGAAGTTAAAGAAGAGAAAAGTTATAACTTACTAATAGTAGGTGGAATAATAACCAGCAATAGCAATATGATTAGCATTCAACCAATGATACAATATATTTGGAATGCCACCTCCAAGAACTATGCTAGAAAAGTGAAAATAAAAAAAAAATTAAAATTTCAAATAAAAAGTTAAAATTTTACAAAGCAATACAACTAAAAGTGTTAATGAATTAACAGAGACTTCACGTTGATAGAAGTAGACATTGAAAGCCATCATTTTATTAAGTCTTCAATTAGTTTTCACAAAACAACGCAAAGAATAACATAATAATAATAGCACAAAAATGTACATTAACTACCATTGTTGATTAGGAAAAAAAAATGAAAATGCTCACCCTAAAGCAACTTTTGGATTTTTATATCTCATTGCAAGTGGATGTATTATTCCTCTGTCAAATAAGTACAAAGACGCTTCAATGATTAATTAATTTATCAAGTTTCATGAATGGGATTGATACCTATACCTAATTTAGGGTTAACTGTTCAAAATACACGAGCACAAAGTGCAGTAGAGATACATATTATTGCAGCAATAGCAAATGATGCAAGAAAATAGTAAAAACATAACTGGCACAGTATAAAGGTTAAAAAGGTTAATTTAGTTTATTTATTTAATACTTCCTTTCAATGCTGATTATAATTTGGTAAAAAATATAAAGTACTAAGCAAAAAACTAACTGATCCAATGCAGTATGCCAGTATTTTTAAGAATAAAGCAACAAGAAAAAATGTTATGCATAATCTTGTTGAAAGTTTGTGTTACATCTCATTACCTATGCACTGTGTGACACAGAAACATTGCAAAGAAAACGTAGTTCAGTATGTTTCTCTCGTTTTCTTCAGAACTGTAAAGGAAATAAACCTGTAAAACAAATCATGAACAATCTAAAAAAACTTTGCAAGGATAGGACAGGCTCAGCATTTTACTCTCAGAAAACAAAAAAAGCTAAAAAAAAATAAATAAATGACAAATATAAGAATAAATATTTACCAAAGAGAATAATACAACACCTGGAACAGCATCTGATATCATGTGACCTAATCTTTGAGGAATCATTGGACCCCAATTAGCATTCTGAAAGTACAATAAAAAACAAAACATGTTACTATGAGGGTTGTCATGATGAGGGCAGGAAAAGATGATAGCACAGGATGTTGCCATCAATGTGTTCATCTCTTTGACCACATGTAGAAAATCAAGCAATGCTGAAACTATTCAAGTATTAAGACAGGCCACAAGCAAGACCTGGTGCACAGGCAAACAAAGAGAGAATTTGAATTATTGCTAATTTGTAGATCTAGTTCTTAGTTTCTGATATTTATGCTGAACCTTATCAAAATTTGAATTTTTACTTGAATTGAACTATCTAGGAATTTGTAATCTTGTTTTTATTATGCACTGGGAAATTCCTCAGTGGAAACTGATAAAGGGACTACAATAAATTTTGTTTCTCTTTAACAAGACTTGACCCTGGCTGCGCCAGAGAATGAATACTCGTTCGTTTCTAACATAATAATAATCTTTACTTTTACAATTGTGCATTACAAAAAAAATACATGATTAGAGCTAACATTTGTACAATAGCAAAAAACATATAAGTTCATACCCCAGTTTCTCTTTAACATTATTATATCCAAAATTTAAAACAGTAAGTTACATATTGTTTAACAATTTAATTGCTAAAGGAACAAAAGAGTTTTTGTTTCTATTTGTTTTTATAAACTGTGTGAGTGTAAAATGAAGAAGAGGATGATTTTTTATAATTAAAATCTTTATAGCTTTCCTAGCAATGTTTTTCTCAAAAAGGTGTCCAAGTGCAGTTTTTTGTTGTCTATGTTTTTACTAGCAGCATTTACAATTGTATAAAGTTTATACTCAAACATATTTCCATACATACTTCTAACTATATCTAAGCCAAACATACTTCTACCAATAAATATCTAAGCCAAACATCATCATCTCATCTCTGCCTGTGGTCCCTTCTGGGACATAGGCCACCAACCAGCTTCCTCCAGGCAAGTCTCTCCAACTGTCCCCACGTCTTGCCCATTTGCTTGGGATCTGCTTCCAAATCACGGTGCCATATATTCCTGGGCCGTCCCCTCTTCCTCTTTCCTTGGGGTTCCAGGTTAGGCTTGCCTTGTTATGTTGGATGCAGGCTTGCAAAGGGTGTGACCTATCCATCTCCAGCATCTCTGATGCTGCTTTGTTCTTTGCCACAGTTGACCCTAAGGTCAATGTTAGTCAACAATCACAAAGAGGAGTGGCTCAACCAATGGGCATCAGGAAACACAGGCAGAGCCATGTACAAAGAAATGACTACGCCTAACAAACTGGACAGTATTAACTTCCTCCCCTGCAAAGAACAATCTACAATTTTCCAACTAAGAACAGGACACACACCACTATTAAATTACCACCTGAACAAAATAAACTCCACACAACTCCCCCTTTGCAGACACTGCGCCCACCCCTTTGAAACTGTAAACCATATCCTCTCTGAATGCCCCTCCCTAATCCACCTACTTCCACTACAGCCCAACATAACCAACACCCTGTATGGCAATGCTGAACAACTGAAGAAAACAGCACACTTTTTTTCCTTGGCACAGTCTGCAAAAGAGCTCACAGCTCAGCAGCAATAAAGCTGGCTAGAAGAAGAAGAAGAAGAAGCCAGAGTTTTTCATTCGAGATCTTGTCTGCCAGCGAATCATAAGAATCTTCCTCAGGCAGGTATTGATGAATACATGGATTTTTTTCATGGTGGTGATGGTGGTTCTCCAGGTCTCTGCTCCATAAAGTAGTAAAAGCCTAATCTTGGTGGTGGTGCTTATTTCCCTAGATCCCCAGGTGTTCTTCAGCTGATGGAAAGCTGCTCGAGCTTCACCATTGCAGGTTCTGACATCTGCATCTGTTCCTTCATGGCTGTCTAGGATACTGCGGAGATAGGTGAAGGTTTCCACCTCTTCTTGATGAATTGTCAGCAACAACGCTTATCTATTCCTGCATCTGTTGCTGTGTGTGAGAAAGGAGAGCCAAGTCATCTGCAAAGTCAAGGTCATCTAGCTGTTTCCAGTGTCCACTGTATACCGTTCCGCTTCTGGTCTGTTGCTGTCTTCAAGACCCAATCTATGGCTAGTAAAAACAAGAAGGAAGAGAGTGAACAGCCTTGTCTCACTCCTGTTTGGACTTGAAATGCCTCTGTCAGTTGTCTGCCATGCACTATTCGGCAAGTCATATCCTCATATGACTTCTTGATGATATTTTTAATTTTTTCAGGCACTCCATAGTGTCTCAAAAGTCTCCAGAGGGTCTGTCTGTCCACGCTGTCAAATACCTTCTCATAGTCTATAAAGCTGACGTAGAGAGGGGAGTTCCATTCCATGGACTGTTCCAAAATTATGCGTAGTGTCGCTATCTGATCTGTGCATGATCTCTCCTTTCAAAAGCCGGCTTGTTGGTCAGGGAGATGTGAATCTACAGCATCTTTCATTCGGTTTAGCAGAATACGGTTAAACACTTACCAAACATACTTCATATATTATATATATATATATCTAAGCCAAACAGGATGCAAATATAAATTGAATTTTGATTTATTTTCTCAACAAAATAATATATGAACTAAACTTAATTTCATTCTCATTTATCAACATAGGCCTTTTAAATTGAAGTTTTACAGATATCTAATGTATGCAATTTACTGCAGGGGAAGTGAGTAACAACTTATAACGAAACAAAAAGACCTTTAGAATTAGACAAAAAACTTTATGCTATTTACAATACACTGTTACAATAGTCAATAGTATACTTAGTAACACTGTAATCAATGAAGGTCTATTCTGCAATTCTAGTAATAACTTAATACCTTTATAACTATTCTGTGACTATATAGTTACTTACTGAATTCTGGTGTTTTCCATATGGAGCTGGATTAGCCCACTGCCCAATAACAGTAGCTAAGGCAATAAGAAAGCCTAATATAATTAAGCCAAAATGAACCCAAAAATATGCGGTTCCTGGTTTGTAAAAACTATATGGAATTGGCTGAAATATAAAAGAATAATACAATAAAATACGTAATTTTTATTTTAACATTAGCATTTATAAAGGGGCATATATTCCATTAATTAGAGTGACTTATAATTGCCATCATCCATGGACAAGTGAAATTTCCCACTACTAGTGACACTTATCTACAAGCTGTGATAATAACTTTGTCTGTCTGTAATAAATTGTTAAAATAATCTTAAATACGAATATATATATATATATATATATATATATATATATATATAGTGAGATAGAGAGAGAGAGAGAGAGAGAGAGAGAGAGAGAGAGAGAGAGAGAGAGAGAGAGAGAGAGAGAGAGAGAGAGAGAGAGAGAGAGAGTGAGGGAGCCAGAGAAAGAGAGAAAATCAGCCTGGAAAACCAACAACTTAGCAGAATTTAGGTCATTGATTAGCATACATGGACTAGATAGACACATGGAATGTGTAGGACGTAAATATCTTCTTTTTTGAAGTATTATCTGTGATATATAAGATAAGATAGAGATACCTTTATTGAATAATATATTAATAGATAAAACTTAAAATGTAAACTCTTGTTATAAAGTTTAAATTTAAAAGATTTTTTTTCTATTATTTGTTTTAGCTAGATTGTTACACAGTTTGCACTTAAAGGATTTTTTTCTGTTATTTTTTTTTTTCTAGATAAGGTATTTTTTTGTTTAACTTTGTTTGCAGTGAGTATACTATCATAATACTAGGCCTAGATAGCTGATAAATTTAACTATTTTTTATGCACTATAAGTTGATTTATGAGGCGCTGTGGCTGAGCGGTAAAGCACTTGGCTTCTGAACCGGGGGTCCTGGGTTCTTGGTGAAGATTGGGATTTTTAATTTCAGGATCTTTGGGTACCTCTAATTCCACCCAGCTCTAATGGGTACCTGACATCAGTTGGGGAAAAGTAAATGCGGTTGGTCGTTGTGCTGGCCAAAGGCCACAGAAACAGATGACATTTACATCATCTGCCCTACAGACCACAAGGTGAATTTTATTTTACTATAAGTAGATTTATAATTTAATAGGCCCCTACCACAGATGCCTCATAAATTGTCTGATATTATGAATCAGTTTTTAAACATTTCTATAAAATATGAAGTCCAGCAAATTTACTTACTTCAAACATCATGCTAACTTGTGTTGGGATAGCCTAGGTCAGGTCAGGTGAACAACTCAATGTCTAAGTCTAAGACTAAATAAAAAAAGGACTAAAATAAACATATTTTCTCTGCTAAGCTTAAGCCTATAATCTTATCTTATAAAATAAGTTGATAGTTGATAGATTAGATTCGAGTAAGTGACAGTCACAGTGAGTCCACTGTCTACAATATATATATACTGTCTGAATCAGAAGTGAAAAAAAATTGCTGCATGGAACCAAAAGTATGTACTTTGACATCCTTACTCTACTGACCTGTAAACTGCTAGACTAGCTGCTATATAGTTTCGAAACAGCATAATGGCTAGACTTCCAAACCCATGGTGTTAGTTGATTGATTGTTGTTTTTACTTTTGCTTCAATTTTAAAAAATCCAATTTTAAAAATCCTTGTGATAATCCTAAAGGAGTACTCCTAAGCTTTTGAATGATACCAAATTGTCAACAAATGAAAGTCATGTTTATTTAGAAAATTTACAGTAAGTCAAAGGTAAGAAAGATTTTGGATGTACTTTTAAGCTCATTATTTTTTAAAATTAGTATTTAGGCCAAGATTTATGCTTAAAGTTTGTTATTTTTAATGAAATTCTGTCCTCCAACATGCTGTTATCAGTTATAAATGATGCCAAATTAGACTATTTTTCAAAATGGGTAAGTGGAAATATTATAACTACAGACCTGCCTACCAAAAAAAGTCCAAATGCGTAACACTGATGGTCAAAATGCGTATTTTGCCACCAGAATGCGTAACACTTACGCGATCCATTATTTTGTCATATATATATATATATATATATATATATACTAGACATATGTTACCCGCGACCCGCGGGTCTTTATTTGCGCATTACTGTCGATATAGTCACTGAGAGTGTTTTGTAAACAATTAAACGAAATAATAATGTAATAAGTAAAGCGAATGTGTCAATGTAAAAATAGTGTGAATGAAGCTATCAAATCAAAATAGCTAATAGGCTTAAATCCATTTTTTTAAATTAAAACATTTGCTTTTGAATAATCTAGTGGATTGGATTTAGATGTATGTTAAACGTAGCTAATGATCCTTTCACGTTATTTCTCTTTCGCTACGAAAATAAAATTAGTTTTGCGAAAATGGTTTACCCGAAGTCGATACATTCTTATCTATTAAAAACGAAAAGAGCGATAGCTTTGTTAAATAAATGGGATTATAAAGTGAACAATTAAACGAAATAATTTTTAGTACGCGATTCATGAATGAATATAGATCTAGGCCTATCTCAACTCGGCTTCGCAGCTTTCGTAAGCGAATGTAGCTTTAGAAAACCAAATTTTAATGTTTATTTGATCAAAATATGAAATGAATGGACTTTAATTAATATATTTATGTGTTAAAGTATAAAACTATCTGTGCGAAGAGAAGTTTTATCATCTTAGAGTTGGATTAGAGTTTTAGATCTAGGGATGGTATTATAAAGTGAACAATTAAACGAAATAATTTTTAGTACGCGATTCATGAATGAATATAGATCTAGGCCTATCTCAACTTGGCTTCGCAGCTGTCGTAAACGAATGTAGCTTTAGAAAACCAAATTTGAATGTTTATTTGATCATAATATGAAATGAATGGACTTTAATTAATATGTTTATGTGTTAAAGTATAAAACTATCTGTGCGAAGAGAAGTTTTATCATCTTAGTGTTGAATTAGAGTTTTAGATCTAGGGATGGGATTATAAAGTAAACAATTAAACGAATTAATTTTTAGTACGCGATTCATTACGGTATTGTCTAATGAAAGAATGTTCGTCAGGAAATCTGTAGTCACAGATATAAGGAACTAATTAATGTAAAAAATGCTTTTGAAACACAAAATTGAAGGTTAATTTTATTATATAATGAAATCAATGGATCTTCTTTTGTCTTTTCATGTGTCAAAGTAAAAAACTATCTGCGCAAAGTGTATTTCTTAAAATTAGATCTAGGCATCTAGGTCTAAATCCTTTCTATCTTTTCTCATGTCAACATTGTAGACATGGCCTAGATCCATAAAATACTATAGCTGTAATAGAGTCGGACAACTTTATTTTTTTTGAGGGTCTTAAGTTTGTTTTAGGGCTACAATACATACACTACGGTCTAAGTTGGTACCCAAGGAACATTCCTGCCTAGTTTTATCAAGATTGGTCAAGCGGTTTTGATGTCTATAAGTAACATACATACATACATACATACATACCCCTCACATTCTACTTTATAATATAGATATATATATATATATATATAATATATGTATATATATATAATATATATAATATTAGATCTAGATGTCATGATTAGATCTACAATCTAAATATAGATCAATACGACAATAGAGATGATATCTAGACTAGATCTGGATCTATGTCTATATAATAAATATAATCTACTCTAGATCTGGGCTCAAGAGTGTTACCGATGCCGTGGATCCGCTACAAACGTAGGTCTACTCCAAACTTTCGTAGGCCTACCTTCATCCTCGATCTATTCTATACTAAGACTAAGAATCTAGTCTAGATCTAGACTAGATGGTAGTAGATGTTATCGATCTAGATCTAGTCAATCTAAATCATACAACTAAACTGGATCTAGATTGTAGAGTAATGTAGAGAATCATGACATAACGTAATGACTAGCTAGACTCTAGCTAGATCTATTCCAGTATAACAATGGACCTCATTCACTGAAACGTACGGTCACGTGACAACCATCAACTATTCACTTGTGTGTATAGAATAGTATAGATTAGTACTGGAAAGATGGGGAAGCAATGCGATGCATTTGACTAATAATTATGAACATAAAAAAGAATGGAAAAAAAAAAAAAAGGTTTTCATCGTTTTCCTGTGAACAATCCAAAGCTATGTAAAGAATGGGTTGTCAAACTGAAACGAAAAAACTTCACTGCAAGTGTACACTCTGTATTAGTGTAATATGTTCAGAGCATTTTGAGGAGGACTGTTTTATTTACCAGCCTTTTACAAGTAAGTAGATAGATCTATAATCTATAGAATCTAGATCTAATCTATATTTATATTCTAGATCTAGAAGTATTATACTATACTAATATAATAGTAGTAGTAGTAATACGATGATATTTAAGTCTTTGACAAGTAGGCCTAGAAAAAAATGGCCTAGATCTATATAATATCTACATGATAAGAATCTAGATTGACTAGAATCACTAGATCTATACAAGTCTAGAGAATCTAGATCTAGACAAAATAGTTTAAAATATTAATTAGATCTAGATTATTCTAGATCTACTCAAATCTATACTGTATAATCTGAATCTGTAGACGTATTCTACTATTCTAGACTAGAGTCTAGAACTCTAGATTAGTCTAGATCTATATTTTTTTTATTCTAATTCTATTAAATTTACAATCAGAATTAGATCTAGACCTAGATTTTTAAATCTGATTATTATTCAAAGTTTATAAATTAAATTTAAAGAGCATGTAAATAATAAAACAACTAGATCTAGTCTAGATAGAATATTTCATATTTCTAGATTAGACTAGTGTCATTAGTGACTAGACTGACATAGACTAGAAATTAGTAGAAAAGTAGATCTACTAGTAACTAGATGGATCTAGTCAATCTATAGAATAAGATATAGACTATAGAATTCTATTAGCGTTGATTCGACTTTAAATAATACTAAACAGCCTATTATTATTACTATTAATATTTGCTAAATTCTGATCTAGTTACAATCTAGTACGGTAGTAGTATATTAAATATCAACTTAGATTCCTACAAGTAGGAAAAAAATAGTGGATCTAATGTTAATAATTAATCAGTAGGCCTCCCTATTCATATGTATTATTAGGTTTATATGGCTTATTTTCAGATGGTATATAGATCTATAGGTCTAGTAACTTTCATGTAGATTATTTTGAAAAAAAAAAAATTGTTTTATAACTAATATACATTATATTATTATATATTCCATTTAGATCGCAGACTTCTAAAGCCTGGTGCTGTGCCGACCAAGTTTTCTTTTTCCAAAAGTACACCAAGCCGAAAAAAGACCAAATATGAATTTAGGTAAATGTTTTGAAATACTTCAGTAATTATGTTTTACATTTTTTTATCTTAATTGTAAATATTTTTATGATGATCATGTTTGACTGTACACTTAAATATATTTTGTTTCCTTTTAGACAACCTCTTTTACCCCAGGACACCACCATTGAGGAGAAGACTAGAGATGTCACTGTGCAAACTAATGAAGACTTTATTACAGATCTTCTAAAGAGGGTAAATACTTTGGAACCAGGCAATGCTAGCCTTCTGGAAGAAGTTGCTCAGTTGAAATTGTGTTATGACTCTTTGAAACTAAAAGGAGATAACTTTTTTTGTTTAAGTAGCTGTTTAGAAGACAAATTATTGTTATGACTTATGAATTTTAGCAACATTTAAAATTGGTGTGTATATATTTTATTAATATTTATTAATATAAACTTTTTTATTATGTACTTCTACAGATCAGTGCCCAAAAATATTAAATATTATTTCCTTATTTATATAGTTTTCCTCTTACAATGTTGTTACTTTGGTTTATTATGACTTATCAATTTTTCTCTGGCAACTTGAAATAATTGGTGTGCACATTTTATTAATATAAGCTTGTTTATTTCATGTTTAAAATTTCAAAATTTGTATATATGTATATATTTTTAGTAATAATATCAGCTTCCTTGTGTACAATATACTTTTCACATCATTCAATAAAATAATACACTTATAAAGAAACAAAGACTTTATTTTGCTATGACAATGTATCATATCTATTTAAATAAACTACAAAATGAATCGCAAACATCACAAAGCTAAAAAAATATAGATGGTAATGGTATAGTTCTGTCATAGAAGACAATGTCCGAGGTTAATCTTTTAGGATCGGCTTGTAGAACTGAAAATATAGGAGTGTTCTGAGGTAAGGCAGCCAAAGCAGACATTGAAACACTGGTATCAAAATTTTGTAGACCAGTCTTATCACAGCTAAAACTATCCTTCGTTTTCTGAGGCTTTAGGTGCAGGTTGATGCCATGTCTGAATTTTGTCTGTTGGTGCTGCATACATTTCTTTTTTGCTATAGTCTTCTAGAGCAGACAGAAGACCAAAAAGATGTTTACAACAGGCGGGCTTGCAACCCCCTGCACACTGACACTCTCCTTCAATGACCTGAAAGAATAAATATATTTTTTTAAAATTAATAAATACATATATTAATGCATTAAATGTTTTAAAATTAATAGGTGTGCATTGACTAATTTTATAAACCCCCACGCACAGGTTGTAGATTATGCCCACTTCGCATACCTCTTGCACTGCCTCTGAATATATGATTTCTAATTTAAACTAAATCTATAATGTAGATAAAATGTAGTAGACATCTAGATTTATCAGTTTAGAATTATATTGGATCCTACAATGTTCATGACTTAAATTGTGTTAATTAGATTATAAATCTTGTCACTCTATTCTAGGTGATAAGTAAATGCTATATATATATATATATCTTGAATTCTAGAACTAGCCTTATTCCAGAAATTATCTCTAGAATCACTCTAGACAAGTGTTTCTCAAAATGTGTTCTGCAGAACCTTACGCCTGAATAAGTGTTCCATGAACTACTGGAATAATTAATTAGTAGGCTACCATGTGAATAAATCTTTTAAAAAAAATAAGAAAAGTTTTCCGCTAAATACTCATAGTGTGCGAAGTGTTCCGTTTTGAAGGAAAAGGTTTGGGAAACACTGCTCTAGACAGTCTAGACTAGGACTATAAGTATAGATCTATATATAGCTAGATCTAGTAAAGAAGGTCTTAACTACAATAAAGAATTACATAGCATAGGCCTCTAATTCTATATCTCAAAGTAATCTAGATCCAGGTAGATCTAGAGACTATATTACTAGCTATATTTATAATATATGTTATTATTTATAATGTAGATCTATTACATAATTAATAAATTAGTAGATCTATAATCATACATTTTCAACATTTCTAAATTTTCAAAGATCAATTCACAGGACCAGATCTAGGTCTAGATTAAAATTATAATATTATAGATTTAGAGTTTAGAGACTATTAGAGATCTAGTTGTTGTTTTTTTTTTTTACTAGTTTATATCTAGAATCTAAATCTAGATGTTCTAAGTTTGATCTATCAACTTAAGTTAATCTTGTGAGTCTAAGTCAGTCTAGAAGTAGAGTACGAGAGTCTACAGCAAGATCTAGATGTATATTTATATTAGATCTAGAAGCTAGTCTATCTAAAAAAAAATCTAGATTAGATAGAGCTAAGTAGATCTAGATAGTTACTAAATTCTAGAATTTCTATCTAGACTAGTCTAGAGTCTAGATCTAAAAGTCTAGTAGATCTAGTGACAATCTAGTCATAATATTAATACTAATAGTGCCTGGTAATCTATTCTAGATCTAGACCTAGTAGGCCTAACTAATCAGTTAAATAAGTCAATAAGTACTAGACTCTAGATCTAGATCTAGTCTTTAACTTTAAGTAAGTAGATTGACTAATCTAGACAGATCATAGATCTATAGCTATACTGTATAGTGTATAGATCTAGTTAATCTAGTTATAGATCTAGATCTAGTAATAGTAAGATAAAGAAATAAAGATAGTTTAGATAGTCATAGATTCTATGGTAATTTAAAAAGAGCTTACCTTTCCATTGTAGCTAATCACTCCAGTAACATTGTAATTAAATTACGTGTCTGTAATCATTTTCACATGCATATGCTGCATTTATAACATCGCAATATTCTAACAAGTTAACAAAAGTAAAATTTACAAGCAAGAGTGGTTTTCCAACAATAGATTCCATGTTGGTGTCTAGATTAAACTGATGGTTGTCACGTGACTTGAGGGGTGTTTGTTTACGATTGGTGAATGAGGTCCATTTATCTAGATTCTAGATCTAGACTAGATGTCTACAGTGTCACTCAATGTGTTTTGATAGCACTTCGATATTTTTTTCTATACAAATGAATACGGGAATCAGGGATTCAACATTCTACTAATGAACTTACAAAAAAAAAGTCACGTTGGTGTATCAGCTAACTGACGGTACCAACCTGGAACCAACCCGCCACTCCCTCACTCTCGCGTTCTTCATTTCTAGACTAAATCTAAATGCTTTTAAGAACCAATCAACGTATAGATCTGACACAATGTGTTCCCCCACCTTTTCTGTTCATCCCCCCCCCCCCCAACAGGACGGCTTAGCGTGACCTCCGTGACCGCTCGTAAGCTAGTCAAGAGAGGGGGGGAAAAAAGGATACGAAATGCGTAACGTGAGGGGTTAAATGCGTATTTGCGTACTGACTGTCATTTTTGGGAGATTTTGCGTAACGAATACGCATTTTACGTAACGGTAGGCAGGTCTGTAACTACCATAACAATCTATGACTATAGTATTACATCAATATTTCTATTATAAAGTAGTGTTAGAAATCTTTTTTTCTATACTTAGATACACAAAATATAAAAGGAAATCAGCTTATTAAGGCAAGTTTGTGCTCATCCTGATGATGTTAAATTAAGTCACCCCATGATGCAGAGACCTGTGGCACCAGACATTAACAATTCTCGTTGATGATATGAAGAATATAAAGGATTTATGCATTGTTTAAAGGCTTATAAATCTTTAATCAACCTAGTGGAGAGAATGCTATCAAGTTGTTATTTTACATTATATATACATAAATATTATAATGCTGAGGAAGTTTCTACCAAACGGCATTATAGAAAAAGGATCAAAGTCAATTTACAAACAATTGGATTATCTGTGAATGAATGATAGCTGCATGTGAGATGAAGCAATCAAATTAAAAATCATATAATGTGGTAGCTGTGTTCCAAATTTCAACCTCTATCTATTTTGGTTATAAAGTTATGATGAGTTATAGATGAAAATTAGTTTTTTTCTATCACAGTTTTTTTTTATTTTTACATTTTTAGATCTAGTCCATTTGTAGGCTATACAACATAAAACGGCATAACTTCGCTCCTAGATATAGATATATAAGAATTAACATAGAAAGATAAATTTGTTATCATTATTAACCTCTCAGCAAGCTCTACATAAATAGATTCTAGACAGTTTCTGTTGTTTTATATTTATTCTGAATTTTTTGTTAAAGTACCTGTACCAAAAGGTTGCCCATTCCTGATCAGGCTACTTTGTTTTAGCACTCTAAGTCTAGATATCATATAGATCTATATATTACAGACATGCCTACCCCCAAGACCAAGAATGTGGAACACTCAGGTTAAAAATGTGGAATTTTGGGCCCCAATGTGGAACATACACGCATTTACGTTTGTCAGCCATACTGTACGCAATAAATAAAACTTAAATTATATTACTTTAATAATAATACTGGTTTGCTTCTTATAAATTAGATGTAAATAGTATAATTAAAAGTAAGAAAACATTTAATTCATAATTATGTCCTTTGTTTGAAATCAATAATTCTAACTCCTATACCATATGATGAATTCTAACCAAAATGTATTCTAAAGAATGACCTAGACTTAAGTAGTACTTAGACGACACTTAGTACTATAGTAGCTTCTTATATTTTGGACACCCCATCGAATTCTCTTTCAATGAACGGGTCGCTTTTTTTGTTTGTAATTCATTTGTTTTTATGTTTGGAGCAAAAATCAACGTTTCGGGACTGCGCATGTCCAATTTTAGATAAGTTCCGGTAATTTTGTTCCGTTTTTCCAAAGCAGATGGCAGTTTTTTAGATTCTCTGTAACCATGTATGTAAAGCTGTTGTTTTAACCTCCCCCGGCAATTCATACCCATATAAGGGATGAAGGCTATATTATGAGCCTGTTTGATCGTAGGCTGATGGGCATATCAAAATAAGCTTCCAAACATCTTTAGAAAGACATTCCAATCACATTTATACCGTTATCTGTTAAATAAATATTAATAAGGGGGTGTACAACGAATAATAATGAATTCAGCTCATTCTCCTTCATTGGACACAGCAAAATCGTAAAAAGAAATATTATTGGGATGAATAAATCTATGATTTTTTCAATGAATAAGCATGACCTGGATCGAGATATCTATAATATATAATTTATGAATGAAAGAAAAAGTGCGGGCTGCTAATTTGAAGCCATAGACCATGCCCACTGCATGTGATCACTCCAGATGAGCTGGCAGTGAGGAGAGGTATACACTTAAGCGTTTAGTGTCACAAACTATCAAACAGGCAGTGGAGGGAAGTGGGATAGAGGCATGAAAAGAATTATAAGCATCTATGGGAGGGAGGGGGTGTTAATGTGTCACAAAACTAACATCCAACTTATGAAAACAAGAAGAGGGTCCTTGGATGGGAATTAAAAGAAAGACAGAGGAAATACATGTAGCCAATGTAGCCTAGTCGCCCTAGTTGAAAATATCATGTTTATTAAATTATAATAATTAATTTATAGATATATAATTTATATAGATTTATTTCTGTCTGTTTCTACACATAGATTACATAGGTATATAAATAATAAACGATATATATATATTAATATATTCTATATATAGAGTTAGAGAGAGAGAGTATATGAGGAAATAGACTATAAATACATATTGCAAAAGTGAATCTACTTCTTTTAATACAATCTAAAAAAAATTAAGTAACACAGATATAATTTATTAGCAATTACATAGTGGTGTACAATGACGGTGCTCACTGTCCAAGTGAGGAGAAAGCCCAAAAACTGCGTTCAATATAGGAGCATGAAGTGACCCACTTTATTTTAAAATAAAATCTTGACTATGAACTATGAGTGGCAATTCAAAGGAATACAGCTATTTTTATAGTCCTTTAGTTGCAGAATAAGAATCTGCTTTCAGTTTTTTTGTAAGTTAAACCTTCACCAAATAAAAAAATAAAATAAAAATTTGACATAGTTCCCGTAAGTCTGTGTTCAGGTATAAGAATCTACTATAGATCTAGTAACTAGATTCTAGATCTACTACTAGTAGAGCCATTGTCGGGAAAAGAAAGGGATTTGTAATTGAATGGGACATTTGGCTTATTAGCACTTACTAGATTCTTACCGAATAAATCTAGTATCCAGACCTATGCTACTAGATCTAGATCTAGATCAGTTATTATTCAGTAGATCTTTGTCAAAATCTAGATCTAGCTCCACAATATCTGAATATCTTCGTAAATTTAGGACACATCGGGTCCGGAAGGAGATGAAATGTAAACAATAAACACAGACCTAGATCTAGAGTCTATATAGAAGATCTATATAGATCTAGATCTATCTAATATATATTTTATTTTGCATTCAGTGTTTTCATTTCGCACTATTAATAAATAATGAAAATCAGCGATTTTTTGTGTGTCGGAATTCAGACTTGGCGGAACGGTGTAACATGTGAGCTTTTTTAATGCTTTTGTATATTTATACATTAATCAAAAGCTGCAATGAGTTTGAACACTTGGGTAGGCCAGATAACTCCCGAATGCCAAAGTGAAAAGACGTTTTTGTAGTGACTGAAATTTTGTTATAAAATACCATTTTTATATTATTACCAAAGTATAATATACTTATTTCATTTTATATCAAGAAAATTTGTCTATATTGTAATAAAAGTTATATTTAGTATTGTTCAAAAAGAAGTTATTAATTTATCTCAAATGTTATTATAAGTTGAGATTTTTTACCTTTACCTTTACCTATCCCTTAGTCTGTTGGGCCGTTGGGGCACCAGGCAAGATTTGTTGACCGTCTTTCTCCATTCCTCCCTTTTTTTTTGCCTTGTTTAGAACCTCTCTCAATGGCAGGCCTGTCCATTCTTTAATGTTGTCCTCCCATCGCTTTTTCTGTCTGCCTCTTCTTCTTTTCCTGGCACTGTTCCCTGAAGGAAGGTCTTTGCGAGCCCCGTATAAGTTGAGATATAATACGTCTAAAGCGGTTCAGTTGTCTACCAGCAGTTTTGTGCTACAAGTCAACAACATTGTAAGCTCTATGCAGATCAACTCAGGCACCATTTCGTCCTAACTGGCATAGAGGAAAGTGAAATGTTTTGCGTATGTATGTCCCCGTATAGAAATAAAAACTGCTTGACTAATCTTGATAAAACTTGGCAGAAATGTTCCTTGGGTACCAACTTAGACCGCAGTGTATGTATTGTGGCCCTAAAACAAACTTAAGACCCTCAAAAAAAAAAAAAGACCAACTCTATTACAGCTATAGCAGGCCTATTTTATGGATCTAGGCCATGTTTACGATGTTGACGAGAAAAGATAGAAATGATTTATATAGATCTAGATCTAATTTTAAGAAATAAACTTTGCACTTATAGTGTTGTTGTTTTTTTGACACATAAAAATACAAAATATAGTTTATTGATTTCATTATTTAATAAAATTAACCTTCAAATTTGTGTTTCAAAATCATTCTTACCTTAATTCGTTATTTATATCTGCGAATTTAGATATCCCGATGCACATTCTTTCATTAGACATTACCAAATGATTACACATGAGCACATAATATCTCTCTACTGTGTCTATTCCTAGGTCTAAAACTCTTATTGAACTCTAAGATGATAAAACTTCTTTCCGAAAAGATAGTTTTATGATTTAACACATGAACATACTAATTATAGTCCATTCATTTCATATTTTAATCAAATTAACATTCAAATTCAGACTCAAAAGTAAAGTAGCAATTATACATAAAACACTGAACCATAATCTTCAAATACAAAAACAAAATTTAATAAAATACTCTGAAAGACACAAAGATAAAGTGCATTCCTCGTCCGCTAGGACAAATTTGTACAAATACTCCTTCTTCCCTAGTGCTATTAGAGCATGGAGTGGGTTGCCTGAGCTAGCCAGGAAAACCAGTGACTTGGCAGAATTTAAGTCATTGGTTAATATGCATGACTAAATACATGACGCGAAGGACGTAATCATCTTTTTTGAAGTAACGTCTGTATTATATAAGATAAGATAAATTTGTTTTTCTAAAGCGTTTTTAATACATTCGTTCGCTGTTCGCTAAAGCTGCGTAGCCGTGTTGAGATAGGCCTAATAATCTGTATACTACGATAACAATAAAGCAAAGAGAACAATCAAATTCTACTGAAATATGTTAATTCGTATATACCTTTAAAGTACAAAAACCAATTCAGAACAGTCAGCATGGACTTTATAATGGTCAATGCCAAGTCCAATAATCGGGTGAATGAACCAGGAAATCCAGAAGCGCGTCTTTTGAGCCCCACGCAGCTCACGTTGCCAAGTTTTGAAATATTTATACATAAATTCTATGTTAGACATGCAAAACGAGGACATCCCCAGTAACCGTATAGCTTTCAAAGCTTAAGATTATTTTGAGATGAGATGGTTCACCACCACGCAGAGCAATGTTCATGTGGATGTAGAGCAGACCTATTCACATTCCCGTCCACAATAGAACGCATGTAAAAGTGACATTGGCTTTTATATTCTTTTAATTAAATTACTAAAATCAGAAAGCGACATTTCAAATACTGACTCATTGAAGTCTGTAGGCCTATCATTGGAAAAAAAAAACAACTAACAAATATTATTAGTTCGGAGGATATTATTAATATTTGGATACATCAGCTGGGTGGAGAGGGGGATCACAGCTAATGCCCAGGCATTCATCTCATTTCTATAAGATGATTGTTATGTAGTGTGTGTGTGTTTCTATAAGATAATTGTTATGTAGTGTGTGTATGTTTCTATAAGATGATTGTTATGTAGTGTGTGTATGTTTCTATAAGATGGTTGTTATGTAGTGTGTGTATGTTTCTATGAGATGATTGTTATGTAGTGTGTGTATGTTTCTATAAGATAATTGTTATGTAGTGTGTGTATGTTTCTATAAGATGATTGTTATGTAGTGTGTGTATGTTTCTATAAGATGGTTGTTATGTAGTGTGTGTATGTTTCTATGAGATGATTGTTATGTAGTGTGTGTATGTTTCTATCAGATGATTGTTATGTAGTGTGTGTATGTTTCTATCAGATGATTGTTATGTAGTGTGTGTATGTTTCTATGAGATGGTTGTTATGTAGTGTGTGTATGTTTCTATGAGATGGTTGTTATGTAGTGTGTGTATGTTTCTATAAGATGGTTGTTATGTAGTGTGTGTATGTTTCTATAAGATGATTGTTATGTAGTGTGTGTATGTTTCTATCAGATGATTGTTATGTAGTGTGTGTATGTTTCTATGAGATGGTTGTTATGTAGTGTGTGTATGTTTCTATAAGATGGTTGTTATGTAGTGTGTGTATGTTTCTATCAGATGATTGTTATGTAGTGTGTGTATGTTTCTATCAGATGGTTGTTATGTAGTGTGTGTATGTTTCTATAAGATGGTTGTTATGTAGTGTGTGTATGTTTCTATAAGATGATTGTTATGTAGTGTGTGTATGTTTCTATCAGATGATTGTTATGTAGTGTGTGTATGTTTCTATGAGATGATTGTTATGTAGTGTGTGTATGTTTCTATAAGATGATTGTTATGTAGTGTGTGTATGTTTCTATGAGATGATTGTTATGTAGTGTGTGTATGTTTCTATAAGATGATTGTTATGTAGTGTGTGTATGTTTCTATGAGATGATTGTTATTTAGTGTGTGTATGTTTCTATGAAATGATTGTAATGTAGTGTGTGTGTGTTTCTATGAGATGATTGTTATGTAGTGTGTGTATGTTTCTATGAGATGATTGTTATGTAGTGTGTGTATGTTTCTATGTAGACGGTGGGAGGATGTTAGCGATTGGTTGTGACTAGGTGACATTGTCATTTGGTCTTAGGACAGACGACTCCAGAACGTGAGACTGAAAGTTTGCGTTATTGTAGTGAGTTACATTTTGTTAAAGAATATTATTACTAAAGTCTAGTACATTTATTTTATCTCATTTATTAATTTAAGACTAAGACTGCTTTATTGATCCATATGGACATTTGTTGTGATTACAAGGACTCTCTTCCCTTATAAATAAAATATAATAAAAGTTGTCATTGTTCACAAAGAAGTTACTCATTTCAAGTCTATTAGTTCAGATATAACACGCCTACAGCAGTTTAGTTGTCTACCAGCAGTTTGGTGCTACATGTCAATGACCATCAACAACAATCATCCATAGTCTTCGCGACTGAAGGAGGCCATAGATTTAATATTTCAGAAATTTAGCTATTAGCGTTTTCTATACAATAAGCTAGACAACAATAAAAATGGAATGGAACATATTTATTTGAATCCATTTTAAATCCATTTTCTGTTAAAAGTGTAAACAAATAGAGCACAATGACTGTTTTTATTTTCACGTATATCCTCTCCTCGTGTTTATATATTCCGAGGCGTAGTTAGCCATGTAGGGGTGTCTCGGGCCGAAAGGGGCAACTTAGGGCATCAAACTTTCCCACGTATATATTTTTTTCAGTAAAAACTACAGATTGTACATACATGACACTAGCGGATCCAGAACGGGGGGTGGGGGGGGGGATTTTTTTCCAAACCCTAACCCTAACGCCAAGTAAACCCTAACCCTATGCATAAACGTGCGTACAACACACACCCACACACACACCACACATCCGCCCCACATATATATGAGAATAAAAAAACAGCATTTCTCAACCTTCGACGAAAAACAAAACAACTTGGGCAACGCTATAAGGTTCTCTTGTGGGGTTCATGCCCCGACGACAAAAGCGTTTTCTTGCTTTTTTCACTGCAGAAACGCATTCTCCTTACATCTACAGGTCATTATTCAAGAAAGGAGTTCGGGGCGAAGCCCCGACGCCAAAAGCGTTTTCTTGCTTTTTTCACTGCATTCTCCTTACATCTATAGGTCATTATTCATCAAAGGAGTTCGGGCGAAGCCCCGACGCCTAAAGCGTTTTCTTGCTTTTTTCACTGCAGAAACATATTCTCCTGACATCTGCAGCTCTTTATTCATCAAAAGAGTTCGTGGCGAAGCCCCGACGCCAAAAGCGTTTTCTTGCATTCTTCACTGCAGAAACGCATTCTCCTGACATCTACAGCTCATTATTCCTAGTATTAAATAGGACCTTTTGAATAATGTTGTACTTGAAAAATATTCTAATATGAATTTATATATCCTAAATACATTGCAAATAAAACCGATTTGTTCCTTGAAAAGATAAGATACCCCACACATTTAGATTTTGGCTTTGAGGATCGCCGCCGAAAAAAAAATTATTCGATATATAGTATTCAAGAAAATGTATGTATAAATTGTGAGTTATAGTCCCAAATTTATTTAACTAGAAAAATATCAGATTGAGTAAAGGTTTTGAAAAGGCGACTAGGAAGATATTATTTGAGTTTAGAACTCATCTCAATCGTGAATCTTTTACTGAAAAATTTTGTTTGAATTCTAACTTTTCCAATGCAAAGTCTTTCTTAAAATAATTATGATATATTCATGTGAAAATACAAAAACTTTGTCTGGAAATGGGAGGGGCGGTAGAGTGAAAACGATTAATTCTCGCTCCTTTAATAACTTCTGCTAAAGATTGCATTTAGCATTAAAGAATAGGGGTGGGGCGACTCGATATAAGAATTTAATTTATAGTATATTTAAATTATATTAGTGACAGATTTTTTAAATTTTGTAATTTCTTAACTATAATACAAAAAGAAAAAGTATTGATTTGTCCGATGGGGGAAATGCGATTGCATGTATCGCCCCTCCCATCTTGTACAAAGCTTTTTCATTTAAATTCACTAATGATACCATTTGAGATTAGATTGTGGTACGACATAATATACAATGGGTCACATATCAATACGTAGTTTATATTATATAGATATTTAAGTAATTTTGTTCACAAACTATGATTCTCCACAAAAATAAGACCGCCCCCACCCCCAGCACTCAGAGGGCTAGAGTGGGGAGTTCAGTACATGCAATCGCCCTCCCCCTACCCCACCGAATCGGCCAAAATACCAGAAAGGGAGCGACATAATATAAAATGTATATATTAATTCAACTCATTTTGTTAACAAACTATGATTTCTTCATAAAAATGGACCGCCCCCCCCCACTCAAAGGGTTTAGGTGGGAAGGCCGTAGAGGTATTCGGGGGGGGGGGGCGGGTCGGCCGAGGTGGGGGGGGGCGATCGCCCCTACCTCCCCCCCCCTGGATCCGCCAGTGATACATGATCACAATTTACTGTATCTGAAATGCACATTTTAATTTTAAAAATGTTCGTTGTTAATCTCCTATATTTTTTCATAAATTAAATTTAGGCTTAATATGTAGACAAGCTTCAATTCAATTTACTAGAGTTGTTGAAATCTCTGAAGGCATCGCACTTTTACTCTCCCACCTTTTTCTGGGAAACACGGATGTAACAAGGTGCATAGTGTCAGTGCATTGTTCCATCCAATGGTTTTATAGGAGGGATACAGTTCTAATAGTAACACTGGTTTCATCTAGATTTTGATTTATAAATATACCTCTACCGACTCAATTGGGTACCGGCCCACCTGACACGAATGCCCATATAGCCTGTCCGCCCCTGCTTGTAACGCGAAGTGCATCTTCATGTCACGTGTTATCTGACAATGTTTATACAAATAAATGCAACCTTATGCCCTGGCTAAATTCTAGATTACTCACACTTCAGAGATAAAATGCAACTCTAGATTTAGAAGAATTCGCTGTAAAAAGAAAAAAAAACACACATTTCTGTGACATGACCAGAAAACATAGATGTGTGTTTCAACCCAGACCACATGTTGAAAAGTTGCACAAATTTTAATTAAACTTTTTAGTTAGAAACTAAAAAAAAAATAATTAAACTATGCTTTTAATTAAACTTTTTGTTTCTAGTTAAACAATGGCCTTAATTAATTTTTTTAGTTAAACTAAAACTTTTTAGCTTTTTAGTTAACTTTTGCCCATCACTAGAAATGTCTGTAATCGCTGTACTGAACTTTTACTAGAGTATCAGTCTCGTCTTAACTCTGCTGCCATCAACTGACCCGAACTCTCCATGTCTCCAACACTCGGCCCACTTGAAGTACACAGGCCTGTGTAACCTGTGTCATACATGGATGTCCCGATCCGCGTCACTAGTTCAATTACAACAATGTTAAAAAAAAATCAAAGTATGTCATAATTCTGAACAAAGGATCTCGTGTCTCTTATTTTTTCTTCTTATATTTAATTGGCATATTGAAGAAAAAACAACAACAAAACGTTATAAAAACATTAGCTCCTTTATACAACTGTTTTTCTATTCATAACTAATGTTCGTATAGCTCCTTTGTACAACTGTTTTTCTATTCATAACTAATGTGTGTATAGCTCCTTTATACAACTGTTTTTCTATTCATAACTAATGTGTGTTAGATTAAAAAACAACACAATGGCACATTCTTTAGCCCTGTATCTCCCCACATCCCTTCGAGTGAATACCTAGCTCTACTCATCTGTGGCATTTGACGTCTCGAGAGACGATCTTTTCCCTTTGCAACTTCTTGTGTGACTAAAGAGGCCAATCCTTGATACACAGCTGCGATCGCAGGTTGGGCATATGTAATCACGAGGCGCCGTTGCATTTTCACCCTTCTTTCTGCTTCTGTTGTGTATGACATCTGCAATCCGAGACCCTTCCTTTATGCTCTCTCTCCATGTGGATCTATCCAGTGCCACCTCTTCCCAGCTGCTAGTGTCGATTTTGAAGAGATTCATGTCACGTTTGCATACATCCTTATAACGTAAAAGTGGGCGACCAGCGGCTCTCCTGCCTTCTATTAGATCGCCATACAGAATGTCCTGTGGAAGTCGACCTACTGGCATTCTACGAACGTTGCCAAGCCAACCAATGCGTCTGCTGCTGATGACAGAGCGGATAGCTCTACTACACTTTATAATATTCCAATGATAGGACTTTAGTTCTAGACTAATAAGACAATGCGCAAAATTTTCCTGAACATAAAATTACTCAACTCTTGAATCAACAATGCCTTACATTCGGAAATTCCAGATAGCGTTAGTCCTTTCAACACAGATGTTGGATCTAGGGCTAGATCTAGTTCTCTATTAGAATTTCAATTTATATCATTTTTTACTTGAAAAATGATTACGGTCAAACTCGGTGGTTCCCAAACTTTTTGTCTCGTAGACCCCTTGCCACGTTTTTTTGGTTTTCCGTATACCCCAAGCTCAAGTTATATTGAATTTTGTTTAAAATAATTTCTAACCAGTGACACAAGGAGTGAAAAAGTAGTTTAAAATACATTTTAAGTTGAATTATTTTTTTAAATGAACTTATTAACAAAATTCAAAATTAAACAGTTAATACGTAAAGCATACAATCACTAAACACATTGGAAACTTTTTGTTTTTAAAGGTTTGCATGCTCACCTACCTTGTTACGGAGATAATTTTTCATATAGGGATTTGTTGTTTTATGAATTGTAGACATTAAATAGTAATGTGCCTTAAGTATAGTAAAAGTTTTAACAAAGAGCAGTTTTTCGTGGATTTTTTGAGGCATAATAATTTGAATAAAAATAATACATCATTACCAGACAAAGTTGACTCAGCCATCTGTATAGAGAAATATGTTGTTTGCATAACTAGGTCGATTGCAAAGACTAACATAAGAAGAAAGAAATATTTGACTTTATTCCAACAGAGCTCAAGAATTTAGTGAATTGTACCAATCCATTGCCTTAACAACCAATGGGTCAGAGTTTGCATGGATGGTTCTCAGAAAGCCACCACAAACAGAGGAGCTGGAATACTCATTGAATGACCCAATGGAGAAAAAATAATTTAAAAAATTAAGTTTATTGTAACTAACGAGCTCTATGACAACTACAGAGAAGAAATAGGAGCATTGGATCTAACAGCTACCATGCTAGCGAATCAGCCAAGTTCACCAAACAGTTAGATTTATTTCGTGACCAATATAAAAAAAACATGATGCCCCCTAAATAAAACAACCCATGATGCCTGGACTGACGTTCGGTGGTCACTTTGCCTACTCGCATCCACTGGCGGATCCAGAACTTTGGAGTGGGGGGGGGGCGATTTTTTCCAAACCCTAACCCTAACGCCAAGTAAACCCTAACCCTATGCATAAACGTGCGTACAGCATATATATATATATATATATATATATATTCGATATGTGAGAATAAAATAAGACTGTTTCTCAATCTTCGGTGAAAAAAAAAACAGAAATAAAAAAGTCATGTGGAGGCTTTTCTCTTGCAAGCTTGGGGGTCTGGGAAAGCACTGCATGTTTCCTCAGTGTGGTTCGGGGCAAAGCCCCGACACCCAAAAGCGTTTCCTTGCATTTTTCCATGCAGAAACGCATTCTCCTGACATCTACAGCTCATAATTTATCAGTGGGGTTCGGGTCGAAGCCCCGACGCAAAAAACGTTTTCTTGCATTTTTCACTGCAGAAACGCATTCTCCTGACATCTACAGCTCATTGTTTATCAGTTGGGTTCGGGTCGAAGCCCCGACGCAGAAAACGTTTTCTTGCATTTTTCACGGCTGAAACGCATTCTCCTGACATCTACAGCTTATTACTTATTAGTGGGGTTTGGGGCGAAGCCCTGACGCCAAAAGCATTTTCTTGCATATTTCACTGCAGAAACGCATTCTCCTGACATCTACAGCTTATTATTCGTAAGTGAGGTTCGGGGCGAAGCCTCAACGCTAAAAGCGTTTTTTGGCATTCTTCACTGCAGTGACGCATTCTCCTGACCTACAGCTCATTATTCATTCTATTATAAAGGACCTTTTGAATAATGTGGAAAAATATTCTAATATGAATTTATAGTCCCTTAAATACATTGCAAATACAACCGATGTGTTCTTTGAAAAGATAAAAGATACCCACCATATTTAGATTAAGGCTTTGAGGATCGCAGCCGAAAAAAAAATCCGATTAATAATATTCAATAAAATGTAAGTATAAATTGTGAGTTATAGTCCTAAATTTATTTAACTAGAAAAATATGAGATAGAGTAAAGGTTGGAAAAAGTCGACTAGGAAAAGATTATCTGGCTTTTGAACTCATCTCAACCGTGACTGTTATATTGAAAAATTTCGTTTGAATTATAACTTTTCCAAAGCAAAATTTTTCTTAAAATACTTATGATAAATTCATGTGAAATTACACAAACTCTGTCTGGAAAGGGAAAGGGCGATATTAGAATTTACTTTATAGCATATATAAATTATATTAGTGACAGATTTTTTTTTAATTTTGTAATTTCTTACTATAATACAAAAAGAAAAAGTAGGCTATTGGTTTGTCCGAATGGGGGGAAGGTAATTGCATGTATCGCACTTCCACCTGTTTATAGTTTATAGATATTCGACTAATTTTGTTCACATACTATGATTTCTCCATAAAAGTAGGACCGCCCCCTCCCACTCAAAGGGTTTAGATGGGAAGGGCAGTAGAGGTATTCGATCCTCCCCTTCCAATAGGCCAAAGATGAACGACATAATACAAAGACCAGTTGAAATACCAATAACAAGTTTTAATCATATAGATATTTAATTGATTCTGTTAGCAAGCTGTGATTTCTGCAAATAAATAGGACCGCCCCCCCACTCGAAAGTTTATGGTTGGGGGGGGCAGATTGATGCCATCGCCCCCTCCCGACCCTACGAAATCGGCCAAAATACTAGAAGGGGGGGGGGCGAAATAATCTAAAAATAGGTTGAAATATAAATAATTAGTATATATTATTGACATAAGTAATAAATTCGTATACAAATTGTGTGAATTCTATACTAAAATTCGTCCGCCCACCCCCCTTCGGGGGGGGGGGGGGGTCGGCCGAGGGGGGGGGGGCGATCGCCCCTACCGCCCCCCCCCCCCCTTGGATCCGCCAGTGCTCGCATCTCCAGTCGAGAGTTTTGGGCTTAGATTTTGTAAAAAAAATAGTGTGACCTTGTAAAGCTCAACAACAGCAAGAACAGTGTTTTCCAGTGTTGAAATAGAAAGTTGACACACTTGCCAAATGTGAGAAAACAAATACACACTTGAACATTGCACTCTATCCGTAAGAAATGAAGAAACTAATAGTGAATTGTAAAATTGAGAAATGGACTAGCTCCCATTCGATATACAAGAAAGATGACACCTATTATAAACTATCCCGATAGGACCACCTATAATTTTTTCAAATCAGAACCGTACACATCATAATAAAACATATGTTTCGGAAGCTCAAATT
The DNA here is from genome assembly GCF_947242115.1 of Biomphalaria glabrata. Lineage (NCBI taxonomy): Eukaryota > Metazoa > Mollusca > Gastropoda > Planorbidae > Biomphalaria > Biomphalaria glabrata. The sequence goes on from NC_074715.1 coordinate 25,245,579, forward strand.
TGAAACCATTAAATTTGCCCTTTGGAGTGTCACCAGAGAATAATGCCGAACAAGTCTTCAAAATTGCATTCTTCATCAACAACCCAAAACCCAAGCATGAATTTCTTTTAATAATATAAGTTTGTGTAAAAGTTTTTATAATTTCTTCAACGGCTGGTAAAATCAATAAATTGCTTATTGTATGAGGTTTTCAGAATTTTACTATATCTTATCTTATCTTATATAATACAGACGTTACTTCAAAAAAGAAGATGATTACGTCCTACGCGTCATGCATTTAGTCATGCATATTAACCAATGACTTAAATTCTGCCAAGTCACTGGTTTTCCTGGCTAGCTCAGGCAACCCATTCCATGCTCTAATAGCACTAGGGAAGAAGGAGTATTAGTACAAATTTGTCCTAGCATATGGGACGAGGAATGTGCCTTTATCTTTGTGTCTTTCAGAGTATTTTATTAAATTTTGTTTTTGTATTTCAAGATTATGGTTCAGTGTTTTATGTATGATTGCTACTTTACTTTTGAGCCTTCTGTCCTGAAGGCTTTCTAAATTTAGTGATTTTACTAAAGGTGTTACTCTAGTCAAATGTGAATATTCGTTTGTTATGAATCTCACTGCTCTATTTTGTGTCTGTTCCAGTTTCTTAATGTTTTCTTGAGTTGAGGGGTCCCAAACGGAGGATGCATATTCTATTATTGGCCTAACCAAGGTTAAATAACATTTTAGTTTTATGTTCTTATTTGATTTATAGAAATTTCTTTTAATAAATCCTAATGCTTTGTTTGATTTTTTTGTAGTTTCATCAATATGTGGATTCCATGATAGTTTTTCATATATTATAACACCTAGGTATTTTGCGTTTTTAGTCTGTGTTACTGGTTTTAGTTTTTTTGTTACTCTTAACAACTGACATTTTTCTGGGTGGAAAGACATGCTCCAATTTGATTCCCATTTCTGTAATTCATCTAATTCTCTTTGTAAAATATCTGTGTCTTGTGTTGTTTTTATTGTTCTATATATTATGCAATCGTCTGCAAATAATCTGACTTTTGTTCCTGAAGTAATGCAATTTGGTAAATCATTTATGTAAATTAAAAATAGTAGTGGACCCAAGACTGTTCCTTGAGGTACACCTGAGTTTACTGTTATCGGTGTTGATTTAGAACCATTTATTATTACAGTTTGTTCTCTCCCTATCAGAAAGTCTTTAATCCACTGATGACTGATCCACCTAAATAAAAACGTAAGAAATAATAATTGATTATATTTGTAATTATATTGGTAACTAATAGATCTGGAAATAGATCTATTATAAATCTAAAACAGTTACTCTGCATTTGAAAAATTTAGCCCTAAAAATATATACCTAGTTAGGCAGGCTTTGACTGATCACTGACAGAGTCTAGTAAATTTATATGTTTTTTTAAATAGTAGTCTAGATCTAGATGATAGTAGTATTACTGTTACTAACACTGAGTGTTACTAGTGTTAGTGTTACTGAATATCTATTTGTAAAATACTAAAAAAATTTATAATAATTTATTTATCTTATATAATAAGGACGTTACTTCAAAAAAGATGATTACTGCTGATGTGTGTGTTTTATATAGGTTGCACCACTCTGTGTTTCAGAGTAACATCCCTTGTAACTGTTATTGTCAACCAAGATGGCGTAAGATTAAATAGCTGATTAACCAGTGATTTGGTGTCTATGGCTTATACTTAGTTATACCTAGAGTTTTGTTATTATTTGTTCATGTTAATCAACAATTACGTCCAACGTGTCATGCATCGCATCTATTATTCTGCCAAGTCACTGGTTTTCCTGGCTGGTTTAGACAACTCATTCCTCAACCTGTATTATTATAATTATGATTATTAACTCCGAAAATAATTGAGGCTGTATATTATATATTATGTATATTTACTATATTATGATATCTGTGTATTATACAGTATAGCCAGTATGTTGAGTATTGCAGTATTATCACTATTATGAGTATACTCTCAGTATTGAGTATAGGGAAGAAATATTTCCTCATTTGTTACAATTTCTGTCAATTTTTTACTATTGTTACATTATTATTATTGTACAAATTTGTCCTAGCTTCAGTATACTTTAATTTTGTCTTTATTGACTTTATCTAATCTTGAAATAATTCTATTGACTATTCCAATGAATATTTATTAGATCTAGAATATGCATCCACAAAGAGAAAGACATATTTCCTATTCCATATAATATATTATTAGATATATTCTTATGCTAGGAATACTAGGATTAATTCGACAATTCGTACAAGCAGTGTGCACCTTTAGCCTTTACTGCCTTAAGATCCCAGTTCGGCATGAATGAAATAGTTTTTGTGGGGAGGTGTTTTTTTTTAGAGCCTTTTCTTTCAACCAGCAGAACTGACAGTGACAACTTTTTTCCTAGTTGGCACTAAGAGAATGATTTTATGAGAGATGGCTTTGCAAAATTTAAAAAAAATCAGCTTGGTGCTTCTTTAAAAAAAAACACCTTGCAACTATATTTGTGGAAGTCTGTTGGATCTATTATAGTTTTTTTTTTTAAAGTCACGGTATAGATAACATTTGAATCTATAGGCTATGCATTGTCTCTGTGAATAAAAAACTTCGACAAGTTAGAATGATATTTTCATTCTCTCTTTACAGACCTGGCTGAAAAAAGAAATGGTACAGCTGGAAACACAACTGTCAGAGTAATACTTTCCTAAAATAGATCAATGGTAACAAAACACAGTATGGACCATACACATGCGATTCACTTGTTTGAGCAGTATGACTTTCACAATGACAACAACTTTCTGGCAGGTTGGGATGTCATTGCTGGACAAATTGAGCCAACAAAAAGAGAGCAGGCTTTTATTCAGGCTAAAATATTTTATTTCAATAAGTAGGTTACAATTAATTAACAATAATTTTTTTAAATGAAATTTCATCGGACTAGTTCATATAACTTTCATATGCATTAGATTTACTTTTGAAAATATATTTGAACAATTAAAATAGATATATTTAAAGAGTGAGAAAAAATGTATTAATTATTTATAACTTATATTTGTACACATATTAATTACACTGAGACAAAGAAAAGTAGTTAAACATGACTTAATTTTAAATCGCTGATTAACATGAACATCTAAGTTAATATATTGGTAAGTGTTAGACATAATAATCTTTGAAGGAGCATTTGTAATTTATTAGTCGTAGATAGAGAAAGAGAGAGAAGTTACAATTGCTTATCCAAGCTGAAGTTCTTTAGCTCTATTCTCCCTATCATACTTTACCATACATTCTGTCCTATTTGAGACACAGCAATTATGGCTTTGCCTGGTCATGGCTGTGTTATTTTTAATTAACCTTTTACTGACTTGCAGTCAGTTATAACTATTGATTTAAACAATCATCATAGAGCATAATTTATAGGCACCCCTTTCAGACCTTGCAATGTATGTTGGTGGATGATGTAAAGCTCATCTGTTTCTATGGCTGAGGATACAAAAGATTGTCATGAGGCCAGCACAACATCCTATCACCTAACTCCCCAACAAATGTCAGTCTTCACCTGTATTTGAACTCAAGACCCCTCAAACTGTATAATTTATAACAATATAATTTTATTATGGATCTATGCTTATTAAATTTATATTTTTAAGCCCTTTATGTAAAATTAAGTTTTCAGCTTAAAAAGTTATTAGTTATCATGTCTGATTCAGTAAATCGTTATATGCTCAAATAGAAATTAGAATGCATTGCTTCTTTTTACCTTAGTAAATTTAAGTGAAATAAATAGTTTTAAAATTAAACTATTTTTTGTTTAATTGTTTTTGCATTTTTAGTAATGTTTTATTTTTCTATTCACATAAAATGCTAGTATCTGCCTAAAATCTCAGACTTAAAGGCAACATGTTTTTATCATCATAATTTCTACTTTAAATAAACAAGAATGATGAAGAGTATAAACACTGATAAATAAATCTGGGAAATTAAAAATGATAATTTCACTTTTGATCTAATCAATGCTTACTCTGTGACATTGTCTACTTGCAGATGTGTGGCCAGGTTGGAGTTAGATGAATACATTTCATGGTTCAAAAATAAAAAAACACTTTTAGAACCAGGTAAAACATTTATTTATAAGAATCAGATAAAAGTGGTTTCACTAGGGTCCACTGACAACATGCTGTTAGCTCAGTGTTTCACTCTCCCCCCCCCCCCTTTTCCCCAAATCAACTCCTTCTCTTGGGTCTACATTGCATTATTTCTTGTAATAAGAAGATTGAAGTTTAAATAGAAATCAAATTAAGAAGAGGTGGAACAGGTCAATACTGAAGTGTGAGAGAAATTTCAGGCAGTAGAGCATGTAAGCTTGTCATAGGCCTGATTATGGTAAGTTCATATGCCTATTTGGTCTTGTAGTGAGCCTGTTCTGTCCATGCAAAGGACGCAAATCACACCCAGAAGTCAGCATTTCTACCATACAAAAAAGGGAGAGAGAGAAAGACCCATATATTAAACGTGTATAAGCATTTCTGTGTGGATTACTGTATGGAAGTATTTTTGTCTGGATTATTGTATATAAGTATTTTTGTATGGATAGCTAACTACAGTCACTGATTTTTTTAAAAAATTTGCTGAAATGAAAGTGCTATTTGTTTTTACTTGGGTGTCTTCACTGATGGGTGTCACCTAGAGCAGCCTGCACCCTCTATTGAGGCCACTGATCTATAATAGTGTAATTTGTACTAGAATCTATTTTTATTTTTTGCAAAGCAGTTTAATAAAATGTTTGTTTAAAAAAAATAAGTCTTTATAACTTTCATTCTGTGTTTTCATTACAACCAATCTTTCCATTTTAGTTTCAGATCAAACGCCATCTCTAAAAGACAGTGTAAATACATGTTTAACTGAGAAAACTCAGATGAAGGCAGTTAGCAGTGCACTGACTTCCAGCTGTTTTAAAGAGTTTATACAAGTAGAAAACAAAGCGGAACTTGCCTCTAAACAAGAGCACAACATTGACTATGTCAAAGACTCTATCAGTGAAACAGAGATCCAGAGTTACACAAATGAAAATTCATCAATGAGAAATGATAAAATTGATGAAGAGTGTCAGTTAAGTTTTTCCCAAGTCGCTGATCTTATATTAAACAATCAAGTTATTCCTGGAGTAAAAAATGTCAATGTTCAGCCAACTAATTGTACACCAACACCATCTCTGATGAATCGTAGGCCTAAACCATGGGAAATAAATACAAATGTTTGATTATTTAAAAATCTATGCTTAATTTATGATTTTTGTTTTCTTTTGGGTGGGAGGGTAAAACTCATCTTTCTATTGTAATAAATGCTTATTATATCAATAATGTCAAGTATAACAGGAGAGAAGAACTATTAAATAAGGATAAATAAGCTCTAGTTTTTTTTACAATGCTACACATTTTTTGATAAAGCTTTAATGTCTGTCACATTGAAAAAGCTTTTAAATTAAGTATAAATGTTTCTGTCACATTTAGCATTAAGTTATCAATAGTTTTAATTATATTGTCTTCAATACTAAGAGTATTAGAGCTTTTGTGTGTCTAACTTAAGAGCCATAGAATATCTTGGAAAATCTAAAACTAATTTAACAAGTGGCATGTTGGTTAAGTTGTTAAACACTAGTCTTTTCAGTTTTATTCTTGGTAGAGACTGGAGGTTCTTAACTACAGAGACTTGGATAAAACTCAGGGCTTTAATAGTAACATGTTGTTAATCTTTGCTGTGCTGTACAATGACAGCTGTCTTTTTTTTTTAAAGTTGGCCTCTGAGTGCTGGAGTCAGCTATCTATCTGTCTACTCAAGTGTTACCTAGAAATGATTAGTTGGCCTCTGAGTGCTGGAGTCAGCTATCTATCTGTCTACTCAAGTGTTACCTAGAAATGATTAGTTGGCCTCTGAGTGCTGGAGTCAGCTATCTATCTGTCTACTCAAGTGTTACCTAGAAATGATTAGTTGGCCTTCTTCAGTCAAACACATGACAGGAGATGATGAAGTCAGGAAAACATTTTCAAAAGTGATAACTTTTTTTTTTATACTATAACCAGAAATAAAACTCTTCTAAAGGTAAATCACAGAGCCTCTAAAGAGAAGACAGAGCAGTAAGTATATCCAGGTATTAATGAGCATGCTCAACTAGTGAGATGTTTTTGTTGAAAGTTTTTTGTGTTCAAAGAAGTAAATCAAACACAATGCTTTTTACAAACATTGTTTGTGTGTTTATAATAAAATATTTCTAATATTTATTAGGTTTTATTAAATGTAATTTGTTGACCTCCAGTAGTGAAAGAACTATAGTTCATCTCATAGATATGAGATAAAAGGCCTTGGCATTAGCTATGGTTGGAAAGATGTCGCCCAAACAGCAGCTCCCCCCCCATCCATGCAACTCATGTGTCAAAGGATTGACTGTTTAGATGTAGCACTGTTTGCTGCAAGCTGCCTAATGGTCACTGGCTCAATTTTCCTCTAGATTTTGAATCAGCACATAAAAATAAAAGAGCTATAAATTCTTTGCAATCATTTTATGTTTTTGTTTATGACTACCTGAGAAATCTTGAACAATATGGCCAACTTCTTAACATCTCTTCTAATTACTAGATCTAGATTTTAGTCTCAATCTAAAAATGATCAGAGTTGGCTCTCATTTTCATTGTCACTTGGCATAAATACTACACAGAGCAAGGGATAACCTTTTTTTTTATATAGGTTAGTTATTTTAAACACATAGTATTGTTCAGATTTAGATCCTGGTATCTGGGTCTGTGTATGTAATGTTAATTATTATTATTTTGTTATAGTCTATTTCTTTTTGTTTCATGTTGGCTTGGCATGCAAAAGTTAAAATAATAAAACTAGTCTTATGGATTTTTACTATTAATGTAAAATGCTGCACTCTTCTTTAATCTTCAGACTTTAAGACAAAGTGTCATTATTATTTAGTGTAGATCAGGAGTTATCAACCTATGGGTCGCGACACCCTTGGGGGTTGATTGACGATTAGCCTGGGGTCACCTAAGGCCATCAAAAATATGGATTGTTTTTGTCTATTCTTCTATTGCTGTGTGGGTGGGGGATTGTAAAAAAAGGCTTGCCGAGTTTAAAAGGTTGAGAACCGCTAGTGTAGATGTTGTTTTTCTGTTAAAACAAGCTTATAAAAACTAATCCCATAATAAAATTATAGCAAAATTTGTGTATATGAATACATCACATCCTAAGTAACATCAAATAAAGAGAAAGCTTTTTTTTTTTTAAACAAGAATCAGAGTGGCAGTGTAGCATAAGCTGAACAAATGTTCATTTGAGCCTTGCTCATACAATTAGTTTATAAAACAGAGATTATATAATGTGAATGCTTCAAAAGTATAAGTGATAATCTAATTATGGCAAGATACTCCATCCATACCAGTGGCCTGACAAGATACTCCATCCATCCCAGTGGCCTGACAAGATACTCCGTTCATCCCAGTGGCCTGACAAGATACTCCGTCCATCCCAGTGGCCTGACAAGATACTCCATCCATCCCATTGGCCGGACAAGATACTCCATCCATCCCAGTGGCCTGACAAGATACTCCATCCATCCCAGTGGCCTGACAAGATAATCCATCCATCCCAGTGGCCTGACAAGATACTCAGTAAATTGAAAAAAGAATGCACAAAATAACTAGTGGATATCATTTTGAAATAAATTGTTTATTTTCCAATGACAAACACTTATACCATACATCACATGTCTTGAGGTCTGGGCAAACATCAAATGACATTCTTTGAACAAACTTGTCTCAATTCATGTCAGCAAAGGTGTAAAAATATAAGTCATTTATTATCAAAGAATTATTTCATTGAGGCAAGGTCTAATGGGAATGTATAATCATTGACAGTAAAATACATCAATTGAATTGTTGGCCAAATGTTGACTGTTAAATTTTTTTTTTTTTCCCTCACTTACTACAGTATCAAGTCATTGGTGGAAGTTATAATACAGTTGTTCCTAGCCTCATTTTGAGACACAAACAAAATGTATGTAATTATGTGCAAACATAATAATTCATTTATGTAACTAAATATTTAACTAAAAAAAAAGGTACTGAATATTCCTATCATTTTGTGCATGTTAGACACATACATAAATAGAGCTCATAGACTGCAGAGAATCATGACCAATTTATTCTTACAATAAAACAATGTCACCAATCCAATTCAGCAATGCAGTCAAAATGCATGACCACTTAAACACATTTACAAAACATACATGCACTCGCACACTTTGCACTAGTGTATATATATCACTTGAAAGAATGAGCAGGCTTTGATTTCAATAATTTTTGTTTAGGGCAACATTATACATATATATATGAACCCATATATATATATATATATATACATTTTAACATGTACATAGTCAAAACAGTTTCAATTGTAACTGATTCAATATAAACAATCAAATTATATATACAGATACTACCAAAACTATATACAATCAATAAAAATCAAATAATTTGATTGTAAATGTTCAATAAATTATCACTTGCAAAAATTTGCTATCATTGAATGAAATTAGCAAGCCTTTTTGTTTTTAAATCCAGACTAGTTTATTTAAAACCCACAGCCAAAAAGAAAGAGATATAGACATGTTTAAAAATAAACAAACATCTTTTAGTACAAATCAGATAAAATAAAATAGTATTAGATTCAATGGAAATAGTATTAGACTCAATGGAAATAGTATTATTAGATTCAATGAAGCAAATGTTAAATAGAATAAAATCCTGTGGATAGACATAAGAGAAAATAAAAGAATGCAGAATGACAAGAAAAAAAAAAAGGGAAATATCTAGTAAGTAAATAAAAAAAAAAAGCAACATGGTTAATATGTTGATTCTTGTTTGTTTTTTCATTTATCTACCTTAGAACAAAATAATGATCTATTGAGTACATCCAGAAATGGTACAAGCTTTGTAAAAGTGGAAGACTATAAACTCAGATTTGGTCCTAAATCAAATGAAGAGATGAACAATGCTTTCTCTTATACCCTAACAAAAATAAACAAGATTAAAGCATGTTCAGAATTGACTCGACAGCAAACATGGCAAGAGAAATGAAAGAGAAGTCTCATTCATTCCTTGTTTTGCATTTGTTTAAATCAGTGATTCCCAAAGTGGTCTATATAGACCCCCAGGGGTCTACGAGGACTTCCAAGGGGTCTACGGAAGTGAAAAAAATAAATTGGGGGTCTATGGCCTGTTAATGGGGGTATACGAAGGCGGATCTCATTGAAGCATGACCATTCATGAAATTGACTCGTTCACACATGATTTGTACCTTAGTTAATCCTTTGAATTTCAACCCTGTTAGTGGAATGATTTTTTTTATTTAAAGATTTTAACGTATTTTTTTAAATACCTTAATTGTGTCTACATGAAAGTAATAATTTACATGGCCGAGTATATAAAATAAAATGTTGACCGTAAATTGTTGGTTATTAAAAATTTGGCTTCATTCTTTCTTTGTTGAACAACTATTGCATTTGTTCTTTATTTTTATGTAACAAAGTTTGAAACTATGTCGCTATGAAACCATCGAAGCTGGAACATCGAGAAAAGTCAACATGAAATAAAATAGATTAAGATTTGAAATAATTTTGAAAACTTTTAAATTCAGAATTAAGCCACAGTAGAAAAATGTTGATTAAACATCATAGGAAAGAATATGTTTGTGAGCGTCTTACAATATATTTACTTAGGCTTATATCAAACTCTAAAAATATGCACACTATAAGCAAAATATTGACTTTGCCAACAATTGAAGAGGTTTTATAATCTGTTTTACACAATCCTATATCTGATATCATTAAAAATTCCTCTAAGCAACAATACAGTTCAAAGGTGTAATGGTGAAATGAATTTTGGACAATGAATGGTTATCATGTTATTACGATTTACTTTTTTAAAAAGCTGGACTAGTTAACCTTGCCTGATAATGTAGTGGTATTATTATATTTTTGTTATGAATCAAGAAATTCATAAAGAATTGCTTTTTGCCTGAAATTTTGATCAATTGCTCCTTCACACTGAAGTATGATAGTTTTCGAAAGGCTTATATTTGACACTTGGAAAAGCTACCCAAGTACCTTGGTGTAACTTTAGATCGCAAACCAGGATATTGTAAGAAAGGCCTCAGGGAAACTTTGCATTGTGCGGAAGCTGGCATCCACGAAGTGGGGAGCCCGAGCAGACATGCTCCGATCCCTGTATTTAGGAGTAGTCCGATCACAGATAGACTACAGCCTACCTGTGCAAATTTATGGCTCTAGGACTGCTCTTGAACAACTTGATAAAATACAGTCCCAAGCACTAAGATTTGTCTGTGGAACCTTTAGGACAAGTCCAGTGAATGCGGCTGAAATAATGGCTAATATAGCTCCACTAACCCTTAGGAGGGAAAGGTCAGTACTGACCTGCTATGAGCGGTATAAAAGGCTGGATGAATACCTCCCAGCTAGAAAACTAGTGGATGGTTGGAGATGCAGAAGACGTATCCAGATGCAGTCTTTTATGCATCATGCCACTAGACTATCTGATGAAGCTGGCCTCTCCACCAACCGACAAAACATTCAACGCTTTCATCCCCTTCCCCCTTGGTGTTGCCCAACAACCCCAGACATACGCTTGAAATTAGTAGACCCTAATGCCACTAAGCAAAGCCGTTCATCTAACGACCTTCAAATCCTAGCTCTGGAGACCATTAATACCTTCAAGCTCAGTGCTATTTTTGCATACACTGATGGATCGGCATCAATAGATTCTGGAAGAGCAGGCTATGGAGCCTACATCGACTTTCTTGGCTCTCACACAGTCAAAATCTTTGGACCATGTGGTAGTGTTTGCAGTTTTGATGCGGAGACCATGGCAGTCTGTGAAGCCTTAAAAGTCATTGACTCTCAACTCGGCGAGGGACATTTGAGGGCAACACAGATTGTTGTGGTCACTGACTCAAAATCTGTACTACATGCTTTGCAAAGCCCCGGACCATGGCCCCCCAATATCAACACTGTCATCATGGCTTCACATAACATCAAACAACGCTATGGCACCCCTGTAATAATGCAGTGGGTACCGAGTCACATAGTTGTGACTGGCAACACAATCGCAGACTCTTTGGCCCACCAGGGAGGGCAAATTCCACCCACTGATCAGGCTGTAAGCTTTCATCAAGCCCTGGCTATAATACAAAAAACAGAAATGGAAAAGTGGTTTGAGTGCTGGGACAAGTCCCAAAAAGCCCGTGGAGTCTGGGAGCGCATGAGGCGCCCTGACCGCACTTCCCCGTGGTGGAGGCTGTCCAGGCCTGAGCAAGCTATTATAGCACAGTGCAGGACAGGCCACTGTCCTGTTGGCTCATATTTCTCGTGGCTATGGCCAAATTTCGATTCATGGTGCCCTCGCTGCGGGGAAGAAGAGGAAACCGTGCCTCATATTCTGTTTGACTGCCCCAGACTTGCTGATCTCCGTCTCGACAGGTCTGGGAAACCCAAAATTCTCGACCTGTATGGCGACATTCATGCACTACGCAAGACAGCAGGGTTTCTGTCCAGGGCTTTTGCAAGAGAGGATTTGAGCCTCTCAAGCCCTCACTCTAATGGAGTTTGATGATGATGATGATGATATTTGACACTATTTTTTTCTGAGTTCTTGGTTGCTAAGATCCTATTTTAAAACATAGAAATTAAACGGGAATCGGACATAGTCTATTTCACAAACTTGTTTCATAAATTGAATGAGGTTAACTTGCAGCTACAATGTGATAACCTAAATTTGATCAGCACGAAGGCATAATCTCAGTGTTTCATGTGAGGATTAAATTAATAAAGCATACAATGAATATGATAAATTTTCTTACTTTCCAAATTTAAATCAGTCAGACATCATCTAATCGAGAAGATAGAATGTTAGAATGTTAACCCGAACTAAATTGAAGCCCAAGATTGACATTTTATTATCAAAGCTGCCCACCAATAGGCGTTTTTTTTTTTGTTGTTGTTGTTTAGTTACTTCTTGTAATGCATATTAAATTTTATTTTGCTTTATTTTGCTTTGAATGTCATCAATAAATATATATCGCATAGTAATCAGTGAGAAAAGCACATCTGAAGTTAATGAATTTTCAAAAAAAATGCTGGGGGGTCTACCGAAAACTTTAAAACATGGCAAGGGGTCTACGAGACAAAAAAGTTTGGGAACCACTGGTTTAAATCATAAATATAAATGTATCTAGGACATTAAATGATTGTGCTGCTATCTCTTATAATCAATTCTATGCATAATTAAGATAATTCTTATTTAGGATGAACCCAAAGAAATATAATTCATATAGTGTGTTTTAATTTCAGCTTTATCAATGAATACCACCTATTTTTAAAATACATATAGCATAAACTAATGAATTAAAAGAAGATATACTTAAAAAGATTTTTAAAAGAACTTTGATATTTATCTACAAAGAAGCAACCAAACATGATTTAATTACAAGGTTTCAAAAACCAAGGTAAAAATTATTAAAAGAAAATTACTTTCTTAAAAAGAAGCTAAAATACAAATCTAGAAAAACTGACATTAAAAATTGATGACAATAAAAAAAGAAATCGATGATTCAATCATTTTTTAGGGCACTGTGGTAGAACAATGAAAAATTATGAACACTGATTGGCTTGAACAGAAATTCTGAGAAAATAAAATGGATTCTTCAACTTCTGTGCCAATACCAAAACATCATTCACACAGTCTATTCACAATGGATAACATTCATAAAAAAGAATTGCGTTGTTAAAAAAATATACATATATATACATTATTGCTGTCTTAAATTATTAGTTTTTTCTTTTGCATTCAACATATATGTGTATACATGATTCATATATGATCTCTTGTGAATGACAAAAATCAAATCATTCTTAATATTTTCTATTATCAACTTTTTTTTTTAAATTGAGGAATTTTTTTTTTTAAAGTGACTTTTAAAAACAACAACAAATCCTGATTAATTTCCAAAAGATACTTCATGCAGTCTTAAAATAAAAGCTGGACCCAGATTATTCATCCAAAAGCATCTTCTGATGGTGGCGCATAAGAGAATCCTTCAAAAACTCCATCGGCTTCCATAACACTGGCACTCACGAGCTTACTGCTTTGTCCTCCAGATCTCCCAACAGAAGCTAAGCACAAGAAAATAAAAAAAAACTTTCAAAGAGGTTTCAATAAAACTTTAAAGATGACTTCTGTGGACAAATTTATTGTTAACTCTTTATTTACGTCTGTTATGTTCTCAAAGTGAGTGCAACTACAAGCACCCTGTTTTAAATTCTCCCCGATTTGTAATATTTGTTGACTACTAGCATGATTTGAAATGCACCAATTAGTGATGTTTGTTTACATGGTTTGAAATGTACCAATTAGTGATGTTTGTTTACATGGTTTGAAATGCACCAACTAGTGATGTTTGTTTACATGGTTTGAAATGTACCAATTAGTGATGTTTGTTTACATGGTTTGAAATGCACCAATTAGTAATGTTTGTTTACATGATTTGTGCACCAATTAGTGATGTTTGTTTACATGGTTTGAAATGTACCAATTAGTAATGTTTGTTTACATGGTTTGAAATGTACCAATTAGTGATGTTTGTTTACATGGTTTGAAATGCACCAACTAGTGATGTTTGTTTACATGGTTTGAAATGTACCAATTAGTGATGCTTGTTTACATGGTTTGAAATGCACCAACTAGTGATGTTTGTTTACATGGTTTGAAATGCACCAACTAGTGATGTTTGTTTACATGGTTTGAAATGCACCAACTAGTGATGCTTGTTTACATGGTTTGAAATGCACCAACTATTGATGCTTGTTTACATGGTTTGAAATGTACCAATTAGTGATGTTTGTTTACATGGTTTGAAATGCACCAACTAGTAATGCTTGTTTACATGGTTTGAAATGCACCAACTAGTGATGTTTGTTTACATGGTTTGAAATGCACCAATTAGTGATGTTTGTTTACATGGTTTGAAATGCACCAATTAGTGATGTTTGTTTACATGGTTTGAAATGTACCAATTAGTGATGCTTGTTTACATGGTTTGAAATGCACCAAAAAGTGATGCTTATTTACATGGTTTGAAATGCAGTGTCTTAAACTGAGTAGAAATTGTAAACAATGCTGTACAGATTCAATGGGAATGGGGTCTGTCCGGAGACTCGACCATCTGGATATATATATACCAGATGGAATATTATAAAAGTCTATTTCACCAACAATATAAAGAAAATTCATATGGGGGCATCCCATCAAACATAAAAATAGATTTAAAATATCCAGGGGAACAAAGCATTATACACACACATATAATGCTATGAGACATCCAGAATAGACCAAGATCAGGAAACAATGTAATAAACAAAGTTGCACATCACCAAGAGAACTTAGATAAGTTACTGTACAGCAACAACAAAAAGAAATAAAGGCAGTCAAAATATGTAATGTTCCAGATGACTGATGTCAGGATAAATGACGTTCTACTGTATTTAAAGAAAATCTCATTTCATTAAACAAAAATGCATTGACAATCCAATTTTGAAGAATACACATATGAGAAGTTGAGAAATACACAACGGAATGTGTTTTTAATTTTATAGTTTACAAATGTACATTGAAATTGCATTACCTGGTACTGGCTCTCTGACAAACTCAGGATCAAAATGCTTTAGATCCAAATGGCCTGACTGGAAAAAATTAAATGGAAAAAAAAACACTTTAAAAACAATGTTTTTTGTTTTTTTTCAACTTTGCTACCTAATTAGTTTGACATTCTTTCAAATGTGTTAATTTAACTGTGAATTAAATCAGGATCAAATAAAAAATTCTAGCTAGTATTTAATGACTAGCATCTTATTAACATACCACATTGGGATTGTATGGAGGTGTAATTTTCTTGTCATAAAGGTCTTGCCAATCAATGTCTGAAAAGAATTCATTGTTCTGGATCTCTAGAAAATCTTTCTTGGCACCAAGTCTGTTTTCCTTTTCTTTTTGAAGTAACTAAAAATGATAAAATAAAAAAAGCAATAGATAAAAGGCAAAAAAAAAAAGTACCACAATCTGATATTATTCTAGCTCTTAACAAATTAAAATTTCACTGAATGGCCCAGATTTTTTTTTTTGTTGTAACAAAAGCAATATTAAATGGTAATACAGAAATGGTATAATAGATATAAAAGATTGTCACAACCATTAAATTTACTGTAAGCACAGAATATATTCTTGTTTTTAAAGTAACTTAGTAGGCATTCTAACATATTTAAAAACATTCTAACATATTTAGTACCTTTAGTTCAAATGGAAGAGTTTGGTAAATTAGAACCCTCTCACTAACATGTTGAGGATTTTTTGTCAAAGTGGGGAGGGGGAGTTACATCCCTTCATATACATCGCAATAAAGTTTTCTTACAATATTATTTTAATTTATTTTTTTTAAATATAGCATTTCAAACATATCCAGAAGCCATCTTAGTGCACCTGCCACATATCGTACAATAAACAAGTTTATAATCAGCTGTTTCAGTAATACTTACACCTTCAAGTATTGTCCTTCCAGCTGCAGAAACATTGGTGCGTAATCTTAGCGGTTTAAATAATATATTATCATACATTTCTGCTGTGTCTCGACTGTAAAATGGAGGCTGGAGAACAAAGTCTACTATTATGTCAAAGTCTAGAATTATGTCAAAATGCAAATTAGAAATAATTAATATTTATGGTAACAGAAGAAAACTAAAATGTAAAATGCATCATTGATGTGTTCAAAATAGAAAAAGGAAATTTGGTTTTCAACATTTTTAAATGCCAATATTTTAGTTCAGACCAACAGTAGCTTTATTGATTAATATATTATAAATAACCTGTAAGTTTAAAAGAACTGATTTTTGCCAACTTACCAAACCATATAACATTTCATACAAGACAGCACCTAAACACCACCAGTCTACTGTTTTGTCATAGGGTTTCTTGCGTAACACTTCTGGAGCTAAATACTAGTTGGAGAAGACAAGAGAAAACAATCTCTAAATCTTTTCCTTTAGAATAATTAGTACAGTAGCTAATTTTTTAAAATAGTGAAACATACAATATATTATATCATCAAAATTATTTTTGTTTTTGAAGTATGTACAACTATTCTTTAAGATAAGATAAGAAAGCAAGAAGTTAAATATGAATAAAACATGTAGAGTTTGAATATGTTCTCAGTTTTATTTTTTTTTTTATATAATTTTTTTGAGAAGAAGGATGCTTAAATTGTACTATCATTGTTCTTTGAAGACAAATTTTATTAGTGTCTTTTTTTTTTTAGAGAGGTTGATATGACTAATTTATTAAGTTAAAAATGAATCATTGATTATAACCAAAAAAGTTGAGATAAAAAAAGAATATTCAATCTTGGATTATTAGATTTATAGCATTTGATAAAAAAAGTAAATGACATCCTCAATACCTCAGGTGTACCACAAAATGTGGAGGTTGTTCCCTGACCAACAATGCCTTCCTTACATAGGCCAAAATCTGTTAGAACTATGTGACCCTTTCAAAAAGAAAACACAAAAGAACAAATGAAAACTTGCAATAGACTCAAAAATTAATTTCATTTAGCTCATAGTTCTAGAAGGAATGTTTTAAGTTGTTGAGTGAAGAAACTTTCAAAGTATTTAAAAGTGTTTAGCTACTAGTTTGTGGGTGTTTATCTACTATTTTGTAAGTGTTCAGCAACTAGAGATGAAAATGTGAACATTTGGATTGTTTGGGATGAGCCTAGCAATATAAGACATTTGGCACTACATTTGGAATGGGTTGCCTGAGCCAGCCAGGAAAACCAGTGACTTGGCAGAATGTAAGTCATTGGTTAACATGCATGACTATGACATAATCATCTTCTTTTTTAAAGTAACGACTGTATTTTTATAAGATAAGATACTTACTGTACAATCAAGTAATATATTCTCTGGCTTGAGGTCCCTGCAAATGTAAAGTAGTTTGGTTATTTGGTTATAACATAATATTCACTGTTTAAGTTTACAACTATTTCTTTTACTAATGAGTTAAATTAAGACATTTAAAATAAGAGATACTTTTTTTTTTAAATTAGGAGAGTTTTTTTTTTAAATTGTGTGCCAAAATGCTAAAAATCTTTTCATATTTTTATACCACTTAGTAATTACACTCTATATAAGTCTGATTTAGTTTTTTCTTCTTTTTATGCATCTTTTTTTATAGTCCTAGATCTACATATTTTTTTGATTTTTGATTTTTTTGATTTGAGGCACATCGGCACAATTTAGGCCATGTCGTGCCTGCAGTCCCTTAAGGACTACTCTCTCTCTAAACAACAAGGGCCAGATTCTATACAGTCATATAATTAAAATCAAAGTCTATTCACAGTTAAAATAGTAAAGGTAGTAAAAATTTAAATATTTGGTAAAAATCTAATGTAAATAGTGCATGTTCACAAATTCAGAAATCACATCTTCGTAGATAGCCCCACTTCCCGAATAAAGCCCAGTACCTTCCCAGGGTCGACATTATTAAATAGTGTTTTTAGATTAGTGGCTCTAAAATATTTCGCCCTGACATCCTGGTATCTGGGGCAATCAACGAGGATATGTTCCACGGTGAGGCGAGAGTCACAGTACTCGCAAAGTGGGGGCTCCTCTCTCTTCAGTACAAAAGAGTGCGTGATGTAGGTGTGGCCAATCCTAAGTCTGGACATGGTTGTGCTACCACGCCTTGTCAGACCCTTAGATGTGGGCCGCCACCTGACATCCGCCACAATCTGCCTGAGTTTACTGTGAGTCTCAGCCTCCCATCGGTTCTGCCACTCTCGATAGGTGGCAGAGGCAATACTTTGTCTCAGGTCCGAGTAGGGAATTTGGGTTCCTGACACCGCATGATTTAGGGCTCTCTTTGCTTCTCTGTCTGCGGCTTCGTTTCCCTCAATGCCAACATGGGAGGGGACCCAGATGAAGGTGACATGCCTACGGTCGGCTGTTATTTGGTCCAACAGCTTCAGGCTCTTATGTACCAATGGGATGTCAGTCTTCATCCGCCCCAAAGCTTGCAATGCAGATTTGGAGTCGGAGCAGATTATAAATTTACTCCTTTCTGATGCTTTTACGGCCATAAGTGCAAGCAATATTGCGTGCAATTCGGCCGTAAAGATGGAGCAGCCATCGGGGAGTCTACGGGAGATTGTTTTGTTCCGAAAGGAGCAGGCACACGCGACCTTTCCCTCCATTTTGGATCCGTCTGTGTAGATGGTGCCACAATCTCCGTAGCTCTCCTGCAGTTCCCTAAAGTGGACTTGTAGTATGCTTGGGTCTGTATTTTCTTTTTTGAAATTAAGGAGGGATAAATTTAATTTGGGTTTATTCATTAGCCAAGGAGGATTCTGAGGGGTTTCTATTTTAGAGATTTGGTCAATGGGTGGGGTTAAATTTTGGATGGGTTCTCTCATTCGAAGGCCCAACGGCTGTATGATGTTAGGCCTTCGATTGTATAATTCTACCTCTGTGGGGTTAAATATGGAGTCAAAAGCAGGGTTCGTGGGGTTGGATTTTAGCTTGACTATATACTGCATTGCAAGCTTTTTCATTCTTATATCCATGGGGAGTTCTCCAGCCTCCACATGGAGACTTGGGATAGGTGATGTACGAAACGCGCCGAGACAGAGACGCAGGGCAGCATTTTGTATTGGTTCCAGTATTTTTAGGTACGACTTCCTTGCTGCTCCATATATTATGGATCCGTAGTCTAGCTTGGATCGAATTAGACTCCGATAGAGCAGCAGCAAGGTATCTCTATCAGCTCCCCAGTCCATATGGCTGAGTACTCTTAGTATGTTTAATGACTTTTGGCATTTCTTCTTAAGTTCCTTAATGTGGGGGAGAAAATTAAATTTGGAATCTAAGGTGAGGCCTAAAAATTTTGTAGTTTTCACGACAGGGATCTTCTTTTTGTGTATAAATAGTTCAGGGTCTGGGTGGAGTCCCCTTAGATTACAAAAATGCATACTAACTGTTTTGGAGTCTGAGAATTTGAAACCATTATAGTTTGCCCAACCCTGAATTTTGTTTAAACATAACTGTAATTTTCTTTCTAAGGTGTTCATGTTTTTCCCATAAGTAAGAATGACAAAGTCATCAACATACAAAGAGCACTCTATGCCAGGGGACAGCGCATTTATGATGCTATTTATTTTAATGTTGAACAGGGTGACTGACAGAATGCTGCCCTGGGGTACACCCATTTCCTGGTCATGAGTGTCAGAAGCGGAGTTGCCCACTCGAACCTGAAATTTTCGATCTTTCAGAAATTCCTCCACAAAACGGGGGAGGTGTCCCTTAAGCCCCATAAGCGCCAGGTCACGTAGAATGCCATGTTTCCAGGTTGTGTCATAGGCCTTTTCTATATCGAAGAATACAGCTACTAGATGTTCTCTTCTGAGTAATGCATTTCTAATATAAGCTTCCAGCCTTACCAGGTGGTCAGTTGTTGTCCGCCCCTGCCGGAATCCGCACTGGTAATTTGAGATCACTTTATTCCTTTCCAGGTACCAGACCAGCCTACTGTTAATCATTCTTTCCATGGTTTTGCAGATGCAGCTTGTTAGTGCTATTGGTCGATAGTTAGCTGGGTCAGAGCCGTCTCTTCCCGGTTTAGGTATCGGTATAACTGTGGCTTTCCTCCAGCTGTTTGGGAAAGCGCCTGTTTGCCACACACAGTTATAGACCCCTAGCAGGACTGCCAATGAGGGTTCGGGAAGGTGCTTGAGGAACTGGTAATGGATTTCGTCTTCTCAGGCGCTGTGTCATGTGACTTGTCCAGCGATTCCCTCAGTTCCTCAAGCGAGAACGGTTTGTTGTAGTCTTCATTGTTCTCTGACCTGAAATCAATGGGGTGTCTTTCCTCCCTGGTTTTGACTTTTTGGAACTCTGGCGTGTAGTGTGCAGTGGATGATTTTTCTGCTATTGAGGATGCAAGGCAGTCAGCTATTTCTCTGGGGGACGTGACAGTTCGTCCTTGGTTTTTCAAATGCCCTATTGCATTTGATTCTTTCCCTTTGATTCGCCTTACTGCCTTCCAAACCGCTCTAGCAGAAGTTTTGGCATCCAGACTGCCGACAAAACTTCTCCAGGAATTCCTTTTGGCTGACCGTATGGTTTGTCTAGCCTTTGCTCTAACTATCCTAAATAGCTTTAGGTTTTCCTGGGAAGGATTCTTTATAAATGCAGCCAGTCGTTTTTTCCTATCACCAATAGCACTTTTGCAAGCTGCATCAAACCATGGTTTGCTAGGCCGTTTTGGATTTGCAGAGGTTAGGGGTACAACTTTCCTGGCTATACTTAGTAGCTTGCTAGCAAAGGTATCAGCTGGGTTCTGTTCATGGAGGATATTTTCTGTGATATCCTCGGAGCATCTTTTTTGGAATTGTTCCCAATCGGCCTTATTCAGTTTCCACCGCTGAGGTCGTCCCAATGAAGGGAGATTGTTAGTAATGATGATTGGGAAGTGATCACTTCCCCGTAGATCATTGCTAACTGACCATTTAAAATCGTCCAGAAGTCCGGGGACACATACGGTGAGGTCAATGCATGTGAATGATCCAGTTCCTGGGTGCAAGTAGGTCGGTGATGCATCATTAAGTATGCATAAATCATGTTGGAGGAAGATATCCTCTTGTGTCGGTATTGTTGGATCCCCACATGGTGTTATGGGCATTGAAATCCCCAAGGATTAAATAGGGCCGGGGGAGTTGTTTCAATAGGTCCTCCATGTCTGTTCGGTTTAATGGAGCGCCTGGTGGTAGATACAGGCTGCAGCAAGTGATAACCTTGTGAAGGGTTATCCTAGCTGCTACGGCCTGTAGTGTGGTCTGTAGTTCTACCCTCTCATGGGGGATGCTATCCTTAACAAGGATACAGACTCCACCTGATGCTCTCTCTGCATCCTCAACATTCTTGGTGTAAGCACGGTAGCTTCGGAAGCTGATGCAATCTTTCAGAAATGTTTCCTGTAAGCAGACAGCTACAGGAGTCTCAGAGTCCATCAGTAGCTGCATTTCCTCATAATTGGCCTTGAGGCCTCTACAATTCCACTGTACAATTCTGGAATCCATGGCTTATTCTAGATGACCTACTTGGAGCTATTTGGCCTTGGGAGGCCCCCGGAGGGGTTTCCCTTTATTCCAGTGACCTTGGTATTTTTATTCTTGGGTTTGGATGGAGAGGAGGACAACCCCCTTTTGGGGGAAGTCTTTCTCTCTGGAGAGGGGAGATCCCTCTGGTTAGAGCGGAGGTTATTTCCTCCTCTCTCACCTCGGGCATCCTCTCCGCTTTGATTTCTCCCCTTAGGGAGTTGGTCAACCTCTAACTCGGTAGAGGTTGGGGTGTCTGGCTGGGTTCTCTGAGGAGAACCTGTGTCAGACATGATGTCTCCGGGTTCTCCCGGAGTATTGGTTTTGACATGCTGCTCAGTCTCCATGCTCTCATCAGCGAGCACAGAGAACCTGTTCTTTAGCATGACAACAGGGCTTTCTTGTTTCTTCAGAGGTGTGTTCTTTGGCGGTGTTTTCTTCTGAGTTGGGGGAGGAGGAGGGGGTGGTGGGGTCAATGTGTCCGTCTGTGTGGCTATGGATCTTCCTTTCTTAGCAACAGCCTGGGCGTAGGTCTTTGTCAAGCCGAATCGGCCCTTGGGTAGGGCCAGTACAGCCGATTTTGCCTGGCTAAAGGTACATCCGTTTCTTGCCTTGTACTCCTGCACGGCAACCTCCTGTTTCCACACAGGGCAGTCCTTGGAGTAGGCTGAGTGGCCAGCTTGACAGTTGGGCATTTGAACTGGGCTGTGCAGCCCTTGTCCTCATGACCCTCTCCAGCACATCTGGCACACACAGTGTTCCTCTTGCAGACTGCCGCGCCGTGTCCATAACCCTGGCACTTGAAGCACCTCATGGGGTTAGGTATGTAGGGCCTCACTGGAACTCGTAGGTATCCTGCCTTCAAATACTCTGGCGGTGTCCTAGTTCCGAATGTGAGGATAATAGTGGCGGTTTTGACCTCCTCACCCTCCCTGCGCCTGGTAATGCGCCGGGCATGGGTGACTCCTTCAATGCCCTCCACTATTTCCTTCTCGGAACATTCCAGTAGGTCCCTAGAGCTGATTACACCTCTGCTGGTGTTCAGACTCTTGTGTGGCATGACTTCCACTTGGAGATCACAGAGTCTTCTGCATCTTAAAAGCCCATCAGAGTGTGTCTTGCTGTCTACTTCTACAAGGAGTTCCATTGTTTTGTGTAGCTTAGACACACTCTTGGGCTCTCCCACTACTGACTTGAGTCCCTTATAGATAATAAAAGGGCTCAACTTTGTCAGGCTTTTTCCCTCCTCTGTGCATCTAACCACCAGAAATGATGGCCAGGTGGCACAGCTTTTTGGGACCTCCTCTTTTTTATCGTCAATTCGACGTTTCTTGCCCAGACATAGGTCTGGGGCAAGTAGTTTTGTGTGTGTTTTTTTGTCCATATATATTTTGGTTAATTCGGCACCTGCCATCGAGTCCAACAAGGGGACGGGCCATTCGGATGTCCAGAATGAGCCCGCCAGGGCTACACAGGTGCTATACTCAGTCAGCTGCTACATCGGACATGTGTCCGATACAGCAGCTCCCTGATTGACCCTCCAGCCACCGCCCTCCAGCATAGGTCGTGCATAGGTCGACGACCTATGCTGGTAGCTCGGCATGACCAGCCGGTTGACCCAGAGCGGGCCATCTGGGTCTCAGGTCTAGGGGAACTTGGAGCCAAAGTATTGTGTTGTTGTGGTTTATCCTCAGATAGCCACCACTCAAACACCAGGATCTCTTTATCCCCCCTTACCCGTTGCAGTCCACGGCAAACGGACTGGTCTAGGACGTAGTGAGAATTTAAAGTTAAGGAGACAGTGTGATGATCAATGAAGGCAGACTTAGGAAAAGAGGAGGCAGACACAATGATAGAAAAGAAGTTGGGCACTTTTGAGCTCCAAAAGTGCTAAGGAAAGAGGAGTGCAGTTTAACGTCATGTCTCGGGACGACTACATATTTTTTTTTTATTTTTTTTTTTAAACTTGTTCATCTTCTCCATTTTGTGACTTTCTTTCAGTTCATTTTTATTTTTTATCTGGAAGTCCTTTTACATTTATACAACATGAAAATTTAGTCTAATTAAAAATAAAATTAGATAGTTTTGGCTAAAGACGTAAAACTTTCTTGAAAAAAGATGTCATTATATTAGAGAAACAGAGAAGTTCAAACTATTCCTATGGTTACTGTGTATCTGGACTCTCTAATAGAACAGTGGGCTCTAACTAGAGAAATGTTGAACTAAATTTAGCAACAGAAAAACTTCAACTGCACATTAACATGTCATTTGTAGCTAAATTAAGTTCATCTATAAATAAGATTCCTTTTTTTTTTAAAGCTATTTTTTTTTTGAATGCAAGCAAGTAAATACACTTAAGGAAGCTCAGTAATGTTAAAATTGCAGTCAGGACAAGTGTGACATGTAAAATAATGACTGACTTGTCATTCTTCATTGTCTCAAGTTAAAATTAGCACCGGAAGGCTAGAGACAGAGTCATACATCAGTCTCTACCTAGGAATTTGGTGAGATCCTGACAGGTAAACAGAGACTTCCTTTACCTCTAGAGATAGATGTAACAACAGAGTGACCTCATTACAAAGGCTACTGCAACTTAAGCATAGCAGTTCTCATTTTAATGAAATAATTACGGTAACTAGTTTGCACTTTATTAACAATACCAGTAACATGTTAGTTGGAACTTAACTAGATTAACTTAATGGAAGAACTTCAAGAGACATTATTAAAATACCACAGTTGAACTTTTAAAAAAAATTTTACATCACAGTTAACAAAATAATTATATCTTTAAAACAAGTTTATATATAACAACTAACTGGCCCTCTACAAACTAAGTATCCTAGCACACAGGACCAGATGAAAGAAGCCCAGCAAGTAAGATAAAAGAATATAGAATTATATCATGGACATCTGCATATCCTATTAAGAACAGCACCAAAACAATTCTGATTGGAAGTTTTAAAAGCATTAAAAAGTAGACTAAACCAAACTTGTTGGTAATGTGACGAACGAGGTTTACAGGTAATCTCTTTAATGCTTCAAATATTTTTCTCAATAATATGTGATGCATTAGATACACAGTTCAATGGGGTAATCCGAATTATTAAAATCTCTTTTTTAAAGAATTCACTCATAAGAGACATAAGTCACATAATCAGTATGAGTTTGTATTTTAAAATTACAGTGAACAAGCTATAACAATGAGCACTAATAGCTTTAAACAATAGTAACTTTGACTTGTTTGTTTTAAGTTATAAGAATGTGTGCAAGGCAGATTTAAATAAATAATTGTAACATTGAATTTATTTTGTGGGTTATTAAAACTTTGCCTTTTATAAAGGATAGAGTTTCAAATTAACAATACTTGTTACTTTATTACAGAACTTAATTTATTGTCCTTGTTAGTAAAAAAAAGTGAATGACAAAACAGTAAAAATAAAATAACTGAAGGTCAAACTATTTTTAGTACTAATTTGTCAATTACATCATAAATGTTTATTACCCACATCCCTGATACAATACAAGAAAGAAGTAGAGAGAGGCTATAAATAGACTGAGGCTATAAATAGACTAAGAACTAGACTAAGAAAAGGAAAAATCAAACTAAAAGGCAACAAAAGGAGCATTGTGCTGCAGCTCACATCAATATGCTATTGTATTTGCAGACTGATAGAAAAGTTCAGGCTTAGGGTTATTAAGTTTATTTTTTTTTTAATGGTACAAGCTAAACAATAACTTTGAAAGAGTGCTTATAGTCAATGAAAAACTAAAGGGCTGCCTGGTAGTGGAGTATGTGCACTGGACTGTCATCAAGTCATCAAAATGGTTCAGGGTTCATACCCTGCCCACTGCTATCCCCCAACATCCAGTGGGAGGTTTAGACTAGGAAGTGACTAAATTCAATTCTGAAGGAACATTCAAAACATGTAAAACAAACAAACACAATTTCAGAAATAAAAACAAATTGCATCACTGACCTATAAATAATGTTAAGTGAGTGAAGATAGCCCAATGCACTTGCCATCTCAGCAGCATAAAATTTGGCTCGATGTTCTGCAAAGTAACGTTCTCTTTGTAAATGGAAGAACAGCTGAAATAGGAGATTTGTTCTTCATATTATTAGCCTGTTTAATGCATGCATTTAATACTCATTAGTACTCATTATTTTTCCTGATACCTTAAGATGTTTATTGTTTCTGTTGTGTAAGAATAAAAACAGAACTTTGCTGTACTGTCAATTTGTGGAAGAGAACTAGTCAAGAAAACATATTCCAAGATATCAACAAGCTAAAGTGGAGCTGGATAGGACACACTCTGCCAGCTACCAATGTTGCAAGGCAGGCACTTGATTGGAATCTGCAAGGAAAGAGGTAAGTGGGCATGTGCAAGCAAACCTGGAAGAGGTCAGTCATCAGTGAAGCTGAGGATACTGGACTGACATGGGAGCAGATGAAGAAAGCTGCTCAGAACTGAGCTTGGTGGAGAGGTGTGGTTGTGGATCAAGTCTGTTGTGTAAGAATACAAGAGAACTCACTCATCAACATAGAAATAAACTTGTGTAAGGCCAAGTCTAAGTGTAAGTGTAAAGCAAGTGTAAGTGTAAAGCTAAGTCTAAGTGTAAGGCCAAGTCTAAGTGTAAGTGTAAGGCCAAGTTTATGTACCCTAAACATTCAATAAATCCCTACACTCAATTACAAATTTTTATGATATAATTCATATATCTGGCTAAAAAAAAATGGTAGAATAACCATTGGACTTGTATAACTACAATTAGCACTATCACTCTTTAAATTTACAAAACCAATGAACTATTTTGTGTTTGTATTCAACAGGTTACAAATCATACAATGTAGAACCAAATGTAGGTCATAGATAAAGAAACATCATCATCCCCAAATTAAGGTCATGACCTACACAACTACAGCAATAAGTCATGAACAGTAGTGAATGATTCACTCACCTCACCACCATTAACGTAATCCAGAACAAAATAAAGTTTATCAGGAGTTTGAAAGCTATAATGGAGACCAACAAGGAATGGATGTTTCACATTCTTAAGCAAAACATTTCTCTCAGCCATAATATGTTTAGCTTCATTTCTCCTCATGATGGCTTGTTTCTGTTGAGATAAATTCAAAAATAAATGACTGGTACACTTTATGAAATATTAATGAGTTACCAATGTGAAGAAAATATTAGAAATATTATCAACTCCTATTTTTTAAAATCCACTTTTTGATACACATGCATGCTACTGAGCTTTGATTTTTAAAAAGGAATTAAAACTTTTTTTAAAAAAGATTTGTGTACTTTGAGCACAAACAATCTTCATTTTGCATGAAAACGTGGCAGTGGCTAACAAGATATAGACCACAGACTTGACTAGTTAAAAGATCATCCAGTATTGGTTCATATGTCTCATAGACAATTTGTATCCTAAAGATTTACCTGCAAGACTTTGACAGCATAAATTTTCCCTTCAGCTTTGTGCTTGGCAAGTAAAACTTTACCAAAACTTCCTTTGCCAATAACCCTTAAGAACTCAAAGTCTTTTGGTTTGACCCTATTCAAGAGTACATTAGTAACAAAATAGTAAAACACTTAGAGAATGATCATTGAGAAAGAAATGTCAAATGATAAATCTGTATCAGTCAAACTAAATATATTTTTCTATTTTGTAAAAAAAAACAACAAAGAAACAAAATGTTTCCAACAATAAATAAATCTAGATTCACCAAACAATTTCCTAAACTCTAAAAATGTATTAATCAAAAGATCTTTTTTCTTGAAGATAAAAATGAAACAGTGAGTGCTGTCTAGACTTACGATGTTTTTTCACTGGGACCCAGATTAACTGGGTTATCATCATCTTTATTGCCATTCTGTGATAGAATAATGTTAGAAAAAAAAATTAAAAGTCAATCTTTATTAATGTGATTGCTAACATAATTATTGCAAACTGGTTACCAACATAAGTATTTAAATCAGGTCACCAACATAACCACTGAAAATAGGTCACCAACATAACTACTGAAAATAGGTCACCAACATAACCACTGAAAATAGGTCACCAACATAATTATTGTAACTAGATCACCTACATAATTATTAAAACCAGGTTACCAACATACCAAGTTTCCAATATAACTGTAGTGAAACAAAGTCATCAATATTATTTATTACATTTATTATTAACAGGTCATTTAATGATTGCAAACAGCTTACCTATGTAAATAAAATGCTAAAAAAAAAGAAAGAAATAATTTCATTACCTTTATCCCATGTCTCTTCTAACGAGAAATATGAAGAAAGTTCCAAGTCTTAGGACATAAAAACAAATACTCTTATACTTACCATTGCGTCCTGGTCTTCCTCGTCACGCTCAGGTTCAACAACATCAACAGAGACAGTTGGTACATTCCTGGGGTTGTCTAAGGATAGAAACAGTCGAACATCGGGGCTGTCAGAAAAACAGACCAACACAAAAAAATGATATAGTAGACCTATTTATCCGAAGTAGTATATCAAATATAGTATACCTATTTATCCGAAGTAGTATATCAAATATATGCCATTGCACAAGAGTTCAACATTCAAAACAAAGGCCATAGACGTTTTTATTCACTATAGTAAATCACTAACTTGTTACAGGTTAGCACAAATATCGTATTGAGCCCCACTTCCATTGACATGGTTGTAGCTGAAGGGATTGAAACCCAACCACTTCCATTGACATGGTTGTAGCTGAAGGGATTGAAACCCAACCACTTCCATTGACATGGTTGTAGCTAGAGTGATAATACAGATTAGGGTCCAAATAATTTCAATATGTTTAAGTTACCTAAGCCTATTTTAAGTAGTGTTTTTGTGTTACTAATTATGGAATAAAAAAATCAATACAGTCCTTTATAGGTCTTAAGTACCCTTCTCATGTTTAAAGAAGAATCTATTTCACTGCACAAGGCATTTTTCTGTTGGCAAGAATAATGTGGGGCAAGGGCCGGGTTGGGTGTCAAAATCGGCCCGGGCATTTCTATACAATCCGGCCCAAAAATCGTATATCATCCAATTCTAGGTCTACCTGTCCTCAAAATTATTATGTTAAGTTTGATAATGTATAAACAACTGTACACATGCCTTATGTCGATTTTAAATAGATAAGTGTGTAGGCCCTAAAAGGATGAAGCTCTAGTAGCACTGTTTACATTATTTCGGAAAATGCGTTAAGATTAAATTACCATTATTACACTGTAGAGTCTGTAAAAGCTTAATTTTTTAAACACGACGCTCAGAGGGCCCCTTTTACAAGAGAATATTATAAAAACTTGTACAATGAAATACGTTCTATAGTGACATTCATGAGGCCCTTTTGATGGCCCAACCGGCCCGTTTGGGTACTGGCCCACCGGGCTTTTGCCCGAATGCCCATATAGCCAGTCCGCCCCTGGTGTGGGGGTATTATCAAATAGAAAATAGTTCAATATAAATGAAGCAGATTTAGGTGCAAAGTTTATTTAGAAAGAATGTAACTTTATTTTATGCCTGTTGGACAAAACCAAGTGAATTATCTTCAAACGGTATATACTTTAACAAATAAAATAAGTGATTTTCGTTTTGAAATTGTACATAACAACTGTGTATCATTTTGGAAAAAAAAATAATTAAAGTGAACTTATTACAATCCATAGTAATTGCTAATGTAAATTTAGGACATAATAGGCTTAATGGATGTTTAAGTTACTCGAATGACTGCCTAATCATATATTTCCTAGAATAAAAATGTAACAAAAAAGAATCCCTAGAATATTTTATAGACTGATAATGCTGAAGAAAACGTTGTAGGTATAAGGTAAGCCCTAACAAATAAAAACCACATAAATTATTAATTACAGTCTAATCTATATTTGACTAAACAGGAAAAGAATGTGAATATTAAAAATATCTTAGGAAATTTACACTATCAATGGCTAAGATTTTAAATGCTTTATGGCAATACATGTAGATCTAGTATCAGAGCTTTTCAAGTCATAGAACATGATGGCAAACGTTCTTTTAGTTCCCCTTCCCCTCCCTCCCTCTGCTATGTTCTAACTTTTGCCACTTGCTCTCCCCCCCTTCAATAGGTTCTTCCCAAAAGGCACTTTAAGAAGCCTCCATGCTGGTGTCGCTGTTCAAACAGTCCGACAAATAATGTGGCTGTCAACATTGACCACAGACAATAACCCCAATTCTGACCTGGTCATTATAGGCCGCAGTTTCAGCGCTACAGCACTGGGGTGTCAAATATGTTTCTATTTCCCCACCCTTTAAAAAAACCCACCTCCACAAACACTTTTGAAATCCATGTGTAGCCTTCAAAATAAACACGCAGAGATCCTTTTACAGACCTTGTCAGTAAATTTTGCTCAAATTCAAGATCTACCCTTGGATATACTTCTGAATATTTTTTTTTTTAAATCTAAGATCTATTCTTTGATAGACTTCTAGGCAGTTCTGTTTCCATCTTAATTTGTGCACACGGCCTTGAGCCCCTATTTCAGCGGTGTAGGTTTACGACTGAGACATGATAATAAAACACATACACTCTACTGGCGTACAACATGCACACACAATATGAATCGACTACAGTAGAGGTAGTACTGTATGTAAATGACTGTGATACACATTATTTCAGTTTGGAGTTACAGGCGAACAATACAAGTTGTGAGGGGGGGGGGGGGGGGGGCAGAGTATACTTAGGTCCTATGTCTAGTTCTATGACAGCCCGTCACTTGACAGACTTCAAATGTATGGCCATGGCAGAATGGATACGGAAATTACTTTTTTTTTTGACAATTTAAAAAAAAAAGGTAATGTAAAGAAGGCGGGAGGGTGGGAGATGGGGAAAATGTGTTAGCACTTTGTGTCACTTCTGGCAACTTCCTTCAGAACGAGATCAACAGAAAGGTCAACTGACGAAGTGGCCGTCTTTTAGTCCGCGCATTTTCCGAGGCTACTAAACGGTTTGGGAAATTAGAGAGAGAGAGAACAACAAAAGTAGACAATTTGAAATCAAAAGAACCTGACAAAACATGTGAAATACATTCGGATGGCATAGATTCTATGGCAAGAAATGAACAAAAAAAGTCTTCATTTTACATGAAATAATAATTTTAAAAGGTAAAAAGATACGAGTTGAATAGAAAATGTATTTTTTTTTTTTTCATTTGTTGAAACAAACAAAATCTTCTTTTCAATGTTACAATACGTGGTTCACTGATCTAAGCTTGTTGCTTTACAAGATACATGTCTAGTACGTCTGATCTAAGCTTGTTGCAGTACAAGATACATGTCTAGTACGTCTGATCTAAGTTTGTTGCTTTACAAGATACATGTCTAGTACGTCTGATCTAAGTTTGTTGCTTTACAAGATACATGTCTAGTACGTCTGATCTAAGTTTGTTGCTTTACAAGATACATGTCTAGTACGTCTGATCTAAGTTTGTTGCAGTACAAGATACATGTCTAGTACGTCTGATCTAAGTTTGTTGCAGTACAAGATACATGTCTAGTACGTCTGATCTAAGTTTGTTGCTTTACAAGATACATGTCTAGTACGTCTGATCTAAGCTTGTTGCTTTACAAGATACATGTCTAGTACGTCTGATCTAAGTTTGTTGCTTTACAAGATACATGTCTAGTACGTCTGATCTAAGCTTGTTGCTTTACAAGATACACGTCTAGTAAGCGTGTTGCACTCACTACTTGATAAAAACCTAAACACGCTTAAATCTTTGTAATGACTAATTCTTTCTGGTAACGTCGATGTTTAATAACAAGCCAACGTCGTCTCCAGATGTCTCCTAATGTAGTGCCTCGAGAGTCGACTTTTAGTTCGATGCACTTTAAAACCCCTGGTGCCTAAATTTGCTTTATTATTTCAAATGGCTCTTGTTAACAAACCGTGGAAATGTTGTATATTAATGCTATCTTTCACGAATTTGAAGCAATGTAGGCCTACCCTTTGACCAATTACTAGATTTCATTATACATAACAAATACTGAAATGATTCGGTCTAAATATACACAAGCAGTGTTATGGAGTGTGTCTGTTTCTATGGTGACGGTGGGAAGAGGTTAGGGATTTGGTTGGTGGCTGAGTAGTGTGAATGATGCAAAATAGGCGGCATTGTCGTCAGCTGTCTTGGGTAGGACAGACGACTCTAGATTGCATGAGTGAAAAGACGTGTTTTTGTAGTGAGTTAGATTTTGTTCAAAATACCATTTTATTACTTAAAGTCTGCTACATTTATTCTATTTCATCTCAAGTTGATTTGTCTGTATTGTAATAAAAGTTATATTTAGTTTTATTCACAAAAGAAGTTATTGAAGTTATTTTAAGTTTTATAAGTTAAAATACAATACGCCTACAGCGGTTTAGTTGTCTACCAGCAGTTTGGTGCTACAAGTCAACGACCGTCCACAACATCCAGTGTACGAGAGCTACATTGCCAGTGTTTGTACGAGAGCTACATTGCCAGTGTTTGTACGAGAGCTACATTGCCAGTGTTTGTACGAGAGCTACATTGCCAGTGTTTGTACGAGAGCTACACTGCCAGTGTTTGTACGAGAGCTACATTGCCAGTGTTTGTACGAGAGCTACATTGCCAGTGTTTGTACGAGAGCTACATTGCCAGTGTTTGTACGAGAGCTACATTGCCAGTGTTTGTACGAGAGCTACATTGCCAGTGTTTGTACGAGAGCTACCATGCCAACTTGCTCCAATAAAATAGTTCCACCAATGATTGTTTCATTTGTTTACTGATGATTCAGAAAGCGGATTACGTAGTAGAGTGAATGCCCTTGAGAATACATTTCATTAAGAGAATAGAGCAATCAACACAACAACATTAGTCGGAATGACAGATCGTTAAGACTGCATTGGTGTGTAGACTTAGGTAAATAAGAGAAGTGGATAATTCGATTGGTTGCTTCATGTGAATAAAAGCAGCTTTGATTAAAACAACTCGTTAAAGAACGAAAAGACCAAGTTCTATTTTTTTTCCCGCTATGATCGAATTTAAAGCATAAATTCAAAAAAATTGTTTAAAAAAAAAGGTAGGCCATTAGACAGCGCATTCAAACTTCGACAAAAGGTCTGCAGTTGTCTTAAAATAGAATATAAATCTAGATGTAGATCAAGACATTAATATTGATTTACATTCACAGAATAAAAACCAAAATAGAAACTCCGGGATTCGATAAGAATGGATTAAAACATCAAGATCTTGACATTTAAAGGCAATAAAACTTCAAACTAACAGTTTCATCTGCAAATACGGTACTTTTTTTTTTTTTAATCTGGAGAACTCTTACAGTATTCCCCTCTAACTCAGGTAATGACCAAACTAGGGGAAATGTGGTGGACTGAATGCGTTCAAGGCTTTGTACTAATTGAAAGACTTTTAATTTTCCAAGATGTATTCTTTAATTCATTACACACTGTAGTTTATATAGATCTTGACTAAACTATACACGCACACACACAAGAAGGAGATAATGTTACTTGCTCATTTTTGTTGTACCCCTCTGTAACTGGGTCATTCTTGTTGTACCAGTATGTTACTGGGTCATTCTAGTACTAACAAAGAAAAAAACAAGGAAAGGACAATTTTTTGTCACAGAAAGAGGTTTAATTGGCTTCAAATAATCTCTGCTCTAACTAAATCCAATAATCGGTGACTCAGCAGAGAAGGTACGTTGTTGATCTTGCTGAGCCGCTCATGGCTTGAACAAAGAACTTGAAAGTGAAATAGTTTGTCAGTTACCAAAGCTCCTCAGCGACAGCGACTGTTTGAAATATCATAACTGTATAGATCAAGTTGAAATAGAGACACTGTAGGCTTATTTGAAAACGCTCCATAGCCCGAGGCCTAACATTATACACAACACATCAGACACTGAGAGAATAGTTTCATCCCTAAATGGGCTTGACTCGTGTGTTTCAGCTACCTGAGATGGGTCATGATGACAACAGCTGTCAACTTTCCAATGCAGGATCCCTAATTTCCACTTGAGAATAGATAGGATCGTTGATTGAAACATTGATTGCAGTCATTCGTGTCCACTTCAGATCTAGCCCACCAGTGACATAATGTGTGACAAACGACTCTACCCTTATTGTTTTTTTAAATGCCACTATTTTAAAAAGCGTTTCTGTCTATAAATAGCTAGATCTAGAGATTAGGGACAAAGATTTACAAACGTATTGCATGACCGGTGCAGCAACTTTGTTTAACATAAGCCCCCAAAACACTTTCTGTAACCTGGATATTTAAAAATGGCTCAACTTGAATATGAACTACAAATCGCAAGTAGGCCTACAGGTGTCTCCATACTTAAAGCTTGTGATGTCGGCTCTTAGCCCTACATGTACACACATTCCAGACACAAACTATTTCATTCAGCTGGTATAGACTATATACAATGACACTAAGTCTTCCACTGACAGAATTTCTACACAAAAAAAAAAAAGTTTTGTTGACAATTGAATAGATGTTTTCATGTTTAGACTATTAGTCTGATCAGTGAGGTAGCAATCTTCAAAATCAGATAAACAACGAAAGTGTAGATGTCTGATCCAATTAAGAGATGGATAAAAGAAAAAGAAATGAAGACATGTATCTCAAGACGACAACAAAGACTGGACGGTCAATTGACATCATGCTCAAAACATTTATCAAGCTCAGAGTTGGTAACTAATTGAAATAAATAGAAACAGATTTAAAAAAAAAAAAACATGAAAGACTGAAAATAAGATACAAGACTCAAAAATCATTATTTCAAAGCATTGAAGATTTTCACTCATTTGTTAACATAATAAATGTTACTTTAAACTGAAAAACTTCTTTTTCATTTTCTGCATGTCTGTCACGTTTAGATCTGTGGCATTTTACGTCTCGAGAGACGATCTTTTCCCTTTGCAACTTCTTGTGTGACTAAAGAGGTCTGTCCTTGTTGCACAGCTGCGGTCACAGTTGGGCATATGTAATCACCAGGCGCCGTTGCATTTTCACCCTTCTTTCTACAACTGTTGTGCAATCCGGGACCCTTCCTTTATGATCGCTGTTCATGCGGATCTATCCAGTGCCACCTTTTCCCAATCAACACGTTTAGATAGATAGCATAATGTATGCATACAATTTACATTTTTAAGCAAGATTTAATAGGCGATTCCTATACTCAAGAACTAGCATTTAAGCAATGTTATGTAGAAGTAAAATTGACCGCAAAGAACCTAGTAATAGTCATCCGCACCAGTTTAGATTTAATAGACCTAGTAATAGTCATCCGCATCAGCGACATAGCAAGCTCAGAGTGTAAAAGAATTTAATGTGCTTTAAGATTAAAGTCTTATAATTATGGCTCATAAAAAAACTGTACTAAATTTAAAAAGACCCAAAATGTAAACTGGGAAAATGTTTAAGGGGGTTTCAGTGGTTTACCTTTTCAAACAAATGTGAAATACAAAATATTTACTGCTACAGGGATGAACGAGGGTTTAGTAAAATAGAATAAGCCTACTTATAAAAACCCCCGCTGGACCAAGATGTACAAAATAATGTTAGTATCGTTCCATGGTTAGGCAAATGACCTATACACTCAGTGGCTTCCTTTCCTAGACAATGTTAGCTAAGCCACTGATCTATATTTCAGTGGCTTTCTTTCCTAGACAATGTTAGCTATGCAACTGATCTATATTTCAGTGGCTTCCTTTCCTAGACAATGTTAGCTAAGCAACTGATCTATATTTCAGTGGCTTTCTTTCCTAGACAATGTTAGCTAAGCAACTGATCTATATTTCAGTGGCTTCCTTTCCTAGACAATGTTAGCTAAGCAACTGATCTATATTTCAGTGGCTTCCTTTCCTAGACAATGTTAGCTAAGCAACTGATCTATATTTCAGTGGCTTCCTTTCCTAGACAATGTTAGCTAAGCCACTGATCTATATTTCAGTGGCTTCCTTTCCTAGACAATGTTAGCTAAGCAACTGATCTATATTTCAGTGGCTTCCTTTCCTAGACAATGTTAGCTAAGCCACTAATCTATATTTCAGTGGCTTTCTTTCCTAGACAATGTTAGCTAAGCAACTGATCTATATTTCAGTGGCTTCCTTTCCTAGACAATGTTAGCTAAGCAACTGATCTATATTTCAGTGGCTTCCTGATTTTATTTCCAAGACATTGTTAGATAAGCAACTAAACTATATATTCAGTAGTTTCGTTTCTAAGACATTGTTAGATAAACAACTAAACTATATATTCGGTAGTTTTATTTCCAAGACATTGTTAGATAAACAACTAAACTATATATTCAGTAGTTTCGTTTCTAAGACATTGTTAGATAAGCAACTAAACTATATATTCGGTAGTTTTATTTCCAAGACATTGTTAGATAAACAACTAAACTATATATTCAGTAGTTTCGTTTCTAAGACATTGTTAGATAAGCAACTAAACTATATATTCGGTAGTTTTGTTTCTAAGACATTGTTAGATAAGCAACTAAACTATATATTCGGTAGTTTTATTTCCAAGACATTGTTAGATAAACAACTAAAATATATATTCAGTAGTTTCGTTTCTAAGACATTGTTAGATAAGCAACTAAACTATATATTCGGTAGTTTTGTTTCTAAGACATTGTTAGATAAGCAACTAAACTATATATTCGGTAGTTTTATTTCCAAGACATTGTTAGATAAACAACTAAACTATATATTCAGTAGTTTCGTTTCTAAGACATTGTTAGATAAGCAACTAAACTATATATTCGGTAGTTTTGTTTCTAAGACATTGTTAGATAAACAACTTAACTATATATTCGGTAGTTTTATTTCCAAGACATTGTTAGATAAACAACTAAACTATATATTCAGTAGTTTCGTTTCTAAGACATTGTTAGATAAACAACTAAACTATATATTCGGTAGTTTTGTTTCTAAGACATTGTTAGATAAACAACTAAACTATATATTCGGTAGTTTTGTTTCTAAGACATTGTTAGATAAGCAACTAAACTATATATTCGGTAGTTTTGTTTCTAAGACATTGTTAGATAAACAACTAAACTATATATTCGGTAGTTTTGTTTCTAAGACATTGTTAGATAAACAACTAAACTATATATTCAGTAGTTTTGTTTCTAAGACATTGTTAGATAAGCAACTAAACTATATATTCGGTAGTTTTGTTTCTAAGACATTGTTAGATAAACAACTAAACTATATATTCGGTAGTTTTGTTTCTAAGACATTGTTAGATAAACAACTAAACTATATATTCGGTAGTTTCGTTTCTAAGACATTGTTAGATAAGCAACTAAACTATATATTCAGTAGTTTTGTTTCTAAGACATTGTTAGATAAACAACTAAACTATATATTCAGTAGTTTTGTTTCCATGACAGTTTTAGCGAAGATACTGAAAAATGTCGATACTGTTTAATAAAATTTGTGAATCTCTTTTTTTTTATCTTTTGTTGAAACATACTGTATGTAATAACGTGGATTTAAGCACTCCACTACCTATAAAATGTTTCCTAATGGCATGCGTCTCAAATAGCCTCTGACAACCAGTCCAACTCCTGGCTCACATATTGAGTCCGGCGGAACTGTTTTTACTAACAGGAAAAGGGGGAAAGGCGAGTAATTGGCGCCTAAACCAGTAAGCTTCGGACAGGAGAGGCTCGTTAGCCATGGCTGGCTACCACCTAGGACCTAGGAGAAGGAAAACTCTGAATTCAAACATCTGCTGCCATGCAGCTATACCCAATCATGGGAAATGCTTCGGGAGTCAACCCTGAGGACAAATCATGAACCGGCGACTGTTAGGCAGTTACCATCACTCAGCGCTTCACAATGGCAGAGCCTGCGAAACCGCTGACCCCAAACTGTTTCGGCACTTGCCGTTCCTTTGTAAACATCAGCTGCGTAGTCGACATCATTTCGACTACAGCTCATGCCAGGCATTCATATCATTTCCATGAGATGATTCATAGTCACTTCGTTACTGAAGGAGGACATATATACTTACAATGTTTAGTTGTCATTATGTTTGATGATTCGATAAAGTCTAAATACAAAATGAGTAATAAACAAAAACTGTATTCCAAGTAGCCTACAATGTAAGCCTGTCAGCCTTTTTCGTTAGGTCAAGAGTTATCCCGAGATACTGTACTTGAATTACATTAGTAGGAGTCTGTGTTTTATGTCAGTTAATTTAGATCTACTTACTAATGACAGATAAGTGCAAAACAGAAGTCAAACTTACAAAGGTTTCAATAACTAAGTATCCAATCGAAAGCAGCATTAGCGGAACATATGAGACACAGGTGGTAGTAAACATTTTTGTTGACAATACAATTGAGTCTTGACAAGTGTCTAGTAGCTTTATTTCCACTTGTATACAACTCTTCGTGATGTGACATTTATAAAGTACATTAATTGTTACCCACTCCATTGGCAGTAACCCTTTCAAAGAGAGCCCAAACAGTTTTGGACACAGTCACACACATTACGTTTCAACTTGTAGTACATTATAAAACACACACACAATTGACCTACCTTTGCGAGAGACGAGTGGGTGAATTGAGTTTGTTCTGTGAAGTTCGTTTCTTTTCAGTGCCTAAAATTTTAACAAACACGTTCTTCATTGTCCTCAGAGCGAGTAGTCCAGAGCCAAAGAAACTGATTCTGTCTTGCAGCACATGATAGAGAAATGGCACGCGTGTCTCAATCAATGCCAAAAGAGTCTGATTGCGACCGTGTAACTTTTACCAACACGTCAATAATGTTCCAATTCTATTGTGCCAAGAAATCTTCCGGTAGCTTAGTGTAAACTCTAAACACGTATGTCAACTTAAGTCAAAATACTAGAGTACACACGTGTAATGCGGCCTAGATTGTAAAAAAAATAATTGTTTGTATAAATTCGTTCACTTCCAAGATATTTCTTTGTCTTAACCTATTTATAATGTATATGTAATCAGTATTAAATCAATAAATCATTAACTTCTCTAAGTACACAAATCATATGAACCTGATCAGTTGATAGAAAAGTAAAGAATGTTCAGTCATTTGTCTGCCGTCTTCTCAAGAACCGTGGAATCAACACTTCTTACTGGGGAACAAATTAGCTCATGATCGATTCTTTTGGGGTGGGGTGGAGTATGGCTGCGAAATAAAGAGAATAGCCCATAGCAAATCAGAAGAAAAAAAAGCAGTCTAAGAAACTCAGAGCAAGATCTCATTCAAACCAAGCTGAGTCAGGAACAGCATATGCCATGTTCCAAGTCTTGTCAATGTGATGCTTGGATCCCACAAACACCTGAACAAAATGAGATTGTGCTGTCTCTGATTACAAAGAAGGAGCTTTGTTTTATAACTCTTGTTTCAACGCTCAAAGCGGCAAGCAGCCATCTATCAGTATTCAGATAGCAGATCGTATGAATATAATAAACCAATACAAGCGTATAAAACTGATAGCAATAGTGTCCACTATTAGGTCTAGATCTCTATATCTAGACACTATTTACCCCATACAACATGGAGACCACACCAGTCCAGCCCTGCTACAAAGACTTTGAATTCAAACTAAAGGAAACTCAACATCTCAATGTGCTACAGAGAAATACAAACATTTGTCATTCAGTAAATAAAGAAACTTTTATGTATAGCAAATTTATCCCGTCAACTATTTTGTAC
Organism: Biomphalaria glabrata; assembly: GCF_947242115.1. Lineage (NCBI taxonomy): Eukaryota > Metazoa > Mollusca > Gastropoda > Planorbidae > Biomphalaria > Biomphalaria glabrata. The sequence continues at coordinate 25,284,623 of NC_074715.1, forward strand.
AAGGTAGTTTTTTTTTTAAAGAAATTAGCCAGCTACAACGTGTGTTTGCAAGCCAACATAAGCATAAAAGTTCAACTTATATAAATGTAGACTTTACAATTTTGTCTTAATCCAATTGTACATTAACAGACGTGTACACATTTCTTATAGATCCATTCCTAAACCACATAATATAAGGAATTATCAAAACACAAATATTATTCTTCAGATCTAGATCTAGTTCCAACTAAAATTAAACTTGTATTTTTTTTTTCTCTAGGCCAATAGGTGGATTTGTTTACAATCTACATAGATCTATCATTTTAATCAAAACAATTTTAATTGAAGGTGCTCTGTGCTAGGACACAATTTACTATAAAAACTTTTGAATTAGACCTAGATCTAACTATAAGCTCTCTAGTTTACTTACTAAGTCTATCATAAGTATATCAGACCAGACAACACAGATGCGACCACCGTGGACCACTACTAAGCATTTTACTGTCATGAAAACAATAGGGCCCGCATACCACCAGGCTAGCAACATCTACAACTTAGAGCTTACACTTCCTCCCACACAGCTTAAAATAGGCGAGGTGATGGATGATCTATGGAAGTGACACCTGGTTCATGACACGGAGACCACAACACATCAGTACAGGCGAAGACTTACATAACAGAGCAGACACAATTACACATAAACTTTGGATATCAACGTATGTAGATGTACAAGTTGAAACCCGATATCTATACAGAAATAACATGACAGACACAAATCAATGTAAACTAGTCTATGATTTGCAAGCCTGAATAATGTACATGAATGTTGATAAAAAAAACTTTATAATGATTCATATCCATGAATTTAAAGACAAACAGTTCTTGGGATAAACACGATCGACTAATAATTACTTTAGATCTAGGGTTTTATAGTTCAGTTGATCATGAGTCTCAAAGTACTGATGGGGTAAACTGAAACTTTCTATGTCCAAAAAAAATAATAAAAAAGTAGATTCTTATATTGTACAATATGTATATGTACCCGGGTATTGCTTCCCCGCATCAACATTGGCGCTCGCGTAAAAGCGTTTGTTAGAGGAGATGATTAGACTTATAGGGAAGTAAAACAGAACCCCCCCCCCCCCCCCGTTGGGATGCCTAAGGACCGAGTCCATTGCATTGGTGGGGTTTTTATGGCGGACACCTGCACGGATGATGTGAAACAAAGAAGGAATATGGAGGAGATTCCCCGGTGTGCTCGGCCTTCGTCCTCGTTTCAAACCCTAACGTCTTGAGACACGGGCATCGCTAATAGGGTTTTAAAAATGTACATCTGCTTGGATCTTTCCCAGACAGAAGTTTTGTTCATAAATGCAGATGGAGACGAGCTTCCGGGGGCCTAGATACTCAACTCTTAAGACAATTGCGAAGAAATACATAGTGTACATACAAATGGCATTTCATTTAAGTTTGTGTGGCACTTTTAACTAGCTTTGTGTGGTACTTTTAACTTTAAATGGCACTTTCAAAAAACTTTGTGGGACTTATAGGGACAAGCTTTTTTTTTGGGGGGGGGGGGAGGATGTGGGACAAATTTAACTTAAACAACTTTGTTAATTAAGCTTATTTACAAAGTAGGCCTCTACAACTGTCTATATCCTAACTCTAGACAATAAGACAAATCTGCTTTGTTGCATCTAGTATTTGTTTGAAGCATACACCCCCTTCTTTTGGATTCGATTCTTCAACACATTCTCCTATATCTATATCTAGGTATTCACGCTATAGTTGTATCGCTTGGTGATTAAAATTAAATTATAACTAAATGATCAGTTTTATTATTTTAACTAGGTAGCTGTAGATCTAAATAATTTTAAGGTGATGTAGCAGCATTTAGACACACTTGTTGAGTCAGTAGTTAGAGTCTACTTTTAGATACAGTCGATAGTAAGTCTACAATTAGATCTAGATGTAGTCTATATTAAGTCTACATTTACATGCAGTCTATATTACGAATTTTATAAAAATTTCGTCCTATTTATCTATCCTACATAGTTATGTAGACATATCGGTAAGATGTTATGTAGACATATCGGTAAGATGTTATGAAGACACATCTTTGAACTGGTAACGTACACAAATAACCTTTGGCCTGTTACCTCTGTAATTATGTCATTTATGTTTGTAACAAAAAAGAAAACACACCAGAATATACTAGATTGAAGAAAACACACCAGAATATACTAGATTGAAGAAAACACACCAGAATATACTAGATTGAAGAAAACACACCAGAATATACTAGATTGAAGAAAACACACCAGAATATACTAGATTGAAGAAAACACACCAGAATATACTAGATTGAAGAAAACACACCAGAATATACTAGATTGAAGAAAACACACCAGAATATACTAGATTGAAGAAAACACACCAGAATATACTAGATTGAAGAAAACACACCAGAATATACTAGATTGAAGAAAACACACACCTTACAAGGTAGAATCGATTTCTATCAAAATGTAATCACACACACACAAATGTATATCACAGTAGGTTCCAATACTTTCTGAAACAACAACAGGACCATCAATGATCACAGTGGCAGAGTTCTCGGCCCTTACAAAGTTCTGTGCCTCTGTAAAGACTAGACTGAAGGATGACCAGAGTACGGACAAAACGCAAGGTGACAAGAAGTTGTCAGCCCCTCCCCTCCACCCTTTCTCCAGTGTCTCCCCCTGTTCATTGTGTCTCGCCCCCCCCCCCTACTCCACAGTATCTCCCCTCTCCTTGGATATTATGCTGTACGGTTGGATGGTGACAACTATTTTTGAAGAGCCAACATACTTTCTGGTTTGGTATTTTTAACTAAAGACAGACTGCTAGATCTAGAATGTATTTTTAGTTTAGGTACAGTCAAATTCATTTACAATGACCGCATATTGTGAATATCGATCATGAACCAAAATCGAATGCGCTTTAGGCCCTACTTTAGGGACACGATTATGTATATCCATGGCAATTACAGGTGTGTAGCCTAGATTAGTAATCAAAGACATGTACATATTGTATGCGTTAACAGTGCAATGGGTATTACACTACATTTGTGCTATACGCTGATTGTACCACACACACACACTTAATAAGACTATAAAAAGCATTACTTAAGACGGGTGCAAGGTATTTCGTATCAAGTGTTTCTGTGACCTACTTGTATTTATTTCATGAAGACGTTCAACTCGTTCTTGTTACCCTTGACTGGAAATCAGAGCCATGCCCGGCAACATCACCCCTAAGATTTTCTACATTGAGTTCTATTTGTCTAGAGATACAGTCAGGAAATAACAAAAGAACGCATACAACAAGCATGAGAAAGAAGGAAAGAAAATAGAACGAGAGAGGACATTGTGTGTGTGAGAGAGAGAGGACATTGTGTGGGAGAGAGAGGACATTGTGTGTGAGAGAGGACATTGTGTGGGAGAGAGAGGATATTGTGTGGGAGAGAGAGGACATTGTGAGAGAGGACATTGTGTGGGAGAGAGGATATTGTGTGTGTGAGAGAGAGAGGACTGTGTGTGAGAGAGACGTAGGTGAGGAAGAATGAAAGATTGATGGGGATTGAAATGAGGAGGCAATGACAATATGTGTAACCTTACTATCTCTCATCTGTCCAGAATATAGGTTATTTGAGGAGCCCGTATTTAGAAAGAGAATTAACAGTTTTAGAAAGATATGTCAGGGGAGCACACCCGTTATCAAGCAATAAAGAAAACAACTCAGGGTTATCAAACTTTGATAAAGAAAAGTGCTGGCCCTCGGATGGAAATAGCATTTGGCAACAACTCAGCAAGCAGTGACAGCCTACACATCCAAAAACGTCCAAATAATGAAATTATAAAAGTGACACAAAAATAGGCTTTAGGATTATGAATATTTATCTAAATCAATCACTTATACATTTTGACATTCCAAAAATTTATGGCTACCAGCTCTAGGATCGTGGGAAATATATTGGTAAACATGGAATATGTTTGACTAACTTTTTGCAACTCTGAAACAGGAATGTTTTAACTTTATTTTCGTCAATTTGGCCGTGAGATGTAGACTGCTTGGCTACTCCAGTGCTGTAACTAGATAATGGATTTGACTGGAGTTCTAGTTGCTGAGCGCCTAAATACCCCATCAGCTTTTCTAGCAAACGACATGGCTATGAGTTAATTAATCAACTTCAAGATCGAATCTTATGTGACGTCTTTTTTTTTAAATTGACGTCATGCACTCTTCTAGCCTAAAACATTGAACCTCATACACAGGTCAAGGTCAAGGGTTCGAGCAAACTGATATGCACTATTGCATAGCTATGTAGAGAAGATTGAGCCTGACCTATATATTGTGTTTGTAGTCTGAGCAGATACAAGTCAATAAGAACTAGGTGGTTTGAAACTAAGTTTTACAATACTTAAAAAGGTTCCTTGTACTACACTTTGATAATAGCAGCGACACAGGTAGTGAACACACTTCACGAAATAGTCGCTCATGCAGTTAAAACAAACTATGCTCTTACCTATTACACGCACAATTAATTCTTTTAAATAATGATTGATTCTTACAATTAAAAGAGTCTGGGATTCTAAATTATGACAGCGGAGTTCCTGGTCACATTGATTTCAAAAGGCACCTTTCTAAAATGGAGAGCTTTGATGTATCCATATATCTAGTTACATAAGTATTCAGTCTCAAACCACTCGCTGAAGTAGCCAAGCAGTTGATGCTATCACAGCGAATCTTTTTTTTTACAAAGCTTATATCAAATCACTCTGTCTGTCTGGTCAAAAGTTTGTACACGTTATTTCTCCCACATCCAATTTCGGATCAAGCTGAAATTTTGCACTATTATTTCTTATCCGACAACGCAAGAATCAATTTTAAAAAATTAACCAATTAGTTAATTAAATATTTGTAATTAATTATTGTGTTTGTATTTCAAACAAGGGAAAGAATCGATATTTGACTGAAGTGATGGTATAAGCTAAATTAGTCCCCTTGTATACATCGTGGTCTGAGTCTTAGTGAACGCAAACACTATAGACAAGACTAGAGAAACAATAGAGAACTAGCCACTAGCAGAGTGGTTATCGTTTTAGCTTGAGAAGCCTGAGAAAGCTGGAGCCATAAGTTCAATTTCAGGTCGTTCCCCTATTATTATTTTTATAAATTCTATTTTAGAGTTCGTCTAGATCTAATTGATACAAGTACGCTTAGTGTAAGCTTTGTTTTTTGTTTTGAAATGTTTTTCTTGTTATTATTATTACTGTACACAAGATCACATTTACTGGCCCGAGGCCCATAGTTGGGGCACTCAATATATTAACTAACAGTCAGATTGTCTTTCTAACAGACGCAAAAACAACCCTCCAAAGCCTGCAAAACTCTGATTCCCCTTATATTAAAAACCTCAGAACAGCACTCACAAAGCTCAACCACAACAGCAAAAAAACTGTCATTCAATGGATACCAGCTCACATACAACTATCAGGAAATGAGAAGGCTGACACACTCGCCAAGAGTGGGAGAACAAACTCACAAGTAAACTCTGCTCTCTATCCAGAAGATATGAAGAAATTAATTGTAGATAAAATAAATGAGAAATGGACGAGCTCCCATCCAAATCACAAGAAAGATGATGCTTACTATAAGCTATCCCGACAAGACCAACGTCTAATCTTTCGACTCAGGACCGGACACAACAGAATGCGACAACACATGTTCCGGAAGCTCAAAATTGGAACCAGTGAAATCTGCCCATGTGGAGTATCACCAGAAAATGCCGACCACGTCCTCCAAAACTGCTCTCTCTACCAAGAGGCCCGTATAAGACATTGGCCCCAAATCACCCCAATAGAAAGAAAACTATATGGAGAGCTCCCTGATTTGGAAACCACTGCGCAGTTCATCTCATGTATTGGTCTAGTCATATGAACACTCCAACATAACAATGAGAACGATGAAGAAGAAGAAGAAGGATTAAAATGTTTACTTGTGACAAACGTATTAAAGCCTCAAAGCGAAAAAATGTTCTTAGAAGCAACATTTGTGTGCGTGCATTTAAACTGCAGATATAAAGTATCTCTATTATAAAATACTTGCAGCGAGAAGTTTTGTGTGGCTTTCTCCTTGTTCACCCCCCCCCCCCCAACCGCATTATGACATAAAAAATGTCGTGTGTTTCTTCTTTGGAAATGATTCATTCCTCCAGGTCAAAGTGTCGTGTCAAAAAATTTTTTTTTCTGGATGTTAAAAGGCGTAATAGTTGAATGCGTCACTAGCTCACTACAGCCTCCCTCCTGCCCCATTAATTTAGCAGAAAGTACAACCATTCATTTCTTTCATGAAAATGTATCTAAGTAGCATAAACTGTTTGGCTACCTGAATGAAGGGTTTGAGCTCCAGTCCCGATGTATACTTAATTCGACATTTGACTAGAGCCGCGTTGTTGGGTTTGCTGAATTTCTTAAGGACCGAGTACCCCCCAACAACTTCCTGCACATGTTCTCAAAAGACATTAGAGCACTGGGCATACCAGAGGAAGGAAGACGAGCCAATTAAAACCAATAATGATAATTTAAAAAAAACGGATGGTCTACCTGTGTTAATAAACTTTTTTGCAAAGGAAGCTCGTTTGACAAGTCCAAACTTTCACTTGGTTTACAAATAATGTTTGAATTCCATTCCAAGACTTAGATTCTAGATCTATATGTGTATGTGTATCTCATTAAATGTGTATGTGTCTCTCATTAAATGTGTATGTGTATCTCATTAAATGTGTATGTGTATCTCATTAAAGTGTCTGATGAATGTGATGTAGTTCACGCGATTTCCCGTCTGCGCAGTTCAATGTAGACAAGGTCGTTCAGTAAAGGTCATTAGACATTCATCTTTGAAATGACGAACTTAACATTCCTCATCTATATAGGTCTGTGTAAATATGACGTCAATCCTAGAATGCATGTGTATTTTGTATTTCAGATAGTTGCGTCTTGTTCGTGCTGACTGTGTATAGAACTTTGAATGGTTTAAAAACCTAGCTGTCATGAACGTGGGTGTAAAATCAATGATGTGTTGTCAAGAATTCAGTACTAACGATTGACACACTCGTCAACGACTTCAATGAATGACTAAAACGAAGCAGAGTGGAGGTTTTGTTGACTGTAAGCCTCTAGCCATTGCTTTCCGCACCTATCAATTAGTAAAACAAAACTCGTCAGACGCAAAACATTTTCTTTTTATCATACAGAAACAGTTTAGTCACTTCACTGCAAGGACGTTAGCTCTCCACTTCTTTAGTCATAGACCAAAGTTAGTTTTTAGTCCTAAAGCAATCTTTTCTTCTACGAACTTCATACACACCAGCTCTACCTGCTAGTTGAAGCTCCACAGTTCACCGAATAAAATAAAACTTAGTTTGGGGGGAAACACACCAGGCCATCAGGCCGTGCATTAGAAAATAGAAAGGTAAAATGGCCTCAAAGGTGAGAATTACATCCAAGTCCACTATCACTAATGTAATTATCTTTTTCAAAGGAATATAGGACATGGCCGTGTCTTTCAAATTGTAAACCTAGTCTGGGTTTTAATTTGTAGCGTAAAATCGTAATTCCATGTTTAATTTTGTAATTTACAGATATGTAATATATATGTCTACCAAGTTTAATTGTATTGTATACACATTCAACATTAATTACAGAATGTGGAAAGATTTTTTTTTTGTAATTTATGAGCATGCATGCAGAGTTACATGCACGTTTGTGATGTATTTCGTTAAATAACACAAATACTGATTGCCAACTTTTATTTGAACAAAGTAGTACAGGAACTAACAAAAAAGTTGAACCAAGTACTAAAGGAACTAACAGAAACGTTGCACTAAGTAGTACAGGAGCTAACAGAAAGGTTGAACTAAGTAGTACAGGAACTAACAGAAACGTTGAACTAAGTAGTACAGGAGCTAATAGAAACGTTTAACTAAGTAGTACAGGAGCTAATAGAAAAGTTGAAGTAAGTAGTACAGGAGCTAACAGAAAAGTTGAACTAAGTAGTACAGGAGCTAACAGAAACGTTTAACTAAGTAGTACAGGAGCTAACAGAAAGGTTGAACAAAGTAGTACAGGAGCTAACAGAAAAGTTGAAGTAAGTAGTACAGGAGCTAACAGAAAAGTTGAAGTAAGTAGTACAGGAGCTAACAGAAAAGTTGAACTAAGTAGTACAGGAGCTAACTGAAACGTTTAACTAAGTAGTACAGGAGCTAACAGAAAGGTTGAACAAAGTAGTACAGGAGCTAACAGAAAGGTTGAACTAAGTAGTACATGAACCGAAAAGTTGAACTAAGTAGTACAGGAACAGAAAAGTTGAACTAAGTAGTAGAGGAACTAACAGAAACGTTGAACGAAGTAGTACATGAACTAACAGAAAAGTTGAACTAAGTAGTACATGAACAGAAAAGTTGAACTAAGTAGTAGAGGAACTAACAGAAAGGTTGTACTAAGTAGTACAGGAGCTAACAGAAACGTTGAACTAAGTAGTACAGGAACTAACAGAAAGGTTGAACTAAGTAGTACAGGAGCTAACAGAAAGGTTGAACTAAGTAGTACAGGAGCTAACAGAAAGGTTGAACTAAGTAGTACATGAACCGAAAAGTTGAACTAAGTAGTACAGGAGCTAACAGAAAGGTTGAACTAAGTAGTAGAGGAGCTAACAGAAAAGTTGAACTAAGTAGTACAGGAGCTAACAGAAACGTTGAACTAAGTAGTACAGGAGCTAACAGAAAAGTTGAACTAAGTAGTACAGGAGCTAACATAAAGGTTGAACTAAGTAGTACAGGAGCTAACATAAAGGTTGAACTAAGTAGTACAGGAGCTAACATAAAGGTTGAACTAAGTAGTACAGGAGCTAACATAAAGGTTGAACTAAGTAGTACAGGAGCTAACATAAAGGTTGAACTAAGTAGTACAGGAGCTAACATAAAGGTTGAACTAAGTAGTACAGGAGCTAACAGAAAAGTTGAAGTAAGTAGTACAGGAGCTAACAGAAAAGTTGAAGTAAGTAGTACAGGAGCTAACAGAAAAGTTGAACTAAGTAGTACAGGAGCTAACAGAAAAGATTGAACTAAGTAGTACAGGAGCTAACAGAAAGGTTGAACTAAGTAGTAGAGGAGCTAACAGAAACGTTTAACTAAGTAGTACATGAACTAACATAAAGGTTGAACTAAGTAGTACATGAACCGAAAAGTTGAACTAAGTAGTACAGGAGCTAACAGAAAGGTTGAACTAAGTAGTAGAGGAGCTAACAGAAAAGTTGAACTAAGTAGTACAGGAGCTAACAGAAACGTTGAACTAAGTAGTACAGGAGCTAACAGAAACGTTGAACTAAGTAGTACAGGAGCTAACAGAAACGTTGAACTAAGTAGTACAGGAGCTAACATAAAGGTTGAACTAAGTAGTAGAGGAGCTAACAGAAACGTTGAACTAAGTAGTACAGGAGCTAACAGAAAGGTTGAACTAAGTAGTACAGGAGCTAACAGAAAGGTTGAACTAAGTAGTACAGGAGCTAACAGAAAAGTTGAACTAAGTAGTACAGGAGCTAACAGAAAGGTTGAGCTAAGTATTAGAGGAGCTAATAGAAAGGTTGAACTAAGTAGTACAGGAGCTAACAGAAAGGTTGAACTAAGTAGTACAGGAGCTAATAGAAACGTTGAACTAAGTAGTACAGGAGCTAACATAAAGGTTGAACTAAGTAGTACAGGAGCTAACATAAAGGTTGAACTAAGTAGTACAGGAGCTAACAGAAACGTTGAACTAAGTAGTACAGGAGCTAACAGAAACGTTGAACTAAGTAGTACAGGAGCTAACATAAAGGTTGAACTAAGTAGTAGAGGAGCTAACAGAAACGTTGAACTAAGTAGTACAGGAGCTAACAGAAACGTTGAACTAAGTAGTACAGGAGCTAACATAAAGGTTGAACTAAGTAGTAGAGGAGCTAACAGAAAGGTTGAACTAAGTAGTACAGGAGCTAACAGAAAAGTTGAACTAAATAGTACAGGAGCTAACAGAAAGGTTGAACTAAGTAGTACAGGAGCTAACAGAAAGGTTGAACTAAGTAGTACTGGAGCTAACAGAAAAGATTGAACTAAGTAGTACAGGAGCTAACAGAAAGGTTGAACTAAGTAGTACTGGAGCTAACAGAAAGGTTGAACTAAGTAGTACTGGAGCTAACAGAAAAGATTGAACTAAGTAGACGAGGAACTAACAGAAAAGCAAGAAACAACTAGCACTGACTTACTGCTGACAGAGTTTCGGGTGTGTGACAAGTTTACGGATAAATTCGTCCAATCCTTCTCTTCGGTGCTGTATAAACTCAGGGTCAAGGTTACCAAAGATCTTTTTCCCTGGAAGTTTGAGGTTGGCCTCTGGAAAAAGCTTTTTTATCTGGGGAAACCAAGAAGACAGCGATGAGCAGTAATACAGATTAGTTGTCGTAGTAGTAGTTTAGAATATATTTTTCTAGTTTTTAAGTTTCGCATGCCAATTAAGTGATGTCACTTAGCACCTTTTTTGTTTTTAAGTTTCGCATGTCAATTAAGTGATGTCACTTAGCACCTTTTTTGTTTTTAAGTTTCGCATGCCAATTAAGTGATGTCACTTAGCACCTTTTTGTTTTTAAGTTTCGCATGTCAATTAAGTGATGTCACTTAGCACCTTTTTTGTTTTTAAGTTTCGCATGCCAATTAAGCTAATGTCACATAGTATCTTGTTTGTTTTTAAGTTTCGCATGCCAATTAAGCTGATGTCACATAGCACTCTGTTTTTAAGTTTCGCATGTCAATTAAGTGATGTCACTTAGAACCTTTTTTGTTTTTAAGTTTCGCATACCAATTAAGCTAATGTCACATAGCATCTTGTTTGTTTTTAAGTTTCGCATGCCAATTAAGTGATGTCACTTAGCACCCTGTTTGTTTTTAAGTTTCACATGCCAATTAAGTTGAAAAATAAAATAAGCATTGAAATGAACTGTCTACGGAGGGATGGTCCTACAAGAGGAAACTCTTACGCTTTATTAACCTCACACCCGACAACAAATCCTCTTCTAATTTGTTCTGCTGCATCTTCCCGCGTTGAAGAAGGATACAAATGAGTTCTAACCAATTCTGTTATTTTGATGTTCAGTTGACGCAGAGAATGAATACGTAAAGGGAGATACCATGGTTACACACACAAAATGCCACGTCACCCTTAGGCCCTCATTAATTCAAGAACTCCGTCAATGGCCGGCAATGAAATTACATGTCCATGTAAACACAATGTGGAAAGGTCAAAGTCGACAAAAACATTACAAAGGTAGAGATTTGTAAATGTCATGGTGCATCTATTTAACACAAACAATTCGACCAAAGTTTAGATGGGTAAGGAAGATAACTCGTGAAATATTTCAAGGGCAATAGTATCATGGAGTAGTTCCCTTAGTTTCAATATTTTTTAGTCCAGAAAAGCAGATAGAGGCAAGCTTCCATAGGCCCAGAATTCCAAGACTTAACTCGTATGGTAATTACGAATAAAAAGTTACCCAATAATAAATATAATAATAATAAGGCTTGTCTACGAGTCCGAAGATTAAAAAGAAATACAGTATTTCCCGTGGCAACGCAGCCCCAGCTGTGACCTACATATTTTACCACATCTAGAGCAAGCATAACCATTGTCCGCCGGTGGTCGATTAAGATTTTCTTTTCGACGTCTACGTCTATCCTCGGCAGCGGATTTTCTTTTGGGCTCAAAAGTGTATCCCGCGAGATAATAAATAGAATGCTGGTCTATATAAAACATCTAGAACAGTGATGGGCAACTTTTTTTAAATAGCGGGTCAAATACATAAAGGAAACATTTTGGCGGACCAAAATATTTGTATCCGAATAATACAGAAATTTAGTGTTAGATTTATTGATAGCAAAATTTCACTAATGCGATGCATGAAGATGCAAAAGTTTCCCTAAAAGTTGCCATAAATTAGTTCAAATTGGGACGTGGTTATTCTTAAGTAAGAACTGACATGTTCACCCGTTAATCTATTACTGACACAGCTTTTTGAAATGTGACAGTTTTAGCTGATAGGCAAATAGAAGAAGTTGTAGCTTAAAATGTGATATTGTCAATTGTGTATTGTCCTTGTGTCTTAACATTTCATGTGTACATGTGACAGAAGATTTGTGAAAAATGCAAAATTCAAGACCGAATATTTCAAATGTATGTTTTTCACATGGAAGAAAGAGACATGTTTCAGTTCCCAAATTAAGGAAGTCTTAAATGTCTGTGTGCAAGCCTCTACGGGAACGAAAAGTATTTACAAGCATCATTATTACTATTGCATTGATGGCTGTTTTATTTTAAGAATATTATAGTTTATGGAGAATTCAATCTAATTCATTGATCAACAAATGTTTCTAAATGCATGCTGTCACAGATTGGTTTCATGTATGCCTCTTATAAATAATATAATTTGCGCAACCCCATTGAAATAGATACTTTCGTTCCTAGTCATCTAGCGGAGCCGTAAGTTACATACCCTATATGGGGTAAACAGTGAAATTAATTGTATTGTCATCTTATAGTTCTCCAATTTAAATCTAGATGTTAACGTTTTTAAAGATAAACTTACACTTTCAAGATAGTTTTTCTTATCCGAACTTCACAAACGTAATTCTTACATTATTCACAAATTCTCCATAAGAATTTTTTTTTTTTTTTTACTTTGAGCAATATTGTACTCTACAATAGAACTCACTAATGTAGGCGCTTTCTGAGAAAGTTTTTTTTTCCGGCCTAATCATTCGGCTGTTTGTTTTCTTTCGTCATCAGCGAAGGATGAGACCCACAGCGGTCTACTAGGTATGACATCAGTCCAGGATGAGACCCACAGCGGTCTACTAGGTATGACATCAGTCCAGGATGAGACCCACAGCGGTCTAGTAGGTATGACATCAGTCCAGGATAAGACCCACAGCGGTCTACTAGGTATGACATCAGTCCAGGATGAGACCCACAGCGGTCTACTAGGTATGACATCAGTCCAGGATGAGACCCACAGTGGTCTACTAGGTATGACATCAGTCCAGGATGAGACCCACAGCGGTCTACTAGGTATGACATCAGTCCAGGATGAGACCCACAGTGGTCTAGTAGGTATGACATCAGTCCAGGATGAGACCCACAGCGGTCTACTAGGTATGACATCAGTCCAGGATGAGACCCACAGCGGTCTACTAGGTATGACATCAGTCCAGGATGAGACCCACAGTGGTCTACTAGGTATGACATCAGTCCAGGATGAGACCCACAGCGGTCTACTAGGTATGACATCAGTCCAGGATGAGACCCACAGTGGTCTAGTAGGTATGACATCAGTCCAGGATGAGACCCACAGCGGTCTACTAGGTATGACATCAGTCCAGGATGAGACCCACAGCGGTCTACTAGGTATGACATCAGTCCAGGATGAGACCCACAGCGGTCTACTAGGTATGACATCAGTCCAGGATGAGACCCACAGCGGTCTAGTAGGTATGACATCAGTCCAGGATGAGACCCACAGCGGTCTATGACAAAACAACTTCTACATGCACTATCCTTTCAACAAAAACAACAACACGACATTCTGAATCAACTTGACGTTTTATATTTGACATTTTAGAGTAGCAGAGAGTGAAAGAAAAAGACGATACCAAATCAACAGTCACTTGTTTAAGGATCACTCAACGATCACTGAAATGTGTTTACTTCGCTTGTGCAGGAGACGCCTACAGTCTTGAATTCTACCAATTAAAATGAATAGAACTCTTCAGTTTCACATTGTATTCAAAGCTTTGAATGTTTACATTAGGGAGGACATTTGTAGTTTTAATCATTTTTACAAAATACGTGCGGATCGGATGAAACCTTTCCGAAGGCTAGTTTGGCTCCAATTTGATTCCCATTTCTGTAATTCATCTAATTCTCTTTGTATCAGAAAATCTTTAATCCACTGATGCAGTGGACCATTAATGCAGAAATATTTTAATTTTTTAAGCAAACTATGTTGGTGAACTTTGTCAAAAGCCTTAGAAAAATATAGTAAGATAGCATCTATTTGTTCACTATTATCTAAACCTTTTGATAGGGAGAGAACAAACTGTAATAATAAATGGCTCTAAATCAACACCGATAACAGTAAACTCAGGTGTACCTCAAGGAACAGTCTTGGGTCCACTACTATTTTTAATTTACATAAATGATTTACCAAATTGCATTAGTTCAGGAACAAAAGTCAGATTATTCGCAGATGATATATAGAACAATAAAAACAACACAAGACACAGATATTTTACAAAGAGAATTAGATGAATTACAGAAATGGGAATTAAATTGGAGCATGTCTTTCCACCCAGAAAAATGGCAGTTGTTAAGAGTAACAAAAAAACTAAAACAAATTAATTCCACTTATCTCATTCATGGCAAACCAGTAACACAGACTAAAAACGCAAAATACCTAGGTGTTATAATAAATGAAAAACTGTCATGGAATCCACATATTGATGAAACTATAAAAAAAATCTAACAAAGCATTAGGATTTATTAAAAGAAATTTCTATAAATCAAATAAAAACATAAAACTAAAATGTTATTTAACCTTGGTTAGGCCAATAATAGAATATGCATCCTCCGTTTGGGACCCCTCAACTCAAGAAAACATTAAGAAACTGGAACAGACACAAAATAGAGCAGTGAGATTTTATAACAAACGAATATTCACATTTAACTAGAGTAACACCTTTAGTAAAATCACTAAATTTAGAAAGCCTTCAGGACAGAAGGCTCAAAAGTAAAGTAGCAATCATAGATAAAACACTGAACCATAATCTTGAAATACAAAAACAAAATTTAATAAAATACTTAGAAAGACACAAAGATAAAGGCACATTCCTCGTCCCATATGCTAGGACAAATTTGTACAAATACTCCTTCTTCCCTAGTGCTATAAGAGCTAGCCAGGAAAACCAGTGACTTGGCAGAATTTAAGTCATTGGTTAATATGCATGACTAAATGCATGACGCGTAGGACGTAACCATCTTCTTTTTTGAAGTAACGTCTGTATTATATAAGATAAGTCCACAGATGTATAACGTACAATGACAAAGCTGGGTACAACGGTACTCACCAGACACTGATAATCTAGTTACATCTAGTCTATCAAATGTTTAGTGAATACATTTATTGTAGCCTCCCTAGAGATAAGTTCTAGTTGATATTCTGTGCCAAGAATTGGAGTAACTTCACTGATAGCTCTCGAAATTCGATTACCCAAAAGCAGATTTACAAGAGCTACCCAAGAGGACATAAGCCATTTGGTCTAGTACCCAGTAGTACACGTCTCATGTATTCTTACTTTGCTTCTTTGGAGTTACCATTTCGTACGATGTCTTCTTTCTCTTTACAACAAAGAGATTATCACCACCTTCACCTATCCCTTACTCTTAGTCTGCTAAACCGTTGGGGCACCACACAAGATTTGTCGACCGGCTTTGTACACTCCTCTCTGTCTTTTTCCTTGGATAGAATCTCTTTCAACGACAGACCCATCCATTTCTTTTAGGTTGTCTTCCCATCGCTTTTTTTGTCTGCCTCTTCTTCTTTTTCCTGGTACTGTTCCATGAAGGAAGGTCTTTGCGAGCCCTGAAGGCCTTGTAATATGGCCATAGAGTTTGAGTTTGCTTTTTTTGACAGGTTATAAAGCCTCGGAATAAGAGTGCGTTCATAACCCACACAGCTGGACTGATTGTTCAAAGGTGTGCATGTCTATAGCGCTTAGTGTGCCCAACAGAACACTAGTCTCTGATGGTCATGTCTATAGCGGCTTAGTGTGCCCAACAGAACACTAGTCTCTGATGGTCATGTCTATAGCGGCTTAGTGTGCCCAACAGAACACTAGTCTCTGATGGTCATTTCTATAGCGCTTAGTGTGCCCAACAGAACACTAGTCTCTGATGGTCATGTCTATAGCGGCTTAGTGTGCCCAACAGAACACTAGTCTCTGATGGTCAAGTCGTGTAGTAACGTTGTCCAGTTAAAGCAAGGTTAGACCTAATTGTGGCAGAAGTGACATGGACCAATTATGAAGCGAAATAGTTTTAAATCTCTTTTTGATCTAGTTTTATCTCGTAGAAAGACAGAAGACATTAGTCTTTAACGAATCTCTTGCATCGTATTAGTATCGATCTTGTTTTCTGAACACAGTATTGATAAGAAACAATAAATCCTACCCTTCAGTTACTAGCATTTAGAAGCTCAAGTGATCAAGGTTTAGATCGATACTCTTGAGGTAATTGCTTAGTGATTAGCCAATAGTAGTCCGATTAGTTTGACCAAGTAGAGCTACATTTCTGTGGCCAGGGGTCTCTCAGTGTAGTAGTCCGATTAGTTTGACCAAGTAGAGCTACATTTCTGTGGCCAGGGGTCTCTCAGTTGTTGTTTTTATGCTAACGAAGATAGTTATCTCCCTTTCCCGATAGTTCCATGTTCCAACCACGAGAGAGAATAGACTTAGCGTTACTTTGTAAAGTGTGGTACTTACTTTCAACTCGCTTTGATCTAATCAAATAGCTAAGAAAATAAAAGACAATGATTCAACTACAGCCAGGTAAGTAACCTCTAACCCCTGAGACCAGTATTTGCTTTGTTAACATCTGTCAATCTAGTCTAATTAATGTCAACCATTCCACACACTACTGAATTATTTGTGTGTGTTTTTTTTACTCTATTACTAGATATGTCTTAATGCTTACACGAATTAGCTAGGCAACTCCAAGACGGCAAATCAGTAAATAGGTAGTGTAGCTCCGATGTTTCAGGACAGGAATTGTATTGTTGTTGTTGCCTATATAACCAAAGTATTAGATTTACAAATAATAGTTTAATTTAGAAACAACAGATACAGCGGAGGGCGAAGGGCCAATGTCCGACCTTTCAAGGGTCTGTATGTCACATCAAGTGAATAGAATGTTGGTTCAGGTGAATGAACGAAATGTCAAGAGAATGTTGCCATTGATGAGGTTTTGTTTTCGGTTGAAGAAAAACCATGGCCTTGCCTCCTTGCTGGCAAACAATTATTACACTACTGGAATAGTCTTACTTGTTATCTATGTCAAATTTAGCACACAACAACAACAAGGGGGAAGGGGAGGAATGTATGTCAAATTTAGGAGAGGGGGAATGTATGATACTCTGTACTTGTTTTAGGAGAGGGAGAATGTATGATACTCTGTACTTGTTTTAGGAGAGGGAGAATGTATGATAGCCTGTACTTGTTTTAGGAGAGGGAGAATGTATGATAGCCTGTACTTGTTTTAGGAGAGGGAGAATGTGTGATAGCATGTACTTGTTTTAGGAGAGGGAGAATGTGCGATAGCCTGTTCTTGTTTTAGGAGAGGGAGAATGTGTGATAGCCTGTACTTGTTTTAGAAGAGGGAGAATGTATGATACTCTGTACTTGTTTTAGGAGAGGGAGAATGTATGATAGCCTGTACTTGTTTTAGGAGAGGGAGAATGTGTGATAGCCTGTACTTGTTTTAGGAGAGGGAGAATGTATGATAGCCTGTACTTGTTTTAGGAGAGGGAGAATGTGTGATAGCCTGTACTTGTTTTAGGAGAGGGAGAATGTGTGATAGCCTGTACTTGTTTTAGGAGAGGGAGAATGTGTGATAGCCTGTACTTGTTTTAGCAGAGGGAGAATGTATGATAGCCTGTACTTGTTTTAGGAGAGGGAGAATGTGTGATAGCCTGTACTTGTTTTAGGAGAGGGAGAATGTGTGATAGCCTGTACTTGTTTTAGGAGAGGGAGAATGTGTGATACTCTGTACTTGTTTTAGGAGAGGGAGAATGTATGATAGCCTGTACTTGTTTTAGGAGAGGGAGAATGTATGATACTCTGTACTTGTTTTAGGAGAGGGAGAATGTGTGATAGCCTGTACTTGTTTTAGGAGAGGGAGAATGTGTGATAGCCTGTACTTGTTTTAAGAGAGGGAGAATGTATGATAGCCTGTACTTGTTTTAGGAGAGGGAGAATGTATGATAGCCTGTACTTGTTTTAAGAGAGGGAGAATGTATGATAGCCTGTACTTGTTTTAAGAGAGGGAGAATGTATGATAGCCTGTACTTGTTTATTGAAGTCCATTATAACAGAATTGAGTTGCAATTTATAAACAAAAGAACGCATGCAGACTTAAGTTGCAGACATCGAGTGTAAGCCTACATTATTTATTTATTTGTAATCACTGGTTTTCGTTACATGTTATAAGCCAAGGAGTTAGTATCAAACCAAAGATGTGATAATAAACCTAGGAGATGGTTTTACAGATCGAATAGATTGTCAAATGAGACCCAGAGAGGCAGGCTAGTGTAGCAAGATGTTAAGAGATGACTGCCTAGGAGATTACATTCATTTGTTACACTCTTGATACTATAGTGTTCGTGTGTGTGTGTGTGTTTAACAAGAAAAAGATGTATTGGTTTTCAGTAAATGAAAATTCTGATTTTTACATTAATTTCTATTCGATTATTTACAAATTAAGAATCCGTGTATTATTACTTAGGCTGTTGCTTTTATTAGAATTAGGCTTACGAATCAAGTATCCAAGTACTGCTATTTCAGAAGACCAAGCTAATTACCAACTGGGCCAGCTCTTACTACTCGTTATTATGTATCTTTTAGGTATCTACTAAAGAGACCAATTTGTATCTTATGTGTTCCACTGCCAAGCTAATTAAGTACCTCACTAATGCGCAGTTTCAAGTTGAGCAATTAGCTGTTCACGCTCTTCAAACATTCACGTCAAAAGGCGCGCTGTTTTGTTGGCAGGAATTAAAACACACACACACACACACAATAAAAGAATAACCCTATCCCTCCATCCTCATACCCACCCCCCAAGACTAATGAGTAAAGTATTCGGATTTGACCAGCTGAACTCTTCACTGATGGACTCGCTACGTCAAGTTCCCTGGTCAGTATTTGTCTCCCTTCACGTTTGACCAAAGGTCTCCGAGGTGCCAACACTGCAAGGTGGTCACTGGTGAAAAGAACATTCAAAAAGTATGCGGGTCTGGTGTTGAAAGACCAGTAATGGTGATAGGAAGTTACCAATGCACACATGCTCGTTTCAAAGTGTTTTTAAGTTATCTAGTATGGTACAGGGTCAATTTAAACACTGATAATCATACAGTGGTAATTACATCTATAGGCAATACATATATATATATATATATATATATATATATATATACTTATATATATATATATACAGAGAGAGAGAGAGAGAGATTATATTTATATATAAAATACCTATTTACTTACTCAACAAAGTTTAAAACATGCTTTAGAAACAGTCTTATTTTGACTACTTATAATAAGGCTTGAGTTCAACTGACGGTAGATATATCTCTTGAACTAAATCTCTACTAGCTAGCCAATAGTGAGGAGAACGTTGGGGTATATAAACTATAAATAGATCTACACATACGTATAGAACACAAAGAGTTCATATATGAAATACAATCAAATAAAGGCAGTCTTTTGTTGAGCTTATGTCATTACATACTTTGAAGATACATCTACAAAAACTTACCGAAACTAAAAGAATTAATCTTTAGCAACACAAGAGCTAGTGCGTGGTATCAGAAGTCATCAACACTGTCTGGCTAATAGCAGAGCTAGTGTGTGGTATCAGAAGTCATCAACACTGTCTGGCTAATAGCAGAGCTAGTGTGTGGTATCAGAAGTCATCAACACTGTCTGGCTAATAGCAGAGCTAGTGCCTGGTATCAGAAGTCATCAACACTGTCTGGCTAATAGCAGAGCTAGTGTGTGGTATCAGAAGTCATCAACACTGTCTGGCTAATAGCAGAGCTAGTGTGTGGTATCAGAAGTCATCAACACTGTCTGGCTAATAGCAGAGCTAGTGTGTGGTATCAGAAGTCATCAACACTGTCTGGCTAATAGCAGAGCTAGTGTGTGGTATCAGAAGTCATCAACACTGTCTGGCTAATAGCAGAGCTAGTGTGTGGTATCAGAAGTCATCAACACTGTCTGGCTAATAGCAGAGCTAGTGTGTGGTATCAGAAGTCATCAACACTGTCTGGCTAATAGCAGAGCTAGTGTGAAGGTGACACAATCTGAGTGACTGACAGACGAGTTAGACCCAGCGGGTCAGAGGCTATTCTCTCTCTTCCCTCCTTGGCCAATTGTCTACTCTTTCATCTCTAGTTGATGAATGGAGGTAAGCGCATTCGTTTTCACTCGGACTCTTTGGCATGTTCAGTAGCCTCAGTTAATATTGTTACAAATGAACAGTGATAGGTAGAGGTCAACGTATGACCCCGGCGAGATGACACAGCAGCTAGTGTTCCCTGGAATCTACATGTACAAACAAAGACAGGATGTGACGTGTCCACACGTGTTGTTCCAGGGGACGAACAGATCTAAGTAGGGGGACAGTTACTAATGAACAGTGACAGATAAAGGTCACTACGTGTGACCCCGACTTGATGACACTGCAGCGAGTGTTTTCTGGAATCTACGTGTATAAATAAAGACAGGATGTGACGTTTCCTGACATGTTATTCCAGAGGATACTAGGAGTGTTTGTGCAACTTTGGAGAAGCGATTAGGGACTCTATATAAGCCAGAAAGTTAATGTGAAAGTCAGTCGTATGGAGTCGTGAGTGAACCGTTACAGTCGATACAGACGATGTAAGACGTGTGCGGCTCTGTGGAAGAGAAATGTGTACGACTCGATGCAAGTTAACTAGGGTAGAGTTAACTGGAGTGGACTACTGTCGTTAAAGTCTATACAGTGAACTACAGTGGACTTGAGCCGTTACAGTCGATACAGTCGATGTAAGACGTGTGCGGCTCTGATTCGGTAGACTTGAGTACGACTTGGTTCAGCTTTGGGAGACCTGGAGCGACACTGGGAAGTGTGTCGTTGGTCTGTTCTGTGGAATACGGCTCGATGCAAGTTGAGAAGAGAGGAATTGCAACGAAGTGAAGAGATGCAGTGCAACGAAGTATAGCTAACTGTAAACTGACAGATATTGTACAGTCTTCTACGCTACATGTTACAGTAATGTTAGAGTTAATAGTCATTAAAGTCATATGAAACTGAAAGTTTAGTCGTCAAGTTCTTTGCAGTGTTTTTATTTGTGTGCCTACTAATACATTTAGCCAGAAGATTCAGAAATACGTAACAATATCTAAGACAGTTTATAGAGCTCTCGTATTGTCACCAGACAGTGTTTCAGGTGTAGAGAAACTACACTGTTTACTACGGCGTTAGATCATGTGACACATTTGAAAGGAAGCAATGGCTCGACTTTAAATACAAACATTTACCGACGACCACCAGTGACTTAGTTTTAAAAAAAATACTATCTTTGAAAAGAAAACTTTATCGCTGTGATTAACTTTGACATCCCAAACACTGAGCTTGGCTTAACCGTTCTACTAAAAGAAACATCGAGATCTGCTATGTTGGATGATTAGGCCGATGCTGATGACCCCTGGCCAGGGTTTTATCTGCTTGCAGCTGATGACTGGCCATTGTATTATCTCCCGGTAGTTGATGACTCTGGCCATTGCATTATCTCCTGGAAGCTGATGAAACCTGGCTATTGTATTATCTCCGGGCAGCTGATGACTCCTGGCCATTGTATTATCTCCGCGCAGCTGATGACTCCTGGCCATTGCATTATCTCCTGGAAGCTGATGAAACCTGGCTATTGTATTATCTCCTGGAAGCTGAATACTCCTGGCCATTGTATTATCTCCGAGCAGCTGATGACTCTTGGCCATTGTATTATCTCCGGGCAGCTGATGACTCCTCGCCATTGTATTATCTCCGGGCAGCTGATGACTCCTGGCCATTGTATTATCTCCGGGCAGCTGATGACTCCTGGCCATTGTATTATCTCCTGGCAGCTGATGACTCCTGGCCATTGTATTATCTCCGGGCAGCTGATGACTCCTGGCCAATGTATTATCTCCTGACAGCTGATGACTCCTGGCCATTGTATTATCTCCTGGCAGCTATTGCAAAGAGAGGAGAAAACCGTTTGTGCATTTCTGCTATTGGGCAAAAACTGACCTGAGGTGAATCAAGTATTGTGCTGAGGTGAATCAAGTATTGTCCTGAGGTCAATCAAGTATTGTCCTGAGGTCAATCAAGTATTGTCAATCAAGTATTGTCCTGAGGTCAATCAAGTATTGTCCTGAGGTGAATCAAGTATTGTCCTGAGGTGAATCAAGTATTGTCCTGAGGTGAATCAAGTATTGTCCTGAGGTGAATCAAGTATTGTCCTGAGGTCAATCAAGTATTGTCTACCTCCGAAGAGCAACGCAGTCATTGATTAAGTCTCTGACTACGGACATCAATGTCAAACATTTGAACTTCATTTATTTCATAGCTTTTCAGCAAAGCACATCAATGTCTGAGAGTCAACTATCTACACAAGCAAAGATAAGTTCAAATAACAATTAACAGCATCCGACTTCTAACGAAAGATCAATAAAATCTACTCAGAGAACGAAGGAACTAATAACTGTAAAATGTTCTGCTACAAAATATTCAATTAAATATTAATCATGACAAAAAAAAATCAAAAGAAAAAACCTAACCCGTCCCCTAACCATAACATTCAAACCAGAAACCACCGCGGCGCCAACCATCGTCCTACCACCGCGGCGCCAACCATCATCCTACCAGCGCGGCGCCAATCATCATCCTACCAGCGCGGCGCCAACCATCATCCTACCAGCGCGGCGCCAACCATCATCCTACCAGCGCGGCGCCAACCATCATCCTTCATTATTTTGAAGAAAACGTTGTGTTGTGACCACCTTAGAATATCGATCTCAAAATGTGCATTAGTTTATGATAACGTTAAAGGTAGTTCTTCCGTATAAAGTGGCCCATTGTTTCCACATTATAAAAAGTGTATTTTTTGTCAACATAAAGTGGCCCATTGTTTCCAAGTAAAATATTTTGTCAACATAAAGTGGCCCATTGTTTCCACGTAAACAAAAGTGTATATTTTTGTCAACAAACAGAGGTGTAACGGAGGTGGGGGCGACCAGTTTTCCTTGAGCCAGACGCGAGTTGCCCATACAGAATGAAAAATGGCCAGCTCCTCTGCCACCAAAGCGAAAGCCACCTTAACCTGCGAAATTTGTGTGTCTCTCCAAAATAGGGCTCCACAGCCACATGAAAAAGTGTTCAAGATGAACCACAGTCGCTCTACGACTGAAGGAGGCCACCAAAAGAGATGTATCTTTCAACCGAATCATTTATTAAGTAGCATACCAACTATTTTGACAAGGATCGTATCCCAGTAGACTACATCTAGATAGTATTATGGTCCAATGAATGTTGCAGATGACCTCCAATAGCAGACACTCGTCGAACTAGTGTTGCCCACAACGAGGCAAAGTAAAACAAGGTGTCGCCCCAACGTTCAAGCAGCGGTTCTAACATTTATTACCTCAAGCCTCTCTTAAATATAGTTGTCTTACCCGCCTCAATTCACTAGTAGACACACGAAGCGCTAGCCTCAGTTCACTAGTAGACACACGAAGCGCTAGCCTCAGTTCACTAGTAGACACACGAAGCGCTAGCCTCAGTTCACTAGTAGACACACGAAGCGCTAGCCTCAGTTCACTAGTAGACACACGAAGCGCTAGCCTCAGTTCACTAGTAGACACACGAAGCGCTAGCCTCAGTTCACTAGTAGACACACGAAGCGCTAGCCTCAGTTCACTAGTAGACACACGAAGCGCTAGCCTCAGTTCACTAGTAGACACACGAAGCGCTAGCCTCAGTTCACTAGTAGACACACGAAGCGCTAGCCTCAGTTCACTAGTAGACACACGAAGCGCTAGCCTCAGTTCACTAGTAGACACACGAAGCGCTAGCCTCAGTTCACTAGTAGACACACGAAGCGCTAGCCTCAGTTCACTAGTAGACACACGAAGCCTCAGTTCACTAGTAGACACACGAAGCCTCAGTTCACTAGTAGACACACGAAGCCTCAGTTCACTAGTAGACACACGAAGCCTCAGTTCACTAGTAGACACACGAAGCGCTAGCCTCAGTTCACTAGTAGACACACGAAGCCTCAGTTCACTAGTAGACACACGAAGCCTCAGTTCACTAGTAGACACACGAAGCCTCAGTTCACTAGTAGACACACGAAGCCTCAGTTCACTAGTAGACACACGAAGCCTCAGTTCACTAGTAGACACACGAAGCGCTAGCCTCAGTTCACTAGTAGACACACGAAGCGCTAGCCTCAGTTCACTAGTAGACACACGAAGCGCTAGCCTCAGTTCACTAGTAGACACACGAAGCCTCAGTTCACTAGTAGACACACGAAGCCTCAGTTCACTAGTAGACACACGAAGCGCTAGCCTCAGTTCACTAGTAGACACACGAAGCCTCAGTTCACTAGTAGACACACGAAGCCTCAGTTCACTAGTAGACACACGAAGCGCTAGCCTCAGTTCACTAGTAGACACACGAAGCGCTAGCCTCAGTTCACTAGTAGACACACGAAGCGCTAGCCTCAGTTCACTAGTAGACACACGAAGCCTCAGTTCACTAGTAGACACACGAAGCCTCAGTTCACTAGTAGACACACGAAGCGCTAGCCTCAGTTGCGGACATTTTTTACGACTATCCTGAACTGGTTCATTAAGCCGAGACCAATCGTTTTAGAAGGTTTTGAACACTGGCCTACAACGTCACTTCCTGTGGGCAGTTTCGACCAATAGATCATTGCTATGTCACAGGTCTGTACGACGTGGCAACTAGCTATTGGTCTAATTTGCCCACAGGTAATGGCGTTGCAAGCCAGTGTTGAGGCCTTCTATAATAAACGGTCTCGATTGAGCGCTCGTGGAGTAAAAGTATCCCAGAATAAGGAAAGCAGCAGTACAGGGATACTGGGATAGTAGTGGGATAAGTAAAGAGGGTTAGGAAACAAAAAGTAGACGGACAGAGAGAGAGTGAGAGAAAGATGGGGGAGAGCTAAGGAGGAGGAGGAATAAAATAAAGTAGGCTATATATGTTTTAATATTTTTTTATCCTTATTAATCTCATCTCTAGAGCACTGCGGAGAGACATGACACAGTCAAGGGGGATGTAAGGTGTCAAGACTGCAAGAGAAGACCATCTTCAACTCCTCTAGAATGCCTGCGTCATAAAACAATGATCTCATCTTAGCTCTAACCTTTGCACCAAGTCCGTGATAAACATTTCAATTCCTACCCCGCTACACCCCTCCCCCCTTGTTTACACGTGAATCTCAAGGAGAACGTTAATTTGATGGTTCTATTGAGTTTACTGCTGCTGGCTTTCCATTTTTTGTGAATTGCTTTTCTATAGCCCGTCTTACGCTCATGGCGATACGATCCGTTTGTGGACCAGTGGGTGGGAGGGGTATCTGGGAGAAGGTCTCCGTGCTGCCTTTAGGCGCTCAGCAAACACAACTCTGCCCCTTGTTAGTTGACCAGGCCGAAGCCAAGCGGTTTCAGCCTCTCAGCCACATATGTTATTCTATGCCCATTGGTTGCTACAGAAAACATAAGCAGTGAAATGTGTTGATGTTATTGGAGCGCCTTCTGTATGAAAATGAAATGCCGATATTACAAGGACGTGCTAAAACAATGATGCTTATACTAAAGCCCGAGGGCCAAATCTGGCTTGTCAAAGGACCATTTAAACTTCTGTCCACGGTGTATAATGAGGCCGCAAAAGATCGGGTTTTACTGGATGAACTGGCCAGTAACCCACTTGTTAGAATTAGTCAGAAATGTAGGCCATTAGACCTATGACCTCCTGGCTGAAAAAAAAATGAGCTCCGAGATTAATTCAAAGAATAAATAAATAAAATCTCTGGAGAGACACAAAGAAGATAATGTACAAAGTGGGCTTGCTTCTACAGCAAACGTCTCACGAGGATATCTCGGGGCCAGTCATCCTTAATTTGAAATAATCAAAAGACCTGACTGGACCGCGTGAGGAGACTGGTTGAAGGCTATTAACTAGTGATGTAAGTTGTACGTTAGTAGTAGATTTACTAACTAGTGATGTAAGCTGTACATCTACACTGTGCCGGATTTATGGGCTACTGACACCGGGACTCCACAAGAGAGGGTCCTCCACAATAGATTTTTTTAAATATACGCTTTTCGAAGGGCCAGAAACTTTTTTTTTAATTACGTATACACACATTTTTCTTACTTTTTTTTCTGGCAGTTCATTAAATTTTACAATTGGCAACACTGTCGTAGTTTATAAGTTGGCAACACTGTCGTAGTTTACAACACTGTGGTAGTTTATAAGTTGGCAACACTGTGGTAGTTTATAAGTTGGCAACACTGTGGTAGTTTATAAGTTGGCAACACTGTGGTAGTTTATAAATTGACAACACTGTGGTAGTTTATAAGTTGACAACACTGTGGTAGTTTATAAATTGACAACACTGTGGTAGTTTATAAGTTGACAACACTGTGGTAGTTTATAAGTTGACAACACTGTGGTAGTTTATAAGTTGACAACACTGTGGTAGTTTATAAATTGACAACACTGTGGTAGTTTATAAGTTGACAACACTGTGGTAGTTTATAAATTGACAACACTGTGGTAGTTTATAAGTTGACAACACTGTGGTAGTTTATAAGTTGACAACACTGTGGTAGTTTATAAGTTGACAACACTTCAATCCGGCACTACATCTAGCTAAACCTATTGATCAATCCCTCCAACTTCTTACCTTTTCGTAAAGTGAATGGAACTCATTGTAGCGTCGAAATATAAACCAAGACCTTCCCTCGCAGTTGACAATAACTTTGTAAACCTGGAAAAAGAAAAAAAAACATGGTAAACATATTGTGTATTGATCTGACTAGAACTATAAGATATAAAAAAAAAATACAATGTAAGGATTTCGTAAACTATTCAGCGGTAATGTTTCAGACCCTAGATGATCTGGTTAACGTACCCTAGATCTATTACGTTGAGCACTACCAATGGCATGCCAACATAACATTCTGGTTCTTACAAAACTTTTCTTTTAATCCATCCCATAATATCTATATTCCCGTCTGATAATCGTTTTGTATGTGTAATCTCCTCTTTATTTGGACATATAATCTGAACACTAAGGTATATTTATCCTATTTTATGATTGTTAGATTTCGATTCAACTTAGGTCTAGTTAACTAGGAGTCAACCTACACTCTCTTGATTAATGATTAAAATATACATTTTCTATTAGCTCTATTCAAGTCTATTATATTGGCTCTGTTATTGGGAATAATATAGAACAGTAGGCCTATAAGTAGAAAATATATATAGTTTTTATATTTAGTTCTTATGTTCAATCATCTCATTGTAATTGTAGACAACAATTCTAGAAATAAAAAGTCCTATATGTGAAATGTCTCGACAGTGTTGGGATGAATGTTAGGCTATTATTGAAACAGAAGGTTGCGATGTAAGTAATAACTCAAGAATGTTGATCGGACTAAATGAATGTTATAATTTAAGTCACTCAAAAGTGCCGGGCTGCCCAATGGATATTACAATTTAAAACAATAACTCAACAGTGTCCATTGAAACTATTGTAACTCATCTATTCATTTGATCAATCTTGTTTAGTTTGGGGAGAGGGGTGGGGTTGTCATGGTCTTTTTGTTCCTTATTTCATCCAGTAATGTGGCGTGAATATAAGGGCGCCATTCACTCCATAATGTTATTAACTTGATAATGTTTCGGTATCGATTCCAGCATTCCCTGGCTTTCATTTCTATTATCAGAGTCTAGAGCTAAGATTGTGTCAACATTTAGACAATGGAACTCATCAGCGTGTCTATGAAGACTACTAGTTGGATGTGCCAGCCAATGAAGTCATACACTCGCTGCATTCATTCAGATAACATTCTAAATACACGAAGGCAAGATGCTTCGTCAGTAAACTTGTTCAAAGCAGAAAGGCTGCAAAGACTGGAAGGTTGTTAGTCATACCAGTTTGGGGTGTGAGACTTAGGCACAGAGACGAACCCAACAATCTAAACAGTACATCTTGAGACTTAGGCCCAGAGACGAACCCAACAATCTGAACAGTACATCAACAGAAAACGTACCGAATGAAAAGATGACAAATAGAGGCCCTACATTGTATTGTTGACTAATGTACAAACAAGAATCTATAAGACATCCACATAGATTTAAAAGATCAAATCAGGAAATATATAAACCTCTATAATATACAAGAGTCATGAAACAGTGTTAACCTTTGACCCTTTCACTCAGCACACGAGGATACAGGGGAATGAGGGGCGACTCTCGAGCCCCACTAAACTGACCCTAACCATTGGAGTTGGGGCTCATTTATGTAAGTAATAAGTTAATGTATTTATATGTAGTATTTTATTGATATTTTAATCTATTCTGAAGTAGAAGGCTGGTACCACAGCTACAGTAAAACTTGGAAACGTTGAGTCGAGCAGCTATTTAATATGGAGTCCATTTGCAGAGGACCGTCTTATAGCCTAATTTACAGGATGTGCGCTGGGAGTCCATTTAAAGGATGTGCTCTGAGAGTCCATTTAAAGGATGTGCTCTGAGAGTCCATTTAAAGGATGTGCTCTGAGAGTCCATTTAAAGGATGTGCTCTGAGAGTCAATTTAAAGGATGTGCGCTGGGAGTCCATTTAAAGGATGTGCTCTGAGAGTCAATTTAAAGGATGTGCGCTGGGAGTCAATTTAAAGGATGTGCTCTGAGAGTCAATTTAAAGGATGTGCGCTGGGAGTCAATTTAAAGGATGTGCTCTGAGAGTCAATTTAAAGGATGTGCGCTGGGAGTCAATTTAAAGGATGTGCTCTGAGAGTCCATTTAAAAAAAAAGAAAAAAAAAAGTGGGGGGAGGAGAGAGGAGAAAGTATCAAAGTGATAGGCACTAAAACGTGGTAGGAACTAAGAAGTGGTAGGCATTGAGAAAAGGTAGGAACTAAGAAGTGGTAGGCACTAAGAAGTGGTAGGCACTGAGAAAAGGTAGGCACTAAGAAGTGGTAGGCACTAAGAAGTGGTAGGCACTAAGAAGTGGTAGGCACTGAGAAAAGGTAGGCACTAAGAAGTGGTAGGCACTAAGAAGTGGTAGGCACTGAGAAAAGGTAGGAACTAAGAAGTGGTAGGCACTAAGAAGTGGTAGGCACTGAGAAAAGGTAGGCACTAAGAAGTGGTAGGCACTAAGAAGTGGTAGGCACTAAGAAGTGGTAGGCACTGAGAAAAGGTAGGCACTAAGAAGTGGTAGGCACTGAGAAGTGGTAGGCACTAAGAAGTGGTAGGCACTGAGAAAAGGTAGGCACTAAGAAGTGGTAGGCACTGAGAAAAGGTAGGCACTAAGAAGTGGTAGGCACTAAGAAGTGTAATGAAGGATTAGACTTTACGTTAGACTTTTTATTAGACCTTCTATTAGAATGGATCTAAGTTTTGAAAGGGATTTGGTCTCACATTAGTTTTGCGGAAGTGGGAAGGAGGTATTGTTCTTGATTCTCCTAAACATTCCGATGAACCAATTGAGAATCCATGAAAGTATCATCGCTATCTAGAAGTCTAGGTTAAAACTGAACTAAGGAAACAATAAACTGTTGAAGTGACGGGCGCATTAGAAACGCCAGACATTGTTTTGGACGCTCGTGTGCACTGGAAGAAGGAGAGGATTGAGACGCTGTGTGCTGTCACGTGGTGTGTAAGCTAAAGCGTTGTCACGCGTTCTCCAGTGAACCTGCTACTACAATGACTGTTGTAGAGATTCAAAATCATTCTCTCAGTGCAAGTTTATTTATCAACAAGATGGGAGATAATCTCGCTATGACCGTAGTGTAGGTTGTTGGCCCTTAGCTACTTGCAGTCACTTAATGGAGACCAAACTGGGATTTGTTTTAAATTACTCATTGTACACAAATACTTTTACTTAAATGGTGGTTATTACAACCAATAACATCAGAAATGATGTGAAACATTTTATAATATATATTTTCGTAGATAACATTTGAAAATTAAGACTGAATTAAATGTTAAAGAATTGTATGTTACATAGATGTATATTATGTCTATGTATGTCCCTATGTGTGTCAATGTACTAGAGATCTTCCTGTGGATAAAATTGAATTATTTCGACATTTTTAAAAAGGACGACAATAAGTACAAAGTAAAGAATCATTCAGAATCGCACAGGAAAAGCAAATGTTTTAATATGGTTGATTTGTTTGTTTTTCTTCATAACAAAAACAGACTTCCCAGTTTGCAATTTTATTGCGCGAATATAATGTTCTTTAAAGTAAGTGTTAAATATATGCAGTAGTTTCTATTTGATAATCAACTTCGTAAACCTTATAATTTAACCAAGTATTTATTTCCTGATTTTTTAGTAGCTCGTTCACGGAATATTCCAAGCTTCGGTGTGGCACAGTACCAAGTACATTGTACGTGGTCAGTAGCCCAAACAGTACCAAGTACATTGTACGTGGTCAGGAGCCCAAACAGTACCAAGTACATTGTACTTGGTCAGTAGCCCAAACAGTACCAAGTACATTGTACGTGGTCAGTAGCCCAAACAGTACCAAGTACACTGTACGTGGTCAGGAAGAAAGAAAGGGTTGCTAAGCCAAGACAGTACCAAGTACACTGTACGTGGTCAGGAAGAAAGAAAGGGTTGCTAAGCCAAGACAGTACCAAGTACACTGTACGTGGTCAGGAAGAAAGAAAGGGTTGCTAAGCCAAGACAGTACCAAGTACACTGTACGTGATCAGGAAGAAAGAAAGGGTTGCTAAGCCAAGACAGTACCAAGTACACTGTACGTGATCAGGAAGAAAGAAAGGGTTGCTAAGCCAAGACAGTACCAAGTACACTGTACGTGATCAGGAAGAAAGAAAGGGTTGCTAAGCCAAGACAGTACCAAGTACACTGTACGTGATCAGGAAGAAAGAAAGGGTTGCTAAGCCAAGACAGTACCAAGTACACTGTACGTGGTCAGGAAGAAAGAAAGGGTTGCTAAGCCAAGACAGTACCAAGTACACTGTACGTGATCAGGAAGAAAGAAAGGGTTGCTAAGCCAAGACAGTACCAAGTACACTGTACGTGATCAGGAAGAAAGAAAGGGTTGCTAAGCCAAGACAGTACCAAGTACACTGTACGTGATCAGGAAGAAAGAAAGGGTTGCTAAGCCCAGACAGTACCAAGTACACTGTACGTGGTCAGGAAGAAAGAAAGGGTTGCCAAGCCCAGACAGTACCAAGTACACTGTACGTGATCAGGAAGAAAGAAAGGGTTGCCAAGCCCAGACAGTACCAAGTACACTGTACGTGATCAGGAAGAAAGAAAGGGTTGCTAAGCCAAGACAGTACCAAGTACACTGTACGTGGTCAGGAAGAAAGAAAGGGTTGCTAAGCCAAGACAGTACCAAGTACACTGTACGTGGTCAGGAAGAAAGAAAGGGTTGCTAAGCCAAGACAGTACCAAGTACACTGTACGTGGTCAGGAAGAAAGAAAGGGTTGCTAAGCCAAGACAGTACCAAGTACACTGTACGTGGTCAGGAAGAAAGAAAGGGTTGCTAAGCCAAGACAGTACCAAGTACACTGTACGTGGTCAGGAAGAAAGAAAGGGTTGCTAAGCCTAGTCCCATCCTCCTCATCACGTTCATTCACTTTTCAATATTCGATTTTCTCCTTTCCCCCCAACAGTTAGAGTGGACAACTTAAATACCGGTAATACCTTACCTGGGGCGTAATGAATTTGTTGATGAGTTTATTCAGACCGTTTCCCGTGGACGAAGACTTCTTCAGACCTGGTGTCTCCTGTTGCCCTGACAACGTCTTAGATTTCTCTTTGCCCTCTACGCACAGACTGGGCAATGATGACTCCACGGACTTGTGGCCAGATTTCTTGCCCTGGTGTTCACTCTTCTTACCGTTCTTTACAGAATCACTCTTTTTATGATGAAAGGAGAAAGTGTGGTGTTCAGACTTCCTGATTTGAGGACTGCTGGGAGCAGACTTCACTTGGTTGTCAGGTTGAGGAACCAAGAGCCTGCTCATTGTTGAAGCTAGAGTTGCAAGGAGTTAATCCACATTTTGGAAAGTATACACGCACAGTTATTTTCCTTCAATACAGAAATAATTTTTACCAACGGTTAATTTCTTGGACTCTATGCATCGATTAGACGCCAGGACAGACGAAGACAATGACTTCATGACAAATACAATGGTAGAAATGTAATGCACAGCATGATCCAAATAAGAATAAGTTAATGGACATACAGACACACACACGTTCAGAGTATAGTTTTTTAAAAAAAAGTCAATTCTGGTATCAAATTAAACTATGTGAAGCTACAGAATTCCTGCAGTCTGTGAAATGACATCACCTTTCCTTATTCATGAACAACACCTTGACTGATACGTCAATTAGGACTGTCATGCTGTAACACACAGTTGTTTGAAGACCAACTTACAGGCAGTGCAAAAGGACAGTTATAGGCCTACAATAGAGAGAAGACAAATTGGAGGCTGTGCTTTTTCTTTTTTTTTTTTTTTGCATCTAGTGACTACATTGTTTTGTTTAATGACAACTATTGTTTGAATTTCTTTTCAAACCTCAATGTGTGTATGTTATCATGGTTATTGTGTGTGTGTGTGTGTGTGTGTGTGTGTATTATATACATACGTTTTTATCAGAATGAGACAAAGATTTCATAATAATAATAATAAAATGATAATAATAAAGACTCAAGAAGCAGTCCTTGCTGAACTTGATTTTGTAAGGTTTTTAAAAATCTTTAGTTCTGTACGGTGCCACTGGTTGTTTCTCATTTTGTTTTGACTGTCAAAATGTCAGAAGAATGCTTTAAAAACTAATAAAGAAAGCGTCTTCTTGTTTATATCAAGAGTCGAAGAGTGTTGCATTATTGGACGGAAGAAATACACATTTAGTTTTAGCAATGTTCCGATGATCAATTCAAGTACTATTTGACATTCACATTGGAAGCGATGTCGCCACTAAAACACAAAACTTCCTGTAGATCTTGAAGTTGATCCCAAACTGTGTCAGTACCAAAGCTACTAATTTAATTTATGTTCACATGGCATGCCAACTTTTATCCTAAAAATAGCTTCGCTTAGCAATTTGATGATCGTGACGAATGAACGAGTTCTGCTGAAAGGCAATGACCTGTTAGTTGGTCACTCCATGATCTAGATTTCCTGGACGTTTTAGTGACCACATCACATACACATGAACACGCGGAATGTCACCCGCATAGACCCACACTAAGGTCAATGCTTTACAATATGTACTAAAGAATAAGCAATGAGCTCAACTAAAGAACAAGAACTGAAAATTTCAAAATGAACTAAAGAACAAGAACTGAACATTTCAAAATGAACTAAAGAACAAGAACTGAACATTTCAAAATGAACTAGCAATGAACTCAACTAAAGAACAAAAAAACTGGACATTTCAATATGAACTAAAGAACAAGTACTGAACATTTCAATATGAACTAAAGAACAAGTACTCAATTGAACACATTGACCTAAAGAACAAAATGTACGACACTGACTCTAAGTGCTGCACGTCTGTTTGGAGGACACGCGCACTTCTACTGAAGAACAAGATTGCAGAGTTTACTTTCTATTTTAATCTTCAGACTTCTGTGTTCATACTACCTCCCTTATTTCCTCCTAGTACATAATTGACACTGTCTCTTTCAGAAGCGCGACTATAATGGAGGGCTCCGTTGTTTTCTCCAGCCGGCAAGCTAGACTCGGGGGAAACATGTGCACTGACTTTATGAGTAGGACACGTGTACAACTTGGAATGGATTGGCTTCGATTTATTATCAGACAAGTACAGCACTGGCCTGATCACTGCAACTCCATTCATAATGAGCGTCTATGGGTTCATTGTGTGGACAGACGTTTACAGAGGTCGGATATGTCCCGAGGGCCCTACTTGAGTTTCACTGGGTGTAGATTATTGGAGAAATGACAGGTTTAACTTCACCTGGCTCTATATACAGACATAATGACCTGTTACGTCTAGAATGGAAACCAACACAAGCCTAATTACACGTTACGGAAGACACGAATACAGAAAACAATGCAGGAGAGAATACAAAATTTGTGTGGCAAAGTCGGTTCTAGAGCTAGAGAAGCCCGAATAGATGTTTTGTTTTACACAATTCTTTTTTTTTTTTTTGTTCGTGATTCTTTTTTTTTAATTTTTAATAAAATCTGACATGTAAGTTAGTAAATCACAAGTGTTCTGAGATTGAAAGAGGAAGGTGGATAAGGACATGTGTGCGATAAAGAGCTAAAGAGATGTGTGTTTGTATGAATGAAAGAAAGAACAGGAGAGACAGAGAGAGAAAGCTAAGCTGCTTTACTGCCTATAGATATCAAAGAGAAGGAACTTAAGAAGCTTGAAGTTACTGGCCTATATGTTGCTGTGTCGTGTTGACATTTTGCCGACAACCAGACGACAAATGTACGTGTATTGACGTCATCATTGTAAGTCAAAAGACCCCCCCCCCCCCACCGCCATCATTACGTTCATAATGAGGCAACTAAATCGAAGGCTTTATCCAAGAATGTCACAAGGAAGGGGGGTCAAGGTCGATTCTGTCGTCACAAGTTTGCTAAACTAATCCATTTATTGAACAGAAATTATAGGAAACCAAATCTTCGCACAAAGCCTCGCGACACACAGTCATCATTGTAAAACATAGAGCTACAGATAACAAGACATGGGTCCCGTGTGCTCTGTGTAAAGTACAGCAAACACATATACAGTCAAAAGCCAAGATCGTAATTTCCATAGATAAATGCCTTGCCTCCTGCATTAGTTACGGGTCACAGAGATCAAGTCAATTTAGCAGTCATGGATTTTAAATGCAGACCTTCAATATTTAGTAAAGTCAAGATATTATGTACTCAAGACATATCGATTCTTAGTAAAGTCTTGATATTATACTCTGAAGATCTTTCGATATTTAGTTAAATCTTGATATTATGTTCTGAAGACCTTTCGATATTTAGTAAAGTCTTGATATTATGTTCTGAAGAACTTTCGATATTTAGTTAAATCTTGATATTATGTTTTCACACTAAGTCTTGTAATAGATCCGCTATGATCATTTAAAAAATGTTTATGCACACAATGGAAGACAGAACGAGGAGTGAGAGAATGTAGAATATAGAAGCCTAGAGCTTCCATAGAGATATGGAGGCATACAAAAATCAACATGGTAAAACCATCATGTGTCACAATACTTATGTAGTATGTACGTGTCAGATCTCGACTATTCAAACATTTCATAAAAACAAATCTCACGACTGGTCCTAGAAGCAGAAGACACACACAGAGGGCGGCCCTTGCTCTACATTATACATTAACAAGTACAAGACGATGACATCGGGTATTTTCAAGCTTCAATGAGAAAGTGGAAATAAAATCAGGCTGATCGAATGAATCACTACAAGACATGTTTTGCCTCTAACTCTGGTTCAAAATATGTCTTTTAGACCTTGCCATTAATCATTGTAATAGATAAGTGTATAAGATTTTCAATCTCTTATTGGAAAGTATATATAATCGTATATCAAGTAACTTATATGTCTTTTATCTTGGAACTTTTCTTTATCTTCAACTGAATGTGTTCTCTATCCTGTAACGTGTTCTTTTTATTGGTACTTATGTTTTCTGTATCTAAAGCCTGTATTACATCTATGTTAATTAACTGGCAATCATTAGATTGCCTTTCGTCACTACATGGGAATCAATGTATACATATTGGTGGCGAGACAACTCAACACAAGGACTATGTTCTCTTGTATTGTTTTCATTCACCGCCATAAAACTGACAAAGCAAAGATGGAAGTGTTAGGACAGATTTCAATAAAAAAATAAAACAGAATAGGATGAACACCATGTGAAGAGGTCAACAGCAGAGTGCAGTTAGAACAAATATAGTAGCAAAAGTATAGATCTAGTGGGAACAGTATCGCCTAGATCTAGCAGCAGGAGTATAGATCTAGCAGCACGAGTATAGATCTAGTTGGTTTGCGTGTGATGAAAGATCAATAAGCTACTAGAAACAGATTGGTAAAATTCAATAAGAAATTCGCGCTTATGATACAAATAAAATAGTTACATATTACGCAGGTAATCTTATAACGTGTAACACACACTAAAACATATATATATATATATATATCGACTGAATTTACCTGTCATATAATGTTTGGAATCGACTGAATGCAGAACTATCAAATACACGGTTGTATGTTACAGAATGGAAGTATCACTTGACTTCATGTGACTGATTAGATCTAAATGAGTGGACTCAATTTCTGGAAGTTTTATGACACTCGTGCGACAATGTTGACTACTTACATGAATATACTGAATGAGTTTTGCTATATCGTATGATGTTTGGTATTGACTGAATGTAGAAATATTAATGGCACGGTTCTAAGTTACATGAAACTATCACGTGAACTCATGTGACCGACTAGATCTAGGCCTATATGTTGGATGAACTCAAAATTTCTAGAAGTCTTTTTATGACACTCGTGTGGCATTGTTGACTATTCACAATAATGTATTGAGAGTTACGAAGACACTCCTCAGTAAAAATAGAAGAAAAAAAAAACAAAGGAGAAGGAAGACTATTACGAAATACTATGAGAGAGAGAGAGAGTTAGAGAGAGAGAGAGAAAGAAATTCACACAATGAGAATAGGAGTCTACTAGAATCGTTAAAACAAATGACCTAATTACACAAGCACAACTTTAAAACCAACTATCCAACTTTAAAGACTATATATCCAAGTCCTCGTAATCTATCCGAAAGGTTGAGAGGCACGAAGTCACTAAAGAACACGCACACATATCATAAGAACACGCACACATAAGAACACTGGTAGCAGCAGGAATGTATCCGGACATATTGTTCCGCCGAAGTCGACATAACTCAGGACACCACGTGTCTATTACATAATACATGAAATATCCAGCGCGTGCGCCAGGACACTGTACTCATCCATTGTATGATCTGTAGCCAGGGCAGGCCAAGTTCCTGGTGTCAGAAAGACTTTGAGATCAATACTAACGGCACCGTTCACAGCTGATCGCAACCTAACTGTTACGTAGTGGAATGCCAGGTATTGACAGAGGTAACAACCAGGCCACCCCCCTCCCCACTCTAGCGGCAAGTCCAGAATATAAATGGGGTTAATCTACAGGTATAGTGGTTAGGTCAACGTTGTCTATAACGCAATGGATGTAAAGAAGGGAGCGCCCACCGTGAACAGATCACCATATGCCAGATGTGACGTCAGTAACATGACCAAAAAGAAAAAAATATATCTGGGAAGAAACCATCTGGACCAGTTGCCTAACTACTGTAAACCAGTGAATGACCCACTGGTAGATGTTTCTGTCCTATCAAGCGAACATGTCCCGCACTAAGCCCTAGATCTACGAAAAAGGGAGGCTATCGTATTGCACAATGTGCAGTGTGAGTTAACTAACTTGGTGGAGTGATGTATGAAAACATATGACAGAACCTATCAAACAAGCTGAATGCTTCACGCAGTTTAGATTTCAGCTATACAATTGCTTTTGCACCTACACTTTGAGCAGAAATCTCGTAATTTCTCACGCCACATCACACCCCGCCCCCGTTCCCCCAGATTGCGGCTCTAGGGAATATAAAGGTGTAGTCAACTGTGACGTCAGTCCTGCTACGAGTGATGTGCATACACAGTGAACCGAAGCCCTGTTGGAATCTAGGCCAATAGATATGTCCTTTTCAAATGTGCTAGTGTGTGCTAATGACTCTTTAAAGTTTAAACTGTCGTCTCAAACGTCAAAAATTGACTCTGTGTTTGGAATTCGAGGGCGAAGTCTTGAGGAGAAGCGTTGCTAGGGTTGGTGTCAAGCGGTGTGATTAGTTATGGTGTCAGCCCCACTCCAAACACATAGTCGGATTTGAGAAGGACAGACGGGGCAACGGGGACTCCACAAGAAAAGAGACTTCAAAAATAGAGCTAAAAAAAACAAAACAAATTAACGACTTTTCTTTGTGGAAAAATAGGCTATAAGCTCGTAAATGTCCATTCGCGGAAATTTCGTTTTTTTTAAATGGTATTAGGCTTAACGAATTACTACATTCTTTGTTGAAATACATGTATTTGTTGTCAATAAATTTCTCTAAGACTTCCCTAGAATTTTTTTCTTTTACTCGTGGAATATTTGGGGCCCTCCAGACTTCCAAATCCGGCCCTGCCAATCCCACATTTCCTAACCTAACTTTTCACAGTAAAATCTGTCCTTGATTAGAGAGAATTACCTTCATTCATTGATGGATACGTAGCTGTCTAATTTGCGCAGATTCTTTTTTTTTTATTATTATTTAGTTGGTTTTTTTTCGTACATAGTATCCCTTTGGTCGGTTCCACACGGTGCGGTCCGCACCCTCTAACCCCACCCCTCCTTTTGTCACACCACCGGTCTTAAATGGCTGTCATAATACACAAGTTTTGCTTCAATGTTACAGTTTGTATGCTGTTTAGTTTTTCTATGCCATTATTTCTCAGAGAACAAGTCTCGTGCACAAACAGTTGAGCTCATTAATAGTCTGTCGTGTTGTTTTTTTAAAGTCGTTAATCCTGACGTCATTAGTTTTCTCCAGAATTTTCCAACCTTCTCGCGTACTTAGAACAGCCTCACAATACCAAACACGTAGCCAGAGGTTGAAACTTAGAACAGCCTCACAATACCAAACACGTAGCCAGAGGTTGAAACTTAGAACAGCCTCATAATACCAAACACGTAGCCAGAGGTTAAAACTTAGAACAGCCTCACAATACCAAACACGTAGCCAGAGGTTGATACTTAGAACAGCCTCATAATACCAAACACGTAGCCAGAGGTTAAAACTTAGAACAGCCTCACAATACCAAACACGTAGCCAGAGGTTGATACTTAGAACAGCCTCACAATACCAAACACGTAGCCAGAGGTTGATACTTAGAACAGCCTCATAATACCAAACACGTAGCCAGAGGTTGATACTTAGAACAGCCTCACAATACCAAACACGTAGCCAGAGGTTGATACTTAGAACAGCCTCACAATACCAAACACGTAGCCAGAGGTTGATACTTAGAACAGCCTCATAATACCAAACACGTAGCCAGAGGTTGATACTTAGAACAGCCTCATAATACCAAACACGTAGCCAGAGGTTGATACTTAGAACAGCCTCATAATACCAAACACGTAGCCAGAGGTTGATACTTAGAACAGCCTCATAATACCAAACACGTAGCCAGAGGTTGATACTTAGAACAGCCTCACAATATCAAACACGTAGCCAGAGGTTGATACTTAGAACAGCCTCACAATATCAAACACGTAGCCAGAGGTTGAAACAAAATGATGACAAAATGATAATGAATGGAAGTTTGTATTTGAAGCGCATACCAGACTACCAGGCAGCCACGCATTTCGCGTTTGTCACCTTTCGATGGAGTTAATTTTTAATTCACATAGCTTCAGATGATTTCATTTTGAGTTCAACAGTAGAGTCCAAAGTAATTTGATTTGAATATGTATTACTTATAAACTCGTTCAAAATGAATTTGTACACATTTAGTCAACACTTTTTTGTCCTTTTTTTTTTTTTACATTTTGACGGTTAGAAAAATATTTACTAAGTGATTCAAATAAAAGTATTTTTTAAAGAAAAAAATAGTGCGTGGTTGGGGTGGGTTGTACTTGAAATCTACCCACAGAATGTTTGTTAAAAAATCAAGTATGTGTAATAGACACATATAAATGTTTGCGTACGTAATGACTGTAGCTCTATGTTAATGACTTCATTCCGGAGATGTTCCTGTTATCTGCCAACTACAAGGCAGCTTATACAGGAAGACGTGACGAGATAATCAAAGAGAAACCAGGTATGAGGTCACGTGGCTTTGTTTACGCCTTGCTGTCTGCTGATTGAATGTAAACACTGGCTAGAAACATTAGTCAACAAGTTTTGTGTTGCTGTATTAACCAACTCGACTTGTAGGGTGGGACGTCATAACAATGTTAAACCAAGGTTTTCTTATAACCGGCCAGCTAGCTGATAGCTTCCAAAGTTTTGAAAGATTTAGAAAGTCTCGGAACAAAAACGTAAAACAGAAAACTTTTCATTGTATAGTTTAGTTGAATGGAGTAACAAATACAACAACCCGAATCAAGGTCAATTAAAAAACAAA
This sequence comes from Biomphalaria glabrata, assembly GCF_947242115.1. Taxonomy (NCBI): domain Eukaryota; kingdom Metazoa; phylum Mollusca; class Gastropoda; family Planorbidae; genus Biomphalaria; species Biomphalaria glabrata. The sequence continues at coordinate 25,325,076 of NC_074715.1, forward strand.
ACCAGAACAGAGAGGTTTATAATAAATGAATATTCACATTTGACTGAGCAAAAACCATCAATTAAAGGACCAAACTTTGAGACACGTCAGGACATAAGACTAAAAGGTCAAGTGGCACAAATACAAAAACAACCTCATAAAATACTCAGAAACATAGATAAATGTACAGTTCTTATTTCGTATGCTAGGACGATTTTTCTCGTGTCATTACTGCATTGAACGAGTTGCCAGTCTCAACACTGATTTAGTCGGGTGACATTTCACATGTCTAATTACCGTGCATGACTAGATGAACTCATAGACACGTGTAGGACGTAAATGTTTTTAGGTGTACAGGGTAAACTACAGGGTAAACTACAGGGTAAACTACTTGCTCGTGTGGTAGGAGCGCTGGACTGTCTCCAGTGGTCTCAATGGTCCAGGGTTCATCCCCCATCGTCCTGCAAAGGTTTGGGTTAGGATTATCTTCAACTCTGAAGGAAGATCAGAAACATGACAAGCACAAACAAGAAAACAACATTTTAATTTTAAAAACAACATAAAAAAGTGATTTTTTTTAAAGACTATTGCACCTTTATGAGGCTGACGTTGTCTCGTACGAGCGATATTTTACTGAGTGATTTAAACAAAAATGGGACATTTTGTATCCCTTCCCAAGTTAAAAATCTTGGTTAAGGGAATGTATAAATTTACTCAGAGCATATAATCTCCTAATGATAGACCTATAGATCCAGACGAAACATCTATGTATTTATTTAATGATTAGGGCCTACAAGAGGAAATACGTATGTCTGCTCAAGATAAATATTGTCTAGATCCCAGCCAATTAATTTTTTGAATTATACTTTGAAAAAAAATTATAACGGTCAAACTAAAATTTTCCAATTAGCTAGTAATTCTATTCCCAAAGATATAATCAGCTGTTTGAAGGAAAATCGTTAAGAAAACCGTATCTACCCACCAACCCTTTTTTTGTTTTTTAAGTTTTCACGCTGAAAAGAGTAGTTGTAATACTAATAATAAACAATTGAGCTTAGAAAGTTTCTGATGTGTAGTCTAGACTTGAAGACCTAGCTACTAAGTGACAGTTTCTGGACAGACTGGTTCATTACCTGGTCGTGCTTTTGACTCGCACAGCGCACTGCTCTTAAAGAAATTTGTTGCTACTTACGACCAGACCGAAGGAAGGAAACCAGAAGGCCGTTGTGTTTTATTGATTAGATAAAAGCGTGTTCACTCTCCCCGCATCTTTTGTTCCATAACTTTGTTTGCGATTCTTCCATTACAAGATAAACAAATACTCCAACAAGGCGTCGACATTAAAGAGCTTTAAGTTCTAAATTTAGAATAGCATGGTCCGCCCCTCCCCCTTTACTTACGTACTGAATGGAGTTTTTCTTTTTGACCTGGTTTGTAAACACTATCCCTATGTCTGTCAAGTACACATTTTGTACACGCTATCCCTCTGTCAAGAACACATTTTGTACACGCTATTCCTCTGTCTGTCAAGTACACATTTTGTACACGCTATCCCTCTGTCAAGTACACATTTTGTACACGATATCCCTCTGTCAAGTACACATTTTGTACACGCTATCTCTCTGTCAAGTACACATTTTGTACACGCTATCTCTCTGTCAGGTACACATTTTGTACACGCTATCCCTCTGTCAAGTACACATTTTGTACACGCTATCTCTCTGTCAAGTACACATTTTGTACACGCTATCCCTGTCAAGTACACATTTTGTACACGCTATCTCTCTGTCAGGTACACATTTTGTACACGCTATCCCTCTGTCAAGTACACATTTTGTACACGCTATCTCTCTGTCAAGTACACATTTTGTACACGCTATCTCTCTGTCAAGTACACATTTTGTACACGCTATCCCTGTCAAGTACACATTTTGTACACGCTATTCCTGTCAAGTACACATTTTGTACACGCTATCCCTCTGTCTGTCAAGTACACATTTTGTACACGCTATTCCTCTGTCAAGTACACATTTTGTACACGCTATCCCTCTGTCAAGTACACATTTTGTACACCTTATTTTTCCCGCTTCCCTCTTTGGATCAAGTTGAAACTTTGCACACAATTATTCATTGTCCTTAACAAAACATGAATCAACACACAAAAAAAATAATAATTTGAGAGAATTTATTTTCTTAATATTGGAAAAGGGAAATAAAGCTAACAGTACTGAGATGTGCTATAAAATGTGCAGCTTTTTCCTTTATATTAACTTTTTAAGTATTATTTTTGTATTTCACATGTTTTGTCTAAGTAAAGTTGATCACTACTTTCCTATTGTGTACACACTAGGTGACTAGCTACATCCAAAACAGTTTGCTATTGTTTAGTTTAGTTTTGGGCATTGCCTTCATTTCCATGAGAATCTGCACTAGACATTCATTGGAGGAAAAAGTGATTCTATTCTAGTCCCCGATGTGATGCTATTTCTTTCGACGATCCTACAAGCTGACCGACCATTGCTATCTGTTTACTCTGAACTAAAGACGAACACCAGTCCAAATGTCCATTTCAAGCAGTTACCGGATATGTAATTGTAAATACTTCAATCTAGCAACTGTTTCCTCGCATTTCCTACCTGTATCCATGTTATAACACACATTTGTAACAACACCCCGACAATTATAAAACCTAGTAGACATGAAAAAAAAAAGCCACATAGTTTCCAATAATTATGTCTAATCACTCAAGAGTCATCTAAAAGTAAAGATGATTTAAAACACAGCGCCCGGCCCCTTCCCAATTAACTGTTACATGTATTGAAACGTTTAGGTGCCAGAAGCTGGTTAACTCTGTATAGTGCTTGTCATTTCAAGTTTGCAAAGAGTAGTGCATGGTAGGTTCAGACAAGATTTTTGCATCCAATGTGTTTGTAAGTAGAATGGATCAAGCAACTGCTGGCCGTGCGAGTGTGAACACCTTGTCTACATTAAAAAAAAACAAGGTTACAAAGACAGTTTATGTGGAAACACAAACTTAAAATCGGCCCCCTAAGTGGTCCTCCCAGGCAGGCTTCAATATTTTCAGAAAGAACATCCAAATGAAATTATATCAAAGACAAATGAGAGATAAGAATGGAGAAAGAAGGTTGACAGATCTAGTGTAGTGCCCCAACGGTGCAGCAGATCAAAGGATAGGTGCAAGTGAATGCAAAGTTAGATGTGAACCTGGCCTAACTAGTTCCCCTTTCAGACCTTGTGGTCTATAGGGCAGATGATTTAAAGTTCATCTGTTTTTTGTGGCCTACGGTTAACGAGGGGGTCATGCAGCCAGCACAACGACCAACCACCTTTACTTTTCCCCAACTAATGTCAGGTACCCATTAGAGCTGGGTAGACTCAGAGGCGCCCAAGGATTCCGAAGTTGAATATCCCAGTCTTCACCAGGATTCGAACCCGGGGACCCTCGGTTCTGAAGACAAGTGCTTTACCACTCAGCTACCGCGCCTCTCCAGGCCTAACTGAAGTCTTATAAATAATTTAATTGTTTTGAAAAGGCTCAATCTCTTATTCGAATCCTTTAAAAAAAAAAAAAAAAAAAAAAAATATTCCGCATAATAAAAAAAAAAAAAAGAAAAAGTTTATAAGATTACTATTCGTTTTAAGTTAGGTCTAACTTATAATGCATACTAATTAGCTTTTTCTCTTTAAAAAACTGCTTGCATAACTGATTTTAAAAATTAGATTTTTCGCTTTCAGGGAAAAAAAAGTAGCCGTTGCATCAGAACTTTCAACGGTCTAAATTATTGTGATGTCGGATTTTCAATATCTTTTCTAGTTTACGAGATCTAAACGGGACGGGCGGACAGACGGTCAGACATTTCACACAAAACTAATAGCGTCTTTTCCCCTTTCGGGGGCCGCTAAAAAAGCTACATATACCACCATTTTGTCTTGTTATGTAACAATTGGTCAATTGTATTTGTGCCGTCTAATTATTTTTTTTGTTAACAAACACATTTTCACAAAAGCCATATTATTTATATGCAGATCTAATTAGATTAGATACAAGCCAATTATGTCTAGTTTCATCTTAAAGCTAAACCAAAGCTTAGGTAAGAATATTGAAACATGAAAAGCTATTAAACAAAAGACTTAAGTGAAGACATACATGCAGTTGGTCACCACTGGTCTAAACTAAATTCCCGGTAATAAATCGTAGACTAATAGATTTACGTTACCATATGGTCATAAAGGAGGGCGGGGGTATCAGTGACACCTTATTGACACTAATCAGCAGACCAACCACGTGACCACGGTGTAAGATGTGTTAATGACTCGGTGTTGCCAAAGACGAACAACAAATGGAGAGTATTTGTTCAATCATTGGGACTAGGAATGAAGTGAAAGGCTAGCCCCGAGGAACCGTACGCATGAAGTCCCAACTCTAAGTCCTATGAATGAAGTGAAAGGCTAGCCCCGAGGAACCGTACGCATGAAGTCCCAACTCTAAGTCCTATGAATGAAGTGAAAGGCTAGCCCCGAGGAACCGTACGCATGAAGTCCCAACCCTAAGTCCTATGAATGAAGTGAAAGGCTAGCCCCGAGGAAGCGTACGCATGAAGTCCCAACCCTAAGTCCTATGAATGAAGTGAAAGGCTAGCCCCGAGGAAGCGTACGCATGAAGTCCCAACCCTAAGTCCTATGAATGAAGTGAAAGGCTAGCCCCGAGGAAGCGTACACATGAAGTCCTAACCCTAAGTCCTATGAATGAAGTGAAAGGCTAGCCCCGAGGAAGCGTACGCATGAAGTCCTAACTCTCTAAGTCCCATGAATGAAGTGAAAGGCTAGCCCGGAGGAAGCGTACGCATGAAGCCCTAACTCTCTAAGTCCCATGAATGAAGTGAAAGGCTAGCCCCGAGAACTAGCTTTACCAACGGCTCATTTTCTTGTCTCTAAGTAGTCTTAGCTAAATATTCCCATCTATCCTCCAATCTCTAGGCGTAGTTCAACAATGTTTTTTTATTCGCGGCTCAGACCAAGAATGCCGTCATATTTGTATCATAGTGCCGTTTATTTGTTGTTCAACATGACTTATTTACATGTCCCCCCCCAAAAAAAAAAGTAAGATCCGTTCACTTTTCCTGGTACATTCTAAATTCAGAGTCCACTTGTAGTTTCTTCGGCTCTCTCATTTCATAAACGTACAAATGTTAAAGGTCATAGTACAATTCCACCAGAGAGAAAGTGAGAGCCCTAACGTAGGTAAAATCAATTTTGAAACCTTTTTTTCTTCTGGGGAAAAAAAATGGGGGAGGGGGGGGGCTACACTTCTTGATGTAGATAACAGGAAAATGCGTTTCTGCAGTGAAGAATGCAAGAAAGCGAATTTGGCGTCGGGGTTGCGCCCCTATCCCCACTGGGGGAGCTTCCAGCGCTCCCACAAACCCCCTAGCTATCTAGGGAAAGGCCTCAACATGGCTGTTTTTTTTTTTTTTTTTTCAAATAATTTTTTTTGACTGCGATCCTCAAAGCCTGTATTTGAACGTTTATTCTTACTGTATGAGTAGTTAACGTCAAGCAATCCACCACTGAGGACCGGCTGCACCTATTTGTTTTCTTTGACAAAAAAAACACTGCAAATATGTATTTTAATTTTTTAATTTACAATGACAGTACTAAAAGATTTTTTGTGTAGAGAAATGTGTGTGTTAATTGAAGGAAATCGGTACATAAACCAGAGGCGGCATTAGGGAGTGGTGAGGGGGGGGGGGGAATCAACCCAGTCCCCGCGTCTTGGGGGCCATAAAGAGAATATAGGTAATAATACTGAGTATAGGTAATAAACCAAATCGTAGGCTGTCCCTGCGTGCTAGCCGCACTTGATCTACATATGCCAAAACCATATCTGATGTTTACTAAAGGTTTTTCTCACTTTGATCTTGATACAAGACACTAAACAAAAATACAATTGTATAAGTATTGTCACTATAGTTTTAATATGATGTAAGTGTATACATACACACCACTAGCGGATCCAGAACTTTGGAGTGGGGGGGGGCGATTTTTTTCCAAACCCTAACCCTAACGCCCAGTAAACCCTAACCCTACGCATAAACGTGCATACAGCGCGCGCGCGCGCGCACACACACACACACATATATATATATATATATATATATATATATATATATATATATATATATAAATATGAGAATAAAAAAAGCAGCATTTCTCAACCTTCGGCGAAAAACAAAACAACTGGGGCAGCGCTATAAGGTTCTCTGGTGAAGTTCGGGGCGAAGCCCCGACGCCATAAGCGTTTTCTTGCTTTTTTCACTGCAGAAACGCATTCTCCTAACAAGTACAGCTCATTATTCACAATGTAGTTCCTGACAAGTACAGCTCATTCTTCACAATGTAGTTCGGGGCGAAGCCCCGACGCCAAAAGCGTTTTCTTGCATTCTTCTCTGCAGAAACGCATTCTCCTGACATCTACAACTCATTATCCATAAATGGAGTTCGTGGCGAAGCCCCGACGCCAAAAGCGTTTTCTTGCATTCTTCTCTGCAGAAACGCATTCTCCTGACATCTACAACTCATTACTCATAAATGGAGTTCGGGGCGAAGCCCCGACGCCAAAAGCGTTTTCTTGCATTCTTCACTGCAGAAACGCATTCTCCTGACCCGAAGCTCATTATTCATACTATTAAAAAACGACCTTTCAAATAATGCTATACTTGAAAAATATTCCAATTTGAATTTATAGACCCATAATACATTGCATATAAAACTGATTTGTTCCTTGAAAAGATAGGATACCCCACGTATTTAGATTTTTGCTTTGAGGATCGCCGCCGAAAAAAAACTTATTCGATAAATAGTATTCAAGAAAACTCTAGTATAAATTGTGAGTTATAGTCCCAAATTTATTTAGCTAGAAAAATATCAGATTGAGTAAAGGTTGGGAAAACTTTATTTGAGTTTAGAACTTATCTCAATCATGACTCTTATACTGAAAAATTTCGTTTGAATTCTAACTTTTCCAATGCAAAGTCTTTCTTAAAATACTTATGATAACTTCATGTGAAATTACAAAAACTCTGTCTGGAAATGGGAATGGCGGTAGAGTGAAAACGATTAATCCTCGCTCCTTTACTAATTTCTGCTAAAGATTGCATTTGGCATTAAAGAATAGGTATGGGGCGACTCGATATAAGAATTTAATTTATAGTATATATAAATTATATTAGTGACAGATTTTTTTAATTTTGTAATTTCTTAACTATAATACAAAAAGAAAAAGTATTGATTTGTCCGATGGGGGAAATGCGATTGCATGTACCGCCCCTCCCACCTGGTACAACCCTTTTTCATTTAAATTTACTAATGATACAATTTGAGATTAGAGTGTGGTACGACATATTTACAATGGGTCACATATCAATACGTAGTTTATATTATATAGATATTCAACTAATTTTATTCACAAACTATGATTCTACACAAAAATAGGACCGCCCCCCTCAGCACTCAGAGGGCTAGAGTGGGGAGGGCAGTACATGCAATCGCCCCCCCCCCCCTAACCCCACCGAATCGGCCAAAATACCAGAAAGGGAGCGACATAATATAAAATTTATATATTAATTCATCTAATTTTGTTCACAAACTATGATTTCTCAATAAAAACGGACCGCCCCCCCCACTCAAAGGGTTTAGGTGGGAAGGGCAGAAGAGGTATTCGTCCCCTCCCCCCACCAATCGGCAAACAGGGAACGACATAATATAAAGATCGGTTAAAATATCAATAACAAGTTACAAGGATATAGATATTTAATTGATTTTGTTAGCAGGCTGTGATTTCTACCAATAAATTGGACCGCCCCCCCACTCGAAAGTTAAGGGGGGGGGGGGGGCGGGATTGATACCATCGCCCCCTCCCGACCCCACCAAATCGGCCAACATACTGGGGGGGGGGGGGCGAAATAATCTAAAAATAGGTTGAAATATAAATAATTAGTATATATTTTTAACATAAGTAATAAATTCGTATACAAATTGTGTGAATCCTATACTAAAGTTCGTCCGCCCCCCCCTTCGGGGGGGGGGGGGGGGGGGGGGGGGTCGGCCGAGTGGGGGGGGGGGGGGGCGATCGCCCCTACCGCCCCCCCCCCCTGGATCCGCCAGTGATACACACACATTTTCACATCACAGCATACAAATTGAAAACAAAGTGAGAAAAGAAAACTGCTGAAATACGTGAAACGAAAGGGTAAAAAAAAAAAAAAGAAAAATTGCAAAAACTGAAAAAGTTTTCCCTTGTCTGAGCAAGAAGATCTTAGTGATTTTTTAAAATTCTCCTTACAAAAATTATGTTGATGTATTTTTTCTGATTGCAAAGCTGCAATTAGAACTTTTGATGTTTACTTTGAGCAGCTTAAATCGACTATATTATAAACTTAAAAAAAACAACAACAAAGGGGAGGTAATTCACTATAAATGTCTTTAGAATTTTTTGGACACTTTTTATGTTACCTTGTTTTTGTGTGTATGTCGCTCGGTGTTACTATCAGAAGTGTAACACGCAAAAATTCAAAACATTATTTTTAAAGAGAATTTTTTGAAAGAATAAGAAAGAATAAGAAAGTATAAGGAAGTACTAGCCATTAAAAAAAAATCACTTGAAGTTTTATGTCAGGAAATTAAGGTATTAACTTAGTTTCTTTTTTAAACCCAGTAAATTATCAACTATCCCTCGATACTCCTGCCTACAATGTTTAATGAAGTTACAAATTCTACGATTCATCAGATTCTAATATTTTTGTTTCAAGTTTGGCCGTGAAGAGAACCTTAGACATATGTCCAAAATTTTTATGACTCCAAGCCAAAAAACATTTGGGTGCCAGTGACCAATATGATATTAGGGCTCTGTGATGTTAATGATACAATGTATTACATAGTGATCTGAGTTTACAGTATTGAACTAAGAGTACAGATTGATATGCCAGTGGTTGGGACTACTAGTGAGATTTGTTTCAGCTATTAACTTCCTGATTCTCTAACTTTAAATAGTTGTTTGATTAGAAGGAAGCTGAGTATTCAATGAGTCAGCAACTCAAAAACCTTGGCTGATTAAGCAAAAAACTCTTGATAACAACCTTAGCAGAGAGTGGAGTGAGGATCAAAACTATGGTAACAAATCAGATAATTATACAAAAGGCCCCACTCCTGCTAAAATCTTTACAGCACATTGGGTGTCAGATGAAATGTCATGGTGACCAAGTTGAGAGGTCAAGATTAACATCTCTGATAGGACCAAACATGCAGGTGAAAATAACTTAGAGCTCTTGACTAATGTGTGTTCAATATGTGCATATGACTTCCCAGATTTATGCCTGACACTTCCATTACTTTGTTGTCATTGACCAATAAAAGGGAAATTTTATGCATTGTCTCCCTTCCCCAATTATTTTTACCAAGTAATAAAAACAATAACAAAAAAGTTAGATGTTGTTGACATGCATATATAAAACTTAATCTCCCTCTTCTTTTTTCTCATTTTTTTTTTTTGTCTGAGGTTTCAAATCAGTAATACTAAATCTGAGATGAACCATGCAGTGGTCTCCAGATCAGGTAGTTCTACATATATAGTTATCGGAGGGCTAGGAGCCTATTGATAAAGTATGCAGCTTTGAAGGACATGGTTGGCATTCTCTGGTTTGCATGTACAACAATGTTTATAATTGATCTAAACATATGACAAGCTAAAAGTGCCATATTCTCTGAGTGCTTGTTCTATTACACTTAAAATGAGTTGATTAACCTACCACATATTTCTTATCTTCTTCCCTTGTTACAAATTCTGAAATAGTAGCTTGTGTTTTCCCAAACTCTTCTGGAGCTGAGTTAACTTTACTCATCCTAAAACTAGTTCGAAACAAAAATTAAAAGGTTAACATTTACACACAAACAAAATGCAAAAGTTATTTTGAGCATTTATTAACTGATATTAGTGATATATTTATAAAATTATGTTTTTTACATCAAAAAGTGTTTATTGTACAATTAGGTAACCTTTTTCCTGTTTTTGTAGCCTTTACATGAATACAAGAAAATTCACATAAATTAGGTCTAATATGATTAAAATTAAAGGTTAATTATGGGCTAGTTTTAAAAAAATGCTGCTATATGCAAAGAAAGATTTTCTGTTTGTTTCTGACTACAACAATAAAAGTTAAAGTTAATGAAGGTTTAGTTGCTATGGCTTTTGTTATTGAATCTACATTTAAGTAGAATACAATTGTCAAAATTAACAATTCACATCACAGAATGCAATTAAAAAATTAATGACTATAATATTTAAGGCATTATGATTATGACAACTCAATAATATTTATCCATTTCTAGCGAATAAATTACGTTTATTTTTAAATTGAATTTTATAGACTGTTGAGGTACAATCAACAATGCAAATGGTAGCTATTAGAATTCGTTTATTGTTTACAATAATAAATCATTAAATGTTACAGTTGTAATAAATTTTCGCATTAAAAATGAAGATATCATTATATATATATTGACATTGAATCGGGTCTTAGATTTGACCATCCAAAATGGTTTCTTCTTTCAATGGTTTAAAGAGACATGTGGACTAGACCTACCCGGATCAGTATTGAAAACTGGCCTATCTTGAATCTTGTGTTAAACTTAGATCTGCCTGATTTATCTGCACGCGAGCTATATCACTTTCTCTTTGGGTGCATAGAACTAAATTAGTCTAAAAAGATTTATTTAATGAATTTAAATTTATGCCTAAATCTACTTACTAAAATTGTGTAAAGATGAAATTGTTTAATTTGAATTCCTTGTAAATAAATAGTTTTGTAAACTTTATTTCTGAATCTATTCAGGCATGCAAACTTCAAACGGGTAACGCCCCCACACACAACACGCTTACACACTTTTTGTTTAGAAGTGGATGACCTCTGACTTTTGACCCTAACCCAAGAATGTTATTTTTTTTCCTGTTGTATTAATTTAGAAGCAACCTTGATTTAAAATAATATAAATAATAATTTATTTAAACAAGAGATTAATAGAAATTAACTTATAATACATATAATAATTTTAAAAATTTTCCTCGTTCCTTTTTTTTGCTCGTAACATCCGTTACAAATAGTTTCTAACCAAGCCACCATGGCGCCGACAACAGAGGTAAACAATGTTTTGTATCAACATATTCTTATATTGGTTTCTTCGTCTATTGATTGGGGGATAATAATTTATATTATGCTGTTCGCTTCTGATCTAGAAGTAACTAGATACTAGTGACACTCTAGTTTCTGTATAATTATAATAAATCTAGATCTTGTAAAGTATTACTTAGTTATTACTATTATTAATAAGTATTAATAATTATTATTAGTGATTTAGTCAGGTCAGATCTATCTAGTCTTGTGTCACACTAGTGTGTAACTTACTAACTACTAACTCAACAGACTCAACTGTAATTAGCGTAATACATTTTTAACATTACAGTAAATTGAGTGATGATGAGTGTATTGAAATTGAATCATATTGATTATTGAATGATATTGAATGTGATTATAAATTATTTAATTTATTAGACTGAACTTCTGAGGCTACTATTTATATAACTAGGCTAAGACTTGTGATGCGCATTGACAAGACTTCCACAGCATATGGCATGCACATAAATGCCGAAAAAAACAACAAATTATGACCAATAGCCAACAGGGCTTTAAAAGAGGCATCAGTATTGCAGGTGAAAAGCTGACTAGTGTTAACAGCTTCAAATACCTCGGAGCTATTGCCTCAGATGAGGGAGCAAAACCTGAACTCCTGGCCCAAATAACACAGTCCACAGCCCTTTAAAAACTGAAAATAATTTGGAAAGACAAGGGCTTGGCCCTCGGCACCAAAATCAGACTGATGCGCTCCCTTGTCATGGCCACATTTTTATATACTTGCGAGTCTTGGACACTGACTGCAGAGCTAGAGAGGAGGATCCTAGCAATGGAATTGAGATGCTACAGAAGGATCCTAGGCATCACTTTCAAAGACCACATCACAAACCAAGAGTTTAGAGACAAGTTACTGCAGCGAATCGGACCCCATGATGACCTGCTAACTATTGTAAAGAAACGCAAGCTTAAAATATATGGCCATATTACAAGATCCACGATGCTCGCAAAGACCTTCCTTCTGGGAACAGTACCAGGAAAAAGAAGAAAAGGCAGACAGAGAAAGCGATGGGAGGACAATATAAAAGAATGGACGGGCCTACCATTGATAGAGGTTTTAAACAAGGCAAAAGACAGGGAGGAAAGGAGAAAGACGGTCGGCAAATCTTGCTTGGTGCCCCAACGTTCCCACAGACTAAGGGATAGGTAAAGGTAAAAGGTAAAAGACTTATGACTAAGTCACTAAGTTAAGTAGGGTTAAGAATACACATGCAGTTTAACATTTACCACTGTGAGACCAAAAATGTAAACATGTCTACATGGTCAATCCTTAACCTGTTGAAGTAGGGAGGTGAAATACAAAATTTAGCTTTAAAAAAAAAACAATTTTTCGTTAGTACATCATTAAAATACATTATTAGAACTTTCCAATGGTGTATAATTAGTATAAATTATGACTGTATGTGCAACAGTTAGAAAGTTATGTTGTTATTTTTTTGTGGTGTTTTGTCCTAGCATTTAGCACAATGGTGAATGGAACAAGTGAGAGGATAGTTTGTCACTAGCTAAGTTGGGCTGGGCTGGGCAAGACACAACTCCAGGTCAAAAGTTCGAGTTCGAAGTTGAGTTTTGTAGATGATAGAAATTTAATAGTAGATCTAGTATTAGTAGTAAATTTCTATCTCACAAAGCTGATTTGATTAGTATTTATGTACCTTACTTGTTTAGATTGTAAATATTGAAGGAAATTAAAAAATTATCAGGTCCTTAGATACAAGAAATGTCAGAGTGGTTTGGACAAAATGGTGGTATTGTGATGGCAGAAAATAAACTATTTTAAAATTGTGATCAAAATAGTCTGAAACTATTTGTTGAAAAATGTATAAAGTATTGTTTAATATTATGCTTGGTATAATAATTGTATTCAATCTAATTTGTAATTAAAAATATTTAAATGGGCTTTTTAAAATGTATTTTGTTAATACATTAATAAATGAGGCATCACCAGCTTGGGCAGAATATAGAGTGCTTTCTTTCATGGGTCTAAAAACAGAATGATGAGCACACCAGTTACACTTCATTAAGCATGATGAAAATATCCCATCCATGGGGAGAATCAACAAAAAATTGTTATGCCTGAAGATTTATTATGAAGAATATTGATAATTGATAACTTTAATAAATGGTTTATACATGAATTTAAAATATCTTTTTATGACTGTTCTTTTTTAAATTTACTGTAGTCATTCTCAGCATCCAGATAATAAGCTGCATTAACTCTTTGACTCCAGAATTATTTTTCACACTCGGACGGAATTAATGTTTTTTGCCTTTTCGAAGTGAAAAAAATGCTTTGATTAAACTTTTTTATTTTTTATTAGAAAATTATATATTTAGTATAGAATTAAAAAAGGATTGCATGCCTTTTAACATAGGACAAAGCAATTTTGTAAAAAAAAAATTATTTTTATATTAATGTTTGAAATTTAAAAATACAACATTTCAGACTGTGAAAAAGCCTTCAGGATCTAGATCTAGACCTGATCTTCGAAAATTTCATGATCCATATTGAAAATAAATATTTTTTTAATCATATTTATTGAAAAAACACATTATTATTTATGATATTTATTCATATTTGCACATAACTTTATATAAAAACCATTTAAAAACAAATAAAGAAAGATTAGAGCCTTTTTAAGACCACACTCTTTCAAAAAATCTTTCACTGTAAAAACACATTGAAAGAAGGAAATTCCAGATGTTTAGCAAAGGGAAACCATTCAAGATAATGTTTAAATAAAAAAAAAAACATAAATGGGAGAAAAAAAAATGAAAACATAAATTTAAAAACATTGATGTTGCCAGCGTTGATCTGAGCTTTATAGCTTGGTAAAATCAATGATGGAATGGTCATTACGAAGTCAAAGAGTTAACATATATCATAGAGAAACTGAGAAACATAATAATGGAAATATGTATGCATAAAGATAACACAAAATTATGCTGTGGTAAAATGAATCTGTGGTATATGATTTCAGGTAGGAGATGAAAAAAGTTCCAAAAATACAATTATCTTCAGTTCTTCCAAAAAAGAACTCTTCAATGTCAACAATGGACTCAAGACATTAAATAGAAAGTTGAGGTCCTCATGGCGACTAGTCTTGTAAGCAAATTTGTGTTTTTGTATTTCATTTGTTTGTTGTTGTTGTGCTTTTTACAATATTATTTTGAATTCATAATTTTTTAACTAAACTTTTAATAATTTTCAAACATATTTCATCTCTATAAATAGTTAGGCTGCATTTAGGTGTATGTGTACATTTGATATTCTGTTATGTATTCATGTTGTATTTTTGTGTATTTCTTGGTGTACATTTGTTTGATAACTTGGCCTATAAAAAATCTTTAGACAAAGATAAATATTTAAGGACTTGGAAGAACCATTTCACTTTGAGTCATTCTGTGCAATGCATATCTATCATACAACTATTACCAGTATTGATCTTATTTTTTTATGAAATTTGCATATCAAATAATCATTTTACTTAGATCATTGGGAAAATGACATTAGTTTTGTTTATCTAATCAGAAATAAAGATGATATTTCACCTGACAAGCTAAACCAGGCCAGACTTTTCGTTATCCCTGGACCAAGGGAAAAATTCACTGCAGCTGAGGTAAATATTTGTATCACTATCATGTTACATTTAACTTTTTAAATTAGACATTATTTTATATTAATATTACTACTTTATAAAAAAAAACTTTTATTTTTTAGTTGTAAAATGTTCATGTTAATTTAGTGTTGTTTTTTTTCAATGCAACAATATTTTAATAAGACAAATGTTTTCTTAGTTTTCTGCACTAAAAGCTTATGTAGAATCTGGTGGCAGTGTGTTAGTCTTGCTTGGGGAAGGTGGAGAAGCAAGATTTGAAACCAATATCAATTTTTTTTTAGAAGAGTTTGGTATCATGATAAATAATGGTAGGTTATAATACAATCTTTAAAGAAATTAATATATGCACAACTTATAGTTTTTTTTAATATTTATTAATAAATTCTTTGTTGATTTACATCTTCTTTCTAATGTATTTTTCATAATGCTAACATTGTCACTATTTATGTCATAGATTCTGTTGTGAGAACATCCTATTACAAATATTTTCATCCAAAAGAAGCTCTGGTCACAAATGGAGTATTAAACAGGTAATTGACTACCTTCAAGGTTGTGACTGCTTTTTGAATAAAATGTTAAGAGGATTTATTTTATTTTGTTTTGCTTGTGAAATTTTGTGTCCTTGTGTTAGTGTTTTACAAAACTTTCTATGTGAAATGCAGTTTCTTCATCTTTGTTCTTTCTTGACTGAGAGAGTTTCCTTCCTGATATCTAATCTTAACTTCATCAGCCAAAAAAAAATGTTTGTGCTCTTCCAGAAAATAATTATAGCTTTTATCTAGCGCTACTTTCATGCTAATAGCATGCTCAGAGCGCTATAGTCCAATCTCATTTGTGGACAAGTGGGGGGTATTTTGGAGAAGGTTTTCCGTGCTGCCTTTAGGCTCTCAGTAAACACAATTCAGCCCAAGTCAGGTGCCAAACCTCGAGTCCCTTCATAGGTAGCCAAGCCAAGTTCAAGCGTACTTAGCCTCTCGACCACACTTCCTATGCTCAGTTCATTGTTTTTGTTTTGTTTTACACACACACACACAAAAATCTTCTAAATTTATGTGTTTATTCTGAAACTTTGATCTCAGACAGAAAACATTCTACACTACTTTCAAGAAGAACATTAAGACCTACCTTTTTAAAACTTAAGATTAGTTTGTCATTTTAGCTCTCGTATTTATGTTTGTATTGTAATCACAGCGCCTTGAGCCTACATTTTGTTTGTTAACAGTGCTTTAAATTTTTAAATTATAAATAAAATTATTATTATTATTATTCCTTCTGTATTGGAGATAATGACTTCAACCGAACAACTATTTTCTTTCTGTATGCACTTCTCTTTTAGAAAGTCTACTTGCTAAATGTACTTTGGGTAGAAACTGATCATTGTCATTTAGCTTCTTCTCTTGACATGGATGTACTTAAATCACATAATATAGAAGACAGTTTAGATTTGTTTATTTTGAATCACTCATTTGATTCAGAACACAACAAAAACATGTATAGTAGGTCTTGTTGAAAACTAATATGAAAAGCTTTTCATTTTAGTCAAATATAAAATATCCCCACTTTTTGGAAAATCATTTTAATTGGCCTTAGCATTATTTGTAAGTGGACTCTTTCTTATTCAGTAATCATCAAATCTTTTTTTCTAAAGGTTTGGTTTCCCCATATTCATTAAATTTTTATAAATTATTTATAAATATAATTCTAAACAATTTCAGGGCAATTAGTCAAGCAGCTGGCAAGGTGAGCTTTGGTTCTGGAGATGAAGATGGTAACAATGCTCAGTAAGTAACATAAGACAACATTTTATTAGACAACATCTTATAAGACAACATTTGGTAAAGAAAGAATAACATTTCAAGAAAGTTTTTTTAACATCTTCAATTAAAACCTAGAGTCTGACACTCTAAACATAATAATATGCCATCTCTAAAGTACAGAAATCTGTCTTGAATTAATTCTCTTCTTTTATTGTTGTCAAACAGGGCACTGTCATTTCTCTATCCTTATGGAGCGACTTTAAATGTTGCTAAACCTTCAGTTGCTGTCCTGTCCACGGGAACAGTTTGTTTCCCACTAAACAGACCAGTTTGTGCTCTTTATTCTTCAAGGGTAAATATTTTAACATGCATTCATTTATACTTTTTTTATATTTTTATACTTTTTGATATTTATATATGTTAATACATAGCTAATGTAGTTCAACCGAGCTATTTCTACTTCCTAGCAAGGTAAAGGTAAACTAGCTGTGCTTGGATCCATCCATATGTTCAGTGATCAGTACTTGGAGAAAGAAGAAAACAGCAAAATCTTGGTATGTACACTTTTAACATTTTAATCAAATTTGTATTATGTAAAACATATCTTGTTGAAAAACAATATAAAAATCTTTTTAACTTAAATATGTAATAATAAATATTTATATTAATACTTCTGTCCACTAGGATGTTCTGATACATTTATATTAATACCTCTTTCTACTTCTAGGATGTTCTAATACAGTTTCTCACAACGGATGACATCAAACTAAATGCAATAGATGCTGAGGACCCCGAGGTATCAAATTTTGGTCTCTTTAAATTCTTGAGAACTCCATTTGTTGCTAATGGTTATTTTGTTTTTGTTTTTGTTTTTTTTCATTTTAAATTTTGCTGTATGATTTGGTTTTCAGATCTATGATTACTGCCAGTTACCTGACATTGCCAGGTTGTCTGAGCAGTTGAAAACTTGCTTGCAAGAAAGTGATGACATTCCAAGAGATATCACCACACTTTTTGACAACTCTATGTTTAAACTTGATACATCCCTGGTGCCAAAAGCTATCAAGTAAGTCTATTTTGATTGTGGGCACTCCTAACATGTAGTATTTAAAGGGAAACTCTAATGTTTTGACAATTTTTGATATAATATGTTTTGATTTACAGATAATTAATATATTATTCTTTTCTTTTTATTTAATAACTTAGTAATTGATTTTTTTGTGTGTGTTTTTTTTTTTTGTTTTTGAAGTAATTTTTTGAATTTCCAAAATGGTTAGATTTTCACAGGGTTTCTATGTTCTACCAGAAAAGTTGGTTACACACCATAGTAGACTATGATTGGCCTACATATGTATGTATATCTGGCCAGGTTATTGAAGTCAGTAGGACACACAACCTATTTTTTTGGGAGGGGGGGGTGGGGCAGAGATCAATTTAAAATTAAGAGTCTAGAACTAGAAAGTTATCTAGGTCTATCAATTTAAAGTCAAGAGTCTAGAACTAGAAAGTTATCTAGGTCTATCAATTAAAAATCAAGAGTCTAGAACTAGAAAATTATCTAGGTCTATCAATTTAAAATCAAAGTGTGTGAGACTATCATAGTCTATGGACTAAACCTAGCAGTCACTGTAAGAATGAAGCAGTTACAACTTATGTAAGAATGAAGCAATTGTAACCTTTGTGACCTATTTTGAAAATACTGCACCAATCCTATTGGTTAGATCTAGAGAGGAGTGACGTAAACAATGTGAAATCTCATATTATCCTACTGTTGTTAATTTTTTTGGATGTGAAGAATTTACAGTTTAATTTATTAAAATTATAAATGTTTCTAAGCATCTAAATAAAAAATGGTATGATATTTACTATTACAACTTTTTACACAGAATTTAAATTTGTCATTAACTCACATTTGAAAAACCATCCAAGTTTCCTTTTAAGTAGAATGTCATGTTTTTGTTTCTACAAGTTAGGACACAACATCACTTACCCCTGTCCTTTAGTCAGTTGGACCATTGGGGTACCAAACATGATCTGTCAACTGTCTTTCTCTATTCCTCTCAGTCTTATGCCTTGACTTGAATCTCTTTCAACGACAGGCCCGTCCATTCTTTGATGTTGTCTTTTCACTTTCTGTCTGCCTCTTCTTCTTTTACCTGGTACTGTTCCCTTTTAGAAGGTCTTTGCAAGCCCTTAGGATCTATGATATGGCCATGCGTTTTTTTAATAGTGGTCAGAAGGTCATTATGGGGCCCATTTGCCATTGTGATCCTGTTTCGAATTTCCTCATTTTGAGGTGATACCTAGCAACCTTTTATAACATCTCAATTCTGTAGTTAGCATCTAAGACTTGGCAAGCATGTCACCATGACCAAGGAGCCCTTCAGCCTGACTTTAATACCAAGGGCTGTGCCTTTGTCTTTCCAGATTTTCTTGAGCTTTGCAAGTGCTGATGTGGACTTTTGCAATTCTAGCCAGGACACATCGCATGACTTTTTAAAACTGTGTAAAAAAAAAAGATCCATCTGCACAAAGTGTACTACTCAATTTTTTAACAAGAAAAAATTTTGAATGTATTTTATTCAAACAATACTTGCTTTTAAATTTAATTTTGTTTAACATTCAGAAAATTAAAATTTTGAAAGTTTTTTTTTAAAAAAAGCTTTTTTTTTTCTTATAAAGGTCATATGAAGAGCTAAAGGTTAAACATGAACCATTAACTCTTATTACACCACAGTTTGAAACACCGCTACCACCTCTGACACCAGCTGTATGTTAAATCTTTTTTTATTATTTCATTAAACTACACATTTTTTTTAGGTCTATATTTTGTATCATTAATGTTTAGATTCTGATTCCAAAAATGACATTTCATTTTTTTTTTTTTCATCAGAAAATGGATATTTTCTAAGAAATGATTTAAAATTGATTCTTGCAGAGTAATCAAAAAATAAATATCTTTACTAAAGTGAAACTGACTGTTGAAGACAATCTTAGTCAAAGGAGAGCACTAACAAAAAAATTAAATCTACATATACATGCTTGTTTGTAAGAAGTGATGCAATCACTTTGTTCTTAGCTCAAATTTAGGAATTGCTATAATGACTTTAAATTGATTTAATTTGTATGATACTATTATCAAATACAATATATAATTCTCTCTTTGAAGGAAGAATATCAGTTATCTATAAGATACAATATAAACAGAGTACTTTTAATGATGACATAGACATTAATTGATGGGGCAAAAGCTGAATTGAAAATTCTTTCAATCATCTTAAGTAAAAGTTATATTATTAGTCCTGATTTTCTAATCTAAGAAATAGAATACTTATGTCTAGTCACTACATGTAACCTAATGCTGGTTTAACTAAAAAAAAAAAAAAACTTTTTTTTTTCACTGTCAATGCAAAGCTATTCAAGTAAATCTAAATGCTTTGCATAATTATCTCTACACTTTATTGACCTTATTGAATATTTTTCACATTGTCAATATTTTGTATTCTGAATTGCTTTGATACTAAATATTTTATCAGTCTGTTTCCTTTTTGTTGAAGGTTTTCCCACCTTCCTTTAGAGAACTGCCAGCTCCAGCACTGGAACTCTTTGATTTGGATGAGCAGTTTTCTTCAGAAAAAGTCAGAATAGCTCAGATTACAAATAAATGTAAGGAACATCTTCTCAATTATATAGTACTAATGAATTGTTTCTTCACTACAAATTGCACAATGATAGGTTGAATGTAAAGCAGCTAGAAAATTTTATGTATCCTAGTATCTTGGAAAATACTTCCGCAATTACATTTTAAAACATTGTTTACCTTTTACATTTTCATCATCATATTTTGTTTCATACATCATTCTCTGTTTTGTTTCGCTGTCAGATTAAAGAGTTTATTTTTTGTCCTGTCTTATTGTTTGTTGCTCATTTGTGTTGCAGGCAGTGATGATGATCTTGAGTATTATGTCAGAGAGTGTGGTGATATTCTTGGTGTCACACACAATCTACCACAAGAAAGTCGTACAGCCAAACACATTCTAGAACACATTTTCACACAGATTGTGGAATTTAAAAAGCTAAACCAGGTCAATAGATAAGTTGTTGTTTTTTTAGTATTTTTTTATTACTGTAGCTACTGCTTAAAAATTTGGTTAATATTTATAGCTAGTGTAATTTTTAGATTATAAATAGGTCATCCAATAAAAAAAAGTGTATTAAAAGTATTAATCTAATGCAGGGGTGGGCAAATTACTGCCTTGGGCCGCACTGTATTTTACGGCAGCCCTCTGACCCCTACAAAAATGTGCCCACAGATTAGACTTAGTGAAATGCAAATATTTAAAAAAAACAAAAGTGTTAAATATATAAATATAAATTATTGAAACTTCTTATCACTTATGATAAAGGTGCTAAATGTCATTCTAAAAAGTTTAGAGTAAATGATTATTGTTATTGGTAATATGTCAAAACATTCAATCAAAGACAAACTCAGGCCAGTATGTATTTAATGCTTTTAAAAATGTGTTGAAAGTGCTGGCTTTGAAAAAGATGGCTAGTGTAACAACCGATGACTGAAAGTTTTTGTACTAAATAAAAGAATACTATTCCAACCATAAACTCGAAATGGAGTTAACGGGAATGCTTGCGCCAAGCTGCATTGAATATCAAACCTATTGTTGACCCAGCCATCTCAGTGATCAAACGTATCATAGCTAGGCGTCTTAACCACAAGCAGTCCGGAAAAGTACTCGAAGATTTGGAAACAAAACATTTTGATGTTCAGTACCACAGTAGTATCTGCTGGCTTAGCATGGGCAAGGCATTGAGAAAAATATGGGATCTCAAGGAATTATGTTCTTTGAAGAACAAACTTTGTTACTAATATTTCTAATGAAGAGTGAAAGTTAGACTTTTCATCGGAAGTATTGCATTGGGTTGCTTGCACATGAAATGTATGTGCATGTGAAATCTTTTAAAACAAAGCTGTCCTATTTCTCTAGGTACCGGGTAAGCGAGTAAAAACAGGTTTTGTCATTTTCCTTTGCTGAAAGTTGAAACTATTTCTAGTGAAATGGTTGGATTTCTTGACTGTGGAATTTGAAAGCGAATTTTAAGTCGTCAAAAACTTGGAAGCAGTTTTCAATACCCTTAGCTTACCACTTAATGCAGAAGCTGATTCAGCTCCAGAGGACAAACCTCCAAGCAAATAATGAACTGTATAATTTGACATCCGTCACAAAGACAACAACTAGTAAGCTAGTTCCACAGTTTGTAATCAGTTAAATACTTTACATTAGGTACAACTACATAACTGAAATTTTGTGATGTAAAAAGGCAATTAAAAATTCAAACAAATATTCATAAAATAAGTTTCAGAAACTGCTAACTCTTGTAATACCTCAACCGAGAGTGTAAAAAAAATGAAATATAAATCTGTAATTGAGTATATACATGTTAACTAAAAGACATTATACACAGTTATCTACCGTATTTTTCTATTTTTCTAAGTTGTAAGTGCATATATATATATATAGAGAGAGAGAGAGAGATATATGTGCGGCCCCCCATTCCTAAATTTTTTTGTTTATGTGGCCCTCAATAGAAAAAGCTTGCTCACCCCTGATCTAATGAATACATCTCTATTTGCCTAATGTCAAATAGCTATTTAAATATGTTCTGTTCCACAACCACTGTTTGGGAAGGAGCTATATATGGTTTCACTTTCTTCCATATTTAAGCCTTTGATTATTTAAGAAAAAAAAAATTTCATTGCTCATCAAAACAAGTTGGATTATAATTTAGTCTGGTTAAGAGTCTATGTTAAACAATATCAGAGATCCTTGCAAATTTAAAGAGTTTTTCTTGATTATTTCAGGAGTCTCCTTATGAAGCTAGCATGTCATGAGTTGATACATTCACCCACTTTGTTGAGCCTCACAGTGTACACTGGAACTGTAGACATGTTGTTTTTATGATCTGACTTTTATTTATAGATTTGTTCTAGTTTCATGTGGACATAATATGCTGCAAGCTGTTTATATTTTGTTCCATCTCTCATTGTACATAAATACTTGATGCAGATATTTATTTTGTTTAAAAATAGCAGTTTAAGACATTTTTGCACCATAAGCCACAAATATGTTTACCTCCTAACTGATTGTATGGCCATTTAAAAAATTGACTTGAGGTGGAATTCAGATAGCATAATAAGTGATACCAATCCTTGTGAGCAACTTTACTATTCTGACTAGATCAGTTTTGACAGGTATGGAAAACCACAAATTTCTCGACCTATACGGTGACATACATGCACTATGCAAAATGGCAGGGTTTCTGTCCAGGGCTTTTGCATGAAAGGATTTTAAAACTCTCAATTCCTCACTCAAATGGAGTTTAATGATGATGATGACTTGATCAGAATGTCTAGGGCTCCATGACAACTAGTAAACAATAATTTCACTTTTGATCTGCTAATTACAAAGAATGGTTGTAATGTTTTGGTAAAATTTATTTAGACCATCATTTGGTTCAGAAATATTTTTTCTTAATGAAGATTGATTGATGTAGATAACATATTTATGTTTGGTATAAATATAACAGATTTCACCTGACTTGACATTACCTGCTATCTCTAAATGACATAAAACATCCCTTTAAACAAATTATTAAACCTTTTTGTTTTATTTTCCAAAGGCTCAGTTCTCCCCCTTTTAAAGTTTCAATGAAAATTAGGGATGGTAAAGGATTTGTTCCTCAAAATAAAAACAAAATCAACATCCAGCACAAACTTAGCTGTTAGATATTTC
Source organism: Biomphalaria glabrata (assembly GCF_947242115.1). Lineage (NCBI taxonomy): Eukaryota > Metazoa > Mollusca > Gastropoda > Planorbidae > Biomphalaria > Biomphalaria glabrata. The sequence goes on from NC_074715.1 coordinate 25,348,499, forward strand.
TTTTTAACCACTCATCAGATTACTGGCAAGATATAAGTCTTTGAACCAATAAATAGAAACAATAGAAATAGTAAGTTGTAATAGGAACAAGTTGGCTGCTCAGTTTAGTCTTTATATTTTCTGTTCCACCATTTGAGACAAGTCATAAAGTGTTATTTTACTTATCAACACAAAACAAAAGGAATTTTTGTTTATTACATGTCATTATCATAGACTGACAGCAACTATGCACATTTCTTTTGTAAATAATTTACTTTTTTAAAAAAAAAAACTTTTTTTTTGGTGTTTAAAAATGTTATTAATTTTTTAAAATAAATATTTAGCCTGTTGCCAGATTATCCACACACAAAATATATTTTAAAATAAAAAAATTTAGTCAAAATTATTTTTTTTGTCTGTGTACGTCTGTAAATTGTTACTCCAAATGTATAGAATTATTTTAATAAATAAAACAAGTATTTATAGAGAAGGAAACATCATTTGCCTTGGTCTAAATACAAATGTTAGTCTTGTATTTGCTATTTTGTTTATTTTATACTTGTGAAAATTCTTTAGTAACATGCCAATAATTCTGTAGAAATAAAGAGACTGAGTAAACACTGATACTGTATCTTAATAAAAAGATCAAAAACAAATTTATTTTTTTAGATTTTTGTTTATTACAAAACTAAATGCAGAGACATTTAGATAAAGTGACTAGAGAGTCTAAATAAATATAACTAGCTAGATTTAGTCAAAGTAGAAATAACTGTTTTCAGAATCCAGGAAAAAAGTTGTACTAAATCTGACAATTTGATATGGTTCAACAAAATCCAATTTGATTCAAAAAAAATATCACAATACAGCAAAATAAAAATGACACTCCCTTCTAATGAAGGCCTGAACAACCTGCATCAACAAATATTGCACAATGACTGAATGGAAAAGTACAACTAAAAAAAGGGTCTTACAAGAAATGACTTTATGGCTTAACAATTCATTCTCTTCTTAAGTCATTATTGAAAAGTTAACTGAGATTTTTTTTTTTTTTTTTAAAAAAGGATATTAAAAGTATTGCACAAAAAATATTTATTAAAACATAATGAATACATTCTAGACATGGCTAATGTAATGTCATTCAAAGAAAATTCTTGTAGCAACTTTCAAAATGGTGTATAAGACCAGTAGACACATTTTTTTTTTACAGAAAATGATATGGACATAAGTTTACTAAAAAAGATGCTTAAAAATTAATCTGAATTGTTAGTCTTTTATATTGGGAAAAAAGCTATTTAAAAATTCAAAATAGCCTTATATTTTTTTTTTGGAATGACTTGTATAATGAGGAATATTTAACATGAGAGAAAACTACATACAACTGTTGTATTAAAAAAATAAAACATACAACAGTAAAAAACAAAACAACTTCAAACCAATGTGGTAAATCAATATATAATATAGAGCTACTTTTGGTTGTTTTTAATAATATCACAATTCTATTTTTGTTCATCTGTAAAGTGGTCAAGCAAGGTTAATCAAGAGTTCAGTTTCAAAAGTATTTTCTGGGGGAGGAAGATCAAACTTTAGCTCATATTTTACAGGAGTTTTTTTTTTTATCGAGATTGAATCATTTACTATATAATCATGGAATTGCAAAGTATAAATATTATGCTTCTTGGAGTCAAAAAATTTCATGCTAAAAATGTCTTTGTACTTTAGGTACATTTTCAATGTTTTAATTAAAAAAAAAAAAAAGTGAAAACTAATGAAACTATTCTCACTGCCACAAAAAGATGCTACCTTTACATCCAACTAAACTTAGGAGATCATAAAATGTTATAAATAGGTTAACAAAAGAATACATGAAGTGTAAATTCTTTATTCCAACTCAAAGACATTGAAGCTAGTATTACTACATCAAGTCTGGAGGAAATGAAAACAACAAATGTTGCAGCCATTTTATTTTGTAAACATTTATAAACAATCAGAGCTTTATACAAACATTACAAGGATTGATACAGTCACTCAGTCCCAAGAATATCAATCTAGTCAAAATGTAAGACTTGTAGTGTTCCTATTTCGTTGTATTGACAATCACACGGATTCTTTTCATGTTCTATTTACCAAGTAACATTATTCAGATTTTGTGACAACCTATTTCAGTTCAACTGTTTTCAATGTAAAAGAACTCAAACCAGCTTTGCTTACCAAATCTGCAGAATTTATAGCTTGAATTCATTATCCTACAAAAAGTGAAGTAACTAATTACCTTGTTTTGAAAATAGATTGTAACTGGTCTTAATGTACTGGTCAAATATAGTTTTCTAGCTTTTCAAGATATAACTGAATTTTCAGAGCCAAAAGTAACCCATCAAAATCTTAGAGCCAATGTTCTGTGTAACAAAAAGTAAATTAAGACTGGGAGTATACTGAGGGTGTTCAAGACAACAAGTGTGGCTCTGTTAAACTGACATTTGAGAGGGACTTCATTCAGCGCTGGACATTTACCTTCTTCCTTCATGGTTCTGGCAGACGTGTCTTCATGAGCACAAGTTCCATTGATGATACGATAAGCTCCGCTGTTGACAACACTAAAAAACATACAAATAGCATCCATCAATATAAGAGTAAACACTAAAAAACAGATACAAACATCATCCATCAATAAACAGTAAAGACTAAAAAACAGATACAAACATCATCCATCAATAAACAGTAAACACTAAAAAACAGATACAAACATCATCCATCAATAAACAGTAAACACTAAAAAACAGATACAAACATCATCCATCACTATAAGAGTAATCTGAACTCAAAATCTGTCATTACTTTTTTTACTTCTTGGACTCTAGGCATTCATAATAACTGATTTTTTTTCCCTACATTTTTAATTTGTGTGTTGATGCAAATGTAAAAGCAAATATGAATAAAAAAATATTTTTTTTTACAAAAAACAAAAGTAAATTTTGTTACAAAACTTTCTTTAATTAAGGAAATGTGAAATTAAAATAAAAGACCTACCTGCGGGTTATCTTGCAATGGAAGTTGTAAAACATGGACTGTTTATAGACGAGCCAGTCCTCAATGACAAGAAGATAGAGATTTGTCTGCGGCAATGCTGTGACATAATACAACCCTGACATACATGGGCCTGACACATTGCCTGTTATCATACCACTGGGCCCTACATGTTGAAAAGTAATTAGACACAGAGATGAATTAGAATAATTATAATGCATTGATTTTTAAACATTAAATTAGAACATCTAGAGAAAAATAATATAAGAAATGCTAATTTGTTTAAATTGTATTTTAACACCAGTTTTCATTAAATTTCTGTCAAATCAGATTGTGTAAGAAAAGGACTATGTCATGACATGTTTTGATCATGAATGTATGACATTAATAGTGCTACCCACTAATTGTTTTTTTTATTAGGACTAGCTTGAATTTTAGTTTGAAAAGGAAACATATTGTCTATTTAGGAGAAAAAATTTTATAAGTTAAAAAACTTTCCACATCAAAAGTTAAACAAAACATTTTTTATAGAAAACTTAGTTGACAATATTTGTTATTCACATAGGAATTAAGCAAGACTTGTTGGCAGCATTTACTAAGACTGTTTTTTTTCAATTAAAAACAACAACATTCCACTAACGAGAACAGACACAACACACAGAGACATTCATTGAGTGACTACATGCAGATGTCTTGATCTTTTCATTTTACAGAATATTTCCTCACATTACCTAGTGCTGCATCATCAGTTCTGTAACTGACTACATCTTGGATACAACCAAAGTCATTGTAAAACTTTGGAATTTTTCCTCTATTCTTGTAATAGTCATCAGTGTCTTCTGGCGTTTGAGGCAGTCCATCCAGTGTGACCTGTTATATGCACAGTAAATAAGGTGACAGCTAGACACAATATAGTTGACTATTTACATAAAATTTGTTAAATGTTGTTGTTGTTTACATTAAATTGTATTCACTTTAGAAAAGCCTCTTCACATTTCAATACAATAGATGAGAAGTGGAAGAAATGTGTCCACCTCGACATACAGTGGATATAAGCTTAATAAATATAAAGGTTGATATCAGGTTTCAGTGTAGACTTATGAATTGTATGTAATGCAAAAATTTCTCAGAGCTTCTAGGATTTGAACTTCACTGTCAGATAGATTTGGTTGAACTTCACTGTCAGATAGATTTGGTTGAACTTCACTGTCAGATAGATTTGGTTGAACTTCACTGTCCGATAGATTTGGTTGAACTTCACTGTCCGACAGATTTGGTTGAACTTCACTGTCAGATAGATTTGGTTGAACTTCACTGTCAGATAGATTTGGTTGAACTTCACTGTCAGATAGATTTGGTTGAACTTCACTGTCAGATAGATTTGGTTGTCAACAAAAGTTTTTTTCTGAAACTCTATTTCACTATAAAGTGTTCCACTGCTAATAGGTGGCTAACAGTAAAATATTTACATGACCGAATCAGTTCAACATATCTATATCATATATTAAACATAAGTTATTCCTGTAACATTCAATATTCTACAAAGATCAAATTTTAAAAAATGGGGTTGTGACTCAAAAAATGGTTGGAAACCATTGTTGTAGCATTTGATTTTTAAATAAATAAACTACAGTCAAACTTACTTTTGGTTCATCAGCTGAGATACGACAGGAGCCTTGGAAATCAATGGATTCTTCTCGTATGATGAACTTGTGGTAGTAAACAAGATGTTTCATCACCTCCCCTTCTTTACGTCCCAATGTAACAGACTGATATTGTGACTCATCAAGAGCATTAGCAGTCAGAAAGTCAGGGTCCATAACCAAGTATGCAGATGAATCAAACAAATAGCATCTGGGAAAAAAAATGGAAATGTTGTATTGAGATCAAAGTATTTTCAATTTCAAAATAAAAATTGTTACAATGCTATATGCCGGGTTTCCACACTCAAGGTTAAAAAAAAGTTAAATTAGGACATAAAATTCCAAAAATTTACCAACAAAAATACCCAGACATGTATTTATCTGAACATTCTAATAAAATCAATAACAAATATCTACATACTTCAAAAGCAAGCACTCAAAATTCAACACTCATTGTACTAATGAAAAATGTCAATTGTTTTAAAAAAAAAAAAAAAAAAAAGCTAATTTCTCAATGCCATATCAACATTTTGCAATTATATTATTAGAATAAAAACAATGTTAATTAGCTGTGACAGGCTGATGAAAGGGACTGAAGGACATTTTACTGTCAATTCAGATTTTCAATTAAACCATTTTTTATTTTTCAACAATGTTCTTCTCTAAAGAAAAACATTGAAATTCATTGCCAATGTTTGCATGTGTTCTTAAATGTAAATTTTTACTTCATGTGCATATTTTATAGATTTCAGAGTCAAAATTCTTTTTTGTTTTTATTGTTTTATACTTTGAAAAATTATTCTTATATCTCCACATAAACAAAACTAGTAACTTACTGGACTTTCAAAATGGTTTCTTAATACAACCTTAAAAAAAAAATTATATCCTAATTTTTGTACAAATTAGGGGTGCACCGGATAGTCGCTCCGGCTCCGGCTTCTGCCAAATATCCGGCATTTTTTACTATCCGGTGCTATTCGGCTCCGGTCGGATATCACTACCGGATAGTAAACCGGATAGTAAAAAATACACCTATTTAATATGCATAAAGTGGACCTCGTTCCATTAATGTCTGTTGTAGAATGTATTAATGTTTATATGAAAACAAAATAATGTGCTTAAAAATAGAGCCTTTATGAATATGCACCAAACATCATTTATTATAAAGACAAGGAGTGTTAATAACTTAATATAAATAATAATGAAACTTTACATCATAAATGCGCTTTACATACAGAGCAGCAATGGCTGACACTTTTTTCAATTTGTCTTGACCTTTGAGTAGGTTAGTTAACATGTTAAAATGCTACATTCCTTGACTACGTCATGCTGACCAGACGTCTGTCTAGCTGTGCGGGTATATCTCCAGAGGTAGAGATGAACAAGTCCCACCCCTTTTATTTGTTTAGTCCATCACATTGAGTTTTTTTTATAGGCAGGTGACCACAAGTTCAATACGATGGACGTAGGTTTAATGTCAGCGTATTGACACTCTCTAGAGGTCACACCTTTCGAGGGAACTGAGTTTGTTTACTTAGTAGATAATCTTTATTAGGGGGGCTGGACTACCTTAGCGACACCTCTAAGGTAACCAGGTATAATTCCAGATGAACAGCTCCCTCCCCCTTTTATTTGTTTAGTCCATCACATTGAGTTCATTGAACTGGACTTCAAGCCAAACATCTACACGGGTATCCGGACAAAGAGTTGGCTTATTTGGAGAAAAATCTTAATCACGTGGTTGGGCAAGAGGCCACACCTTTTCAAGTGTGCCAAGTTACTTGAACATAAATCTCAATTAGTAAGCTGGACTAAAGATCACATGCACCTAAACGAGTGACCTTTAGCTACACAGAACACAAACCGCGAGATTATATAGCCCAGTAAGCCAGTAACTAATTATTTTGTAGAAGACACGACCAGGGCTATCTTTAAATGGAGAGCTTAACACCCCATACTCTTTATTTTATTTCTTTGGTCCTTGACACCCAATTTATTGATAGACAATTAGACATTGACCATTTTTAAGCCAGAATGAAAAAACACAACGTGCTAACAAAGGATATTACACTGTCAATAAATATTACGGTTAAATAATTTTTCTAATGTGTTAACTTGAATATTACTCTCGCAGTTAAGTGTCTTGATTTGATAACAATATTCTTACAATTTGTGACAGTCAATTAACTCCTTGTTATTACTATTTTTTTTTTTACTTAAGATGCGTAGGCCCAACTTAGCAACTGTGTATCAGGCTAGGACGACTTTTACACACCTGACATCCATAGGCTTACTATCGTTCCCTTTTGTAACTGAAACCACGAATAAAATAATTAATAAGTAATAATTAAGGAAGATGTTTCTAACATACATTCTTTGCATTGAATGTTTCTTACGTACGTTCTTTGCACAATAAAATAAAACAAAGATGTGCATGTTTGCGTATCTGTATTTTTTTGCCTTGTATTAAAATCTTTAGAAAGAAAGCTAATTTCATTGTTGAATTCTTTTGACTTAATAAATAATGGAAAACCTTACAGTAAATTTTTAAATCGCATAAAATAAATTGAACAATAGTACCTCAGTTAGATCTAGCAAACAAAGAAACAATATGCTGGAGCGTAAAAATAGAAAAAAACCTTGACCTCTAACTAGTGGACGGGTATAATTTATCTATTTGCTTGACTAACCATGCCAATGTGTTATCTTTTTTGACTGACACCCAACTCTATTGCGTGCCTATGCTCAAGGAAAAAACAATGCTTGATGGTTAACACAAACAACTATACACACTACACTAGGACTACATATGTTGGCTCACTAGGTATATCTGACCAGGTTGTTGGTCTGAAATTCATGAACACATACATCCGACCACTATACAAGGCAGATTGCACTTTACTTATGAGATTTACATTAGTAACTAGTTAAAAATATACTAACATTATTTACATTGACCTTCCTACACACATCCTTTTCAGTTGGTGGCATTTTTTTATTATAGCTTTTATAAAGCGCTACTTTCATGCTTATAGCATGCTCAGAGCGCTTTGGTCCAATTTCATTTGTGGACCAGTGGGGGGAAGGGGGGGGGGAGGGGGTATCTAGAAGTTGGTTTTCCGTGCTGCCTTTAGGCGCTCAGTAAACGCAACTCTGCCGGGTGTCGAACCTCGAGCCCCCTTCTAGGTAGCCAAGCCAAGTCAAGTTCAAGCTCACTTAGCCTCTCGACCACGCTTCCCACTTGTACATACACACAGACACACTCATGCTATTCAGATTATTAGAAATACCTATAAGCTTGAATAAATCAATCAGTAACAGAGTTTAAAACAATAAGGTATATAAAAGGAAAAAAAATAAAACCAACCAATATAGGTATGTTATTTAACAGTTTCGTAAAATGTTCAGCAACACAAGCTATTAACAAGACACTTAGGTATCCGGCCCCGGCCGAATATCAAATTTTACTATCCGGTCATATCCGGCCCCGGCCGGATATCAAAAATTACTATCCAGTGCACCCCTCGTACAAATCAATATAGCAGTTTTTAATGCTGAATTTTAAAAAAAATTGCAAGTTTAACCTTGAAAATATTTGTTAATAAACATAATTTATGTTGATAACTATAACCACTAGAAAAGCTTTATAAGCTTACTCAAAGATTTTTGTTTTAGTAACATATAAAGACTTGTGGTCATTGCAAATTTATTAACTCCACATTTAAGATTCCATATAACGAAACGCAATATAATGTCAAATCAAGTCTTGATCAGCCCAACACATTCAACACACACTCAACATACAAAAATGAAGGGGTAGAAACTTCTAATAGAACTTAGCTGTTTATTATTCTCAAATTTTTCCAGGTCATGTGGGAACCCTGCATAAAAATGCCGAAGCAGGACGTTTTGGCGACGCCGTTTTGGCGACGCCGTTTTGGCCTCGCCGTTTTGGCGCGAAGGTCGTATTGGCGCGAGCCTTTTTGGCGACGGGACGTTTTGGCGCGAAATACATTATGTACGTTTATTGTATTATTTTTTTTAAAAGAATTATTCATATCTATGTTTTGCTTGAGTGTGTGTGTTAACTCTTTGGCTCCGGAATTAATTCGGAATTATTTGCCACTTTTGGACGGAATTAATTTTTCCGCCATTTCAGAGAGCGCTACTTTGCTTCGATATAACTTGTATAACTTTTTTATTTATTATTGGAAAATAATAAACTTGATATAGAATTAAAGAGAAATGGATGTTCTTTCCATTTCTTATGTTTTCTAGTTTGCAAATTATGTTGTTTTTGTAATTTTGGGTTTTGAATATAAAAATTAAAAATGAAAAACTCACCAACTGACATTGAAAATATCCATCCAAGTGCATGTTTAAAGAAATTTATTGTTCAAATTGAATTGAAATAGCTTTTTTTCTCATTTTTATCCATTTGTTTACAGAACACCACAGAAGAAACAGCAATAGATGCAAAAAATAATAAACTGGAACTAATAATCCAATGTCACTACTTTAACGAAAAAGGCCATAAAAAAAGCAATACGCTTGGAACAAAACACTTTTACCCTAAAACTAGTCCAACTGTAAAGCATATATATATTTATAGTATTTTCTTCTAAAGTTCTTCATGTACTTAGTATATAAATATTCCTTCTAGTTGTGATATTCATGGAAGCAGTCAATATGAATGTGTGGGTTCGACTCCCATCCAGCGCAAACATAAACCGTTCTCCCTGACCCAAAGTGTTTACATACTCTGTCTTTCTTTATAGTTATAGGTCTCCATTCTCTGAAAATGGATCTTATTCTAGCAGGGGTGTTCCATTTAATCCTATGGTCAGCATAGCTATTTATTTTGCTAACAAGACTATCAACAATGTGATTGTCAATGAAAAAAACATTCCATCTCAATAGATGCATGGCTGACTAAGTCTAGGTTGACAACCCAATTTCTTGATGGAATAAATCTGAAATTGTTCTGTTTCAGTGCCTAGATGATAGATCTAGAGATCTACATCTATCTGATTAGATTTAGATCTAGATAATGTAGAGACAGCTAAACTAGTTCTAGATCTACATTGAACATTAGCTGGGGGTGGAGCTGCTTCATCAGCTAATAAAATAAACTTCATCATTACTAGGCCTAGGCCTAGGTCTAGACCTATAAATTAATTTACTAGATCTAGATCTATATAATTAGATTTATCAATATCACCATCAGATGAAACAAAACCACTGTCATCTGAATTCTTATACTTCTTTATCAAAGAAATATTTAGATCTACAAAGTTTATATGGCCTTGGTTGAAGCTCCATATTAACAAAAAACACGCACACAGAAAAAATAAATGTCATCTCTTTACAAACTTCGTACAAAATAAAAACACGTTAAATGAAGGAAATTCCGGATGTTTAGCAAAGGGAAACTATTCTAGATAAACATTAAGCAATAAAAAACAAGAATTGGAGAAATGGAAACGAAAAAAAAAAATTTGAAATAGCCGATGCCCCCAGCGTTGGTCCGACTTTTTTCCCCTTTTTTAAAATCAACGCCCTGTGCGTTGGTGCGGAGCCAAAGAGTTAAGACATATTTTTCACGTATTAAATGTAAATGTGTATTTGTTTTTCACATCATTTTCTATAATAAACATTTTGGCTTGTGTATGTGTGTTTATTAAGACGCACACTTTTATTTTCAAAAAAGTTTTTTAAGATATTACTTTAAAATTAAAAACAAAATGAAATGATGATAGACTAAAAATTGATGCAATTATTTGTTTATATTAACATTGGTTTATTTAATAACTTTATGGTATCTCCAACTATACATACCAAACACTTGCTAATATAAGTAAAAATATAATACATGTACCATGTTTCTCAAAATACTACAAGTTAAGTATACATAGACACCATGGTTATTTGCCTAAGTCGCTGGAATTCAAGGGTTCATTAAAAAAAAGCTACGTGCTTATTAAATTATCGTCAAATGATATCTCGCGCCAAAACGTCCCGTACCGTAAAAATGCTTAGTAATGACATGACAAAAATTTGCTGAAATGTTAAAATATGAAAGGCCATTCACCTGGTCTCACAGTTTGGTTCCCCATTACGACATGTATATTTTTGACCACATGACTTGCGAAAGTCTGAAGCTTGCATACTTTCTAAAGATTTCTTCTGAAAATCATCATACAAAATATCCAGACCTGTCACAGCCTCCACACGCTCAGTGGCACATCTTCTGTGATCAGAGTTAGGACCTGGAGCTTTACTCATATAACAAACCTCTGGAAACAGAAAACATACATTAAGCACAGAATAATGTGGAAGCTCCACAGTCACATCAAAAAAGTGTTCTACGAGATGAACAATAGTCGTTACGACTGAAGGAGGCTAACTAATATCGAAGCAAAAAGTTTAACAAGGATTTCAATGTATACTAATTCAGTTAAGAAATGCAGAATTCCATTAGCTTCCTTCAGGCTTAAGACAACCGTGGCTCATCTCGGGGAGGACAAGGTGAGAGGCTGAGCATTAGCTATAGTCAGTAGTTCCACCCTTTCCCTGCAGCTCCAAAGGATTGGCAATAATTTAAAACAAGTTTGGGGTCAGCAACTTTGAAGGGTCTGCCAGAGTGTAGCAGTGTGCTAAAAGCTGCCTAATGGTTAACAGCTCCTAATTTGTGGAGTTCTAAGAGTTGACTTGACTGTGTTTGGCTTTAGCTGCAAGGCAGCAGAGTTTCAGATTCAGAGTCCTAGGTGAGTAGTAACCATAAAGCAAGATTATATGAGACTAAAATGGCAAAATGACCTACTGATGTAACAATCAGAATCAACCTCACAGCGACAGCCTCCCATTAACTGCCCTTTAGGAAATTCAGCACAATCTTGATCTGATTTAGGAGTCATCCCTTCAAACACAGCTTGGGAAATTGTATTGATTTTGCCCACACCAGCAGAGTCCATGTATGGTGTAGACACTGAAGTTTTATGTGGGTTCGAGCTGGTTCGCTTGTACCAAGGGCGTCTGTCAATTGTTAGAAACTGATTAAACTAATGCGATAAATTAATTATTCTATACAATTTTAAAAGATATTTGTTTAGAATACTTTTTAAGTCAACCAAATGAAACCATGCTTTTCTAGTCATTGACAGGGAAACCATAAGATTTTTTTTTAATTGAACTTATTTCTTCAATCTTTAGAACAGATTCCATCATTCATCCTTACAAATACTTTAAATCTTTGAACAGATTCCATCATTCACCTTACAAATACTTTAAATCATATTCCATCATTCATCCTTACAAATACTTTAAATCATATTCCATCATTCATCCTTACAAATACTTTAAATCATATTCCATCATTCATCCTTACAAATACTTTAAATCATATTTCATCATTCATCCTTACAAATACTTTAAATCATATTCCATCATTCATCCTTACAAATACTTTAAATCTTTAGAACAGATTCCATCATTCACCCTTACAAATACTTTAAATCTTTAGAACAGATTCCATCATTCACCCTTACAAATACTTTGAATCTTTAGAACAAATTCCATCATTCATCCTTACAAATACTTTAAATCATATTCCATCATTCATCCTTACAAATACTTTAAATCTATAGAACAGATTCCATCATTCATCCTTACAAATACTTTAAATCTTTAGAACAGATTCCATCATTCATCCTTACAAATACTTTAAATCTTTAGAACAGACTCCATCATTCATCCTTACAAATACTTTAAATCTTTAGAACAGATTCCATCATTCATCCTTACAAATACTTTAAATCTATAGAACAGATTCCATCATTCATCCTTACAAATACTTTAAATCTATAGAACAGATTCCATCATTCATCCTTACAAATACTTTAAATCTTTAGAACAAATTCCATCATTCATCCTTACAAATACTTTAAATCATATTTCATCATTCATCCTTACAAATACTTTAAATCATATTCCATCATTCATCCTTACAAATACTTTAAATCTATAGAACAGATTCCATCATTCATCCTTACAAATACTTTAAATCTTTAGAACAGATTCCATCATTCATCCTTACAAATACTTTAAATCTTTAGAACAGACTCCATCATTCATCCTTACAAATACTTTAAATCTTTAGAACAGATTCCATCATTCATCCTTACAAATACTTTAAATCTTTAGAACAGATTCCATCATTCATCCTTACAAATACTTTAAATCTTTAGAACAGATTCCATCATTCATCCTTACAAATACTTTAAATCATATTCCATCATTCATCCTTACAAATACTTTAAATCTATAGAACAGATTCCATCATTCATCCTTACAAATACTTTAAATCTTTAGAACAGATTCCATCATTCACCCTTACAAATACTTTAAATCTTTAGAACAGATTCCATCATTCACCCTTACAAATACTTTGAATCTTTAGAACAAATTCCATCATTCATCCTTACAAATACTTTAAATCATATTCCATCATTCATCCTTACAAATACTTTAAATCTATAGAACAGATTCCATCATTCATCCTTACAAATACTTTAAATCTTTAGAACAGATTCCATCATTCATCCTTACAAATACTTTAAATCTTTAGAACAGACTCCATCATTCATCCTTACAAATACTTTAAATCTTTAGAACAGATTCCATCATTCATCCTTACAAATACTTTAAATCTATAGAACAGATTCCATCATTCATCCTTACAAATACTTTAAATCTATAGAACAGATTCCATCATTCATCCTTACAAATACTTTAAATCTTTAGAACAAATTCCATCATTCATCCTTACAAATACTTTAAATCATATTTCATCATTCATCCTTACAAATACTTTAAATCATATTCCATCATTCATCCTTACAAATACTTTAAATCTATAGAACAGATTCCATCATTCATCCTTACAAATACTTTAAATCTTTAGAACAGATTCCATCATTCATCCTTACAAATACTTTAAATCTTTAGAACAGACTCCATCATTCATCCTTACAAATACTTTAAATCTTTAGAACAGATTCCATCATTCATCCTTACAAATACTTTAAATCTTTAGAACAGATTCCATCATTCATCCTTACAAATACTTTAAATCTTTAGAACAGATTCCATCATTCATCCTTACAAATACTTTAAATCATATTCCATCATTCATCCTTACAAATACTTTAAATCTATAGAACAGATTCCATCATTCATCCTTACAAATACTTTAAATCTTTAGAACAGATTCCATCATTCATCCTTACAAATACTTTAAATCTTTAGAACAGACTCCATCATTCATCCTTACAAATACTTTAAATCTTTAGAACAGATTCCATCATTCATCCTTACAAATACTTTAAATCTTTAGAACAGATTCCATCATTCATCCTTACAAATACTTTAAATCTTTAGAACAGATTCCATCATTCATCCTTACAAATACTTTAAATCATATTCCATCATTCATCCTTACAAATACTTTAAATCTTTAGAACATATTCCATCATTCATCCTTACAAATACTTTAAATCTTTAGAACAAATTCCATCATTCATCCTTACAAATACTTTAAATCTTTAGAACAGATTCCATCATTCATCCTTACAAATACTTTAAATCATATTCCATCATTCATCCTTACAAATACTTTAAATCTATAGAACAGATTCCATCATTCATCCTTACAAATACTTTAAATCTTTAGAACAGACTCCATCATTCATCCTTACAAATACTTTAAATCTTTAGAACAGATTCCATCATTCATCCTTACAAATACTTTAAATCTTTAGAACAGACTCCATCATTCATCCTTACAAATACTTTAAATCTTTAGAACAGATTCCATCATTCATCCTTACAAATACTTTAAATCTTTAGAACAGACTCCATCATTCATCCTTACAAATACTTTAAATCTTTAGAACAGATTCCATCATTCATCCTTACAAATACTTTAAATCTTTAGAACAGATTCCATCATTCATCCTTACAAATACTTTAAATCATATTCCATCATTCATCCTTACAAATACTTTAAATCTTTAGAACATATTCCATCATTCATCCTTACAAATACTTTAAATCTTTAGAACAAATTCCATCATTCATCCTTACAAATACTTTAAATCTTTAGAACAGATTCCATCATTCATCCTTACAAATACTTTAAATCATATTCCATCATTCATCCTTACAAATACTTTAAATCTATAGAACAGATTCCATCATTCATCCTTACAAATACTTTAAATCTTTAGAACAGACTCCATCATTCATCCTTACAAATACTTTAAATCTTTAGAACAGATTCCATCATTCATCCTTACAAATACTTTAAATCTTTAGAACAGACTCCATCATTCATCCTTACAAATACTTTAAATCTTTAGAACAGACTCCATCATTCATCCTTACAAATACTTTAAATCTTTAGAACAGATTCCATCATTCATCCTTACAAATATTTTAAATCTTTAGAACAGATTCCATCATTCATCCTTACAAATACTTTAAATCATATTCCATCATTCATCCTTACAAATACTTTAAATCTTTAGAACATATTCCATCATTCATCCTTACAAATACTTTAAATCTTTAGAACAAATTCCATCATTCATCCTTACAAATACTTTAAATCTTTAGAACAGATTCCATCATTCATCCTTACAAATACTTTAAATCATATTCCATCATTCATCCTTACAAATACTTTAAATCTATAGAACAGATTCCATCATTCATCCTTACAAATACTTTAAATCTTTAGAACAAATTCCATCATTCATCCTTACAAATACTTTAAATCTTTAGAACAGATTCCATCATTCATCCTTACAAATACTTTAAATCATATTCCATCATTCATCCTTACAAATACTTTAAATCTTTAGAACAGACTCCATCATTTATCCTTACAAATACTTGAATCTTCACAAAGTGTAATACAACAAACTGAAGCTTAAGTTATTAATATTTTAAGCAACAACTTTAATAATGAATTAATTCAATTACTTCTAATACAAGGTGAACTTACTGTGTAGGGTCATAGTTTCTTGTTGACCTATGACCTGGATATGTTCTAAAAACTCCACTTCTCAAGCCAACATTAGTCCACTTCACTTGATCTAAAGATTCAAAGTTACGAGTTTTCCAAATTTCTTCAATTGGAAATGTTATCAGCACATCAGCTCTAGAGGGTAAAAAGTTTTGAAATAAAGGTCAATGCTACCTTTTTTATAAAATACACAAATCCTCACAGCCTTAATGCCAGTCTGTCCTGGTTTCTATTATCTATCTATTTTGAACCTCAGTGAAATTTTTTCCCCCAAAATAACTTTAGGGTCATAATGGTAATTTGATCACATGTATATAGGGTACATAGTTAGTATAATTTAGTATTCCTATAGGAGATCCATGCAGAAAAAAAAAAGCACTAGACCAAAATGAGACAAACCTAATGCCTTTGTTAAACATTTGTTCACTGTCATCATCATCACAACCACGGTCAGGCTCATTGCCGTTGATCCATAAATGTGCATCCAAAGTTTTCTCTGCCAGACTGTCATTGTAAGAGTACCTGATGGGATCACAGTGACTCTGGGGAGCTGGACGACACAAAAAATGTTTTAAAGCACTCTCAGAATTAAAGAGTAAGTAATGACCAAATTAAACAGTTAAAACTTATGTTAGCCAAGTTGTAACAAATGCTTCTATAGGCCTAGATACAAACCCTGGAAAGATGTTTTACTTTGAAGACCTGGATTGAAGCTTCCAACTCAGCTCTAAAATACTAAATGGTCATGTGGATCAAGTGACTAATCATTTTGCAGACCATATGTTATGCTCACATAGGTTACTGTTGTCCACCTTGAAGTTCAGAGTCACTATCCCAAAAGACCACTTTGGTAAAACAGTCAGTGACAACCTTTTTTGTGTGAATTATGACCACTATTTGATACAATTTTAAATGACTTGTAATACCAATAGATTGTGAATAGGTTTCTACAGATTATTTTTATCCAAAGGGAACCACTACACTAAAACATAAACTTGACTAACTTTTAAAGCACTGCATGTATCACAATTGTTTGGTTAAATAGGGCACTAACCTAAAAAGATTGTGGAGTGGTTGTATGTTACTCTCAGGCCAGGATACTTTTCATCATTTTCTCTAACATCAATGGCTTCAAATGTTCCTTTCAGCTTCTCTCTCAATAAAGTACTGTTGTACATTTTCAGTAAATTATAATAGCTGACACCAATATGAGATCGATTCTTTGGCTCTTGAGATCTTCGGAATTCCTGTGAAAACAAACCTAAAATGTCAGAAATAATCTTTAAAGCATATTTCATCATGGTTTTCTCATTAATGTTACAAAAAAGTTTCACTTGATCTCCAGAACACGGTAAATTAATTTGTAGACACTGCCGCCTCTTTCAGCGAAAACAGACGTAATGTTCCAAAAGACACCCTTCAACTCAGCAGTAAACGGACAGCCCCTTAACATGGTAGACCACTTAACATATCTAGGTAGTATAGTATCAAATGATGCCTCACTCTCAAGGGAAGTTGATAACCGTCTGGCCAGGACCAGTAGCGCTTTTGGACGCCTTCAGGCGAGAGTGTGGCGGAACAAATCACTCCGCCTGCCTACAAAAATTAATGTCTACCAGGTGGTGGTTCTCTCAACCATTCTATATGACTCTGAGACATGGACACTATACAGAAAACAACTAAGACTACTTGAGCGCTTTCACCAAAGATGCTTGCGCTCCATCATGGACATACGGTGGCAAAACCACACAACAAACAGCGATGTCCTTAAACGCCGGCATGGACAGTATAGAGGGACTTCTTATGGTCCGACAGTTACGCTGGGCAGGGCACGTATCCCACATGGGAGATGTACATATGCCAAAGGCAGTCTTTTTTGGTGAGCTAAAAGGTGGTTGACGCAACAGAAGTGGCCCACGGAAACACTTCAAAGACCAGCGTTTGCATCAACTTTCCTTAGCTGACATAGAAGAGAGCACCTGGTTGCATGTGGCCTCAGGACAAGACAGCTGGAGGTCACTCACAAAGGCTGCGGGATACACATTTGAGACCAAAAGAAAATCCGCTGCTGAGGACAAAAGTAGACAGCAAAAAGAAAATCTAAATCGACCACCTGTGCCCAATGGTTATGCTTGCCCTGGACGTGGTAAAATATGTAGGTCAAAGCTGGGGCTGCACAGCCACAAGAAATACTGCATTCCTCACTAATCTTTGGACTTGAAGACAAGCCTTATTATTATTATTATTTGAAAAAAAATCTCCAGTACATTTCAAATATGTCAATCAATTAAAAAAAAAAAATTAAACATCTTATTAAAACTTAGCTTTTTTTGTGTAATATTTTATTGCAAAAAAATATTATCACACTTTTTACCTAAAAAAAAAAAGCCCAATAAGTTGATCCATTGACTTACCATGTCTTCATTTGCTAAACTGTAAGCAAAGCAATAATCTGTACCTTTAATAGATCCATAGTAATAAGTCTAAACAGAAAATGAAAAAGAATTAACAAAAACTTTAGTTGGTAAAGTTTAAAGTTTTAATAATTACTATTTGAAAAGGAAAATACATATATTCATTGATATAAAACTAATATTGTCTAGTGTCATGCTATTCTTCACAAATGAAGACAAGCACATTTTTAAGCTCATTTTCTCTATGACTTTATTATGTGACTCTTATCTCTTTAAAACAATTACAATTAGCCTGCGTAGAAATTTCAAATGAAACTACTACTAAGCTGTTGTAATCACTTAGACATAAAGTCATTCACTAAATGATTGAATCTATTGAATCTACTTACTCTCATTTTTCCTCCTCTGGCTTTAGGTATGACCTTCATTCCAGATCGACCTTCCAACATTGCTTCTTCTATTTCTGAGAATTCTGATGGTTTGCCATCTTTGTCTTGTTCCAACTGACTGATTGGGATACTGATGGGATCTTCCAACAGCTACATCACAACAGAAGAAATCTTAATGTAACTAGATGCACAGAACAAGTGCAACATGGCTTTTTTATTATATAATAATTGTATTTTTGGACAAAACCTTTGTCAAGAAATTAATACAAATTAAAAAGCCCAAATTAGTTTTTATTGGCCAATTTTCTTTTCTTAATTAATGTTTCTCAAATATTTTAGTGCAGACTTTTGAACTTGACATTTTTATTAAAACTACTACTATGGAATATTGCCTGATTATTGAATACAACCTTGTGTTAAAATGTCAAGTATTAGCACATGTATATATCAAGTTCATACACTATATCATTCTATAGGAACACAAATTATTTTGGTTAAGTAGAATAGTGGATTCTTCCAACTCCTACCTTTGTACTAGGCTTCAAACGTGGGTGGAAGATGACCCCAGATTTAGAATTCACCAAAAAAGAATACACTGAGCCCCACTGGTGTTTGGTAAGAAAGTTTTCAATTTCATCTAATGTGGCATCAACACCAACTACTCCTATGATCCTAGTTCAAAAGAAACACATAATTCACATTTTTAAAGTTTTTAACTATTTCACAGAGGAGGGAAAAAACTTAATTTTCAAGGCAACTTTAGTTTTAAGCTATGATAGAATTTCACTGGTGCCACAAATAAAAAATGCCTCCATGTTTGTATAATATAAATTTCAAAAAGAAATACTGACAAATAATGTGTTAATTCTTCAACAACAAGTGAATGGAAGCAAATGCTCAAATGATGCAACTGGTGGGAGATATGTAAGTACAAAAATTGACATCACTTTCTGGTCTTAAAAAATGTTCCATGAATTGAAAAAAAAAAAAAGTACAGATTACACAACTTAACCTAGTCTATGTGTAAACCTATTCCTTAACCTAGTCTTTGTGTAAACCTATTCCTTAACCTAGTATATGTGTAAACCTATTCCTTAACCTAGTCTTTGTGTAAACCTATTCCTTAACCTAGTCTATGTGTAAAACCAGTCCTTAACCTAGTCTAGGTGTAAATCTAGTCTACCATGTTAGTTTGAGATCTCAAAAATATTTTATTGGTAAAATTTTTTGTATTCTTCATTGGAGTAATAAATTCCTACCATATCTTCATGTCCTAGACAAACCACTTTATTTCAAACTAAGTTTTACTTTTTTCTAGCATGTCTTTCCTTCTAGTTCCTACTCCTTCCTTTTATTTTTTGTTTGACTATTTGATAAGATCTTTTGTGCTTGTCCTAGCAAATGACTTAAGGATAGACTTTTTCCTTTATGTCTTTCTTCCTGTTTCCAATGTAAGATCTTAATGTATTAGCATAAATATCAATAGTTTTTGTTTTCTTCTGATTGTTCTATGGCACCTACTTGCCAGTCCTGTTACTAATGACAGGTACAGCATGAGTTATCATGAGACCCAAACCCCAAGAATCTATATAGGGTGAAGTCCAAAGGGTGGTGCCAGATACTGAGATGGCAGACAAAAATTCAAAATAGTTGGACATCTGTGTGATGAGATTCTCTCCAGTTAACAGTTTGAGTAGACTTCCATTGTGGTCACATGCCAGAGTGCCAGGGAACATTTCTGCATCTTCAACAATCAAGTAACTGAATATTCTAGCCTGGAGGATAAAGAATAATATTGGAATTAAATTCTATGAGTTACAAAGCAATCCATATTTAATACACAAAACAAACTCATAACAGAAGCTTAAAAAAAATTCTTTCAAAGTATCAAACTTTCTAAACATGTCAAACTTTACAAGACAGCCATGTTATAAGAGAATCAGTTTAGGTATATCTAATGTGCCTTATAAGAGAATCACTTTAGGTATATCTAATGTGCCTTATAAGAGAATCACTTTAGGTAATAATATTGGAATTAAATTCTATGAGTTACAAAGCAATCCATATTTAATACACAAAACAAACTCATAACAGAAGCTTAAAAAAAATTCTTTCAAAGTATCAAACTTTCTAAACATGTCAAACTTTACAAGAAAGCCATGTTATAAGAGAATCAGTTTAGGTATATCTAACGTGCCTTATAAGAGAATCACTTTAGGTATATCTAATGTGCCTTATAAGAGAATCACTTTAGGTATATCTAAAGTGCCTTATAAGAGAATCACTTTAGGTATATCTAATGTGCCTTATAAGAGAATCACTTTAGGTATATCTAATGTGCCTTATAAAAGAATCAGTTTAAGTATATCTAATGTGCCTTATAAAAGAATTATGCTTAGAGAATAAGAACATAAATGCAGAGAAAATACAAAATATTTTGGGCTAGACTAGAACTATGCCTTTGAACAGTTTGGATGCTTCTATCTAGCCAATCAAGTCTTGTCAATCATCAAGACATGTTTTGGTATTGACTCATGTTCTTCTGAATGTTTATCATGATTTAATCAATAGTCTAACTAGACAGCAACAAGAGTCCAAAAGAAAGACTGCAGTACCACAGCTTAGTCTTAGTCTGGATTTAACAAAAATGATCAATAAGTACAAACAACAAGCTGGTTGATTTAGGAAGAATATTTGAAACTAAAAGAAAACCTTACTTTAAGTACAAACAACAAGTTGGTTGATTTAGGAAGAATATTTGAAACTAAAAGAAAACCTTACTTTAAGTACAAACAACAAGCTGGTTGATTTAGGAAGAATATTTGAAACTAAAAGAAAACCTTACTTTAAGTACAAACAACAAGCTGGTTGATTTAGGAAGAATATTTGAAACTAAAAGAAAACCTTACTTTAAATACAAACAACAAGTTGGTTGATTTAGGAAGAATATTTGAAACTAAAAGAAAACCTTACTTTAAGTACAAACAACAAGCTGGTTGATTTAGGAAGAATATTTCAAACTAAAAGAAAACCTTACTTTAAGTACAAACAACAAGCTGATTGATTTAGGAAGAATATTTGAAACTAAAAGAAAACCTTACTTTAAGTACAAACAACAAGTTGGTTGATTTAGGAAGAATATTTGAAACTAAAAGAAAACCTTACTTTAAGTACAAACAACAAGTTGGTTGATTTAGGAAGAATATTTGAAACTAAAAGAAAACCTTACTTTAAGTACAAACAACAAGCTGGTTGATTTAGGAAGAATATTTGAAACTAAAAGAAAACCTTACTTTAAGTACAAACAACAAGTTGGTTGATTTAGGAAGAATATTTGAAACTAAAAGAAAACCTTACTTTAAGTACAAACAACAAGTTGGTTGATTTAGGAAGAATATTTGAAACTAAAAGAAAACCTTACTTTAAGTACAAACAACAAGTTGGTTGATTTAGGAAGAATATTTCAAACTAAAAGAAAACCTTACTTTAAGTACAAACAACAAGCTGGTTGATTTAGGAAGAATATTTGAAACTAAAAGAAAACCTTACTTTAAGTACAAACAACAAGTTGGTTGATTTAGGAAGAATATTTGAAACTAAAAGAAAACCTTACTTTAAGTACAAACAACAAGCTGGTTGATTTAGGAAGAATATTTGAAACTAAAAGAAAACCTTACTTTAAGTACAAACAACAAGCTGGTTGATTTAGGAAGAATATTTGAAACTAAAAGAAAACCTTACTTTAAGTACAAACAACAAGTTGGTTGATTTAGGAAGAATATTTGAAACTAAAAGAAAACCTTACTTTAAGTACAAACAACAAGCTGGTTGATTTAGGAAGAATATTTGAAACTAAAAGAAAACCTTACTTTAAGTACAAACAACAAGCTGGTTGATTTAGGAAGAATATTTGAAACTAAAAGAAAACCTTACTTTAAATTAGGGGTGCACCGGATAGTCCCTCCGGCTCCGGCTTCTGCCGAATATCCGGCATTTTTTACTATCCGGTGCTATTCGGCTCCGGTCGGATATCACTACCGGATAGTAAAAAATACACCTATTTAATATGCATAAAGTGGACCTCGTTCCATTACTGTCTGTTATAGAATGTATTAATGCTTATATGAAAACAAAATAATGAGCTTTAAAATAGAGCCATTATGAATATGCACCAAACTTCGTTTATTATAAAGACAAGGCGTGTTAATAACTTAATATGAATAAAGATGAAACTTTACATCATAAATGCGCTTTACATACAGAGCAGCAATGGCTGGCACTTTTTTCAATTTGTCTTGACCTTTGAGTAAGTTAGTTAACATGTTAAAATGCTACATTCCTTGACTACGTCATGCTGACCAGACGTCTGTCTAGCTGTGCGGGTATATCTCCAGAGGTAGAGATGAACAACTCCCACCCCCTTTTATTTGTTTAGTCCATCACATTGAGTTTTTTATGGGTGGGTAACCACAAGTTAAATACGATGGACGTAGGTTTAATGTCAGCGTATTGACACTCTCTAGTGGTCACACCTTTCGAGGGAACTGAGTTTGTTTACTTAGTAGTTAATCTTTATTAGGGGGAGTAGGGGCTGGACTACAAGAGCCACACCTCTAATGTAACCAGGTATATTTCTAGATGAACAACTCCCTTCCCCTTTTATTTGTTTAGCCCATCACATTGAGTTCATTGATTGACAGGTGACCCCAAGTCAGATACGATGGACGTAAGCACTCTCTAGAGGTCACACGAGGGAACTAGGTTTGTTATTGGGGGGGGGGGGGGGGGGTGGACTAGACTTTACATTATAAATTCGTATTACATACGTAGCAGCGATGTCTGGCACATTTTAAAAGCTTGTCTTGACCTTTGAGTGGTCTTGTAAACACGTAATATTTCTTAACTACGTCACGCTGATAATCTGTCTAGATGTGCGGGTATATCTCCAGAGGTAGAGATGAGCACCCCCACCTCCTTTTGTTTGTTTAGTCCATAAAATTGAGTTCACGGATAGGCAGCTGACCACATTAAGCCAGATGTCAACGTGTTGACACTTTCTAGAGGTCACATCTTATGAGGGAACTGAGTTTGTTTACTTGGAGTAGAATTTTTATTAGGGGCGGGACTACAAGCCAAATCTCTATAAGGTTAATCTGGTATGAGTTTGTTTATTATGAGATTGTCAATCAAGGGTCTGGACCACAAACCAAATTGTTAAGACATATTGACACTGTCTAGAGGTCACTAGATGGTGACACTAAGTTTGTTTACTTGAAGAGAAATGTCAATTAGGGCGCTGAACTACAGGACACACCCCTACAAGTATTTTGTTACACAAGCCACGGGTATAAAAGTAGCTTTGCAAGGGCATTTAGTAAATTAAATAGTAATAATAATGGCTGATAAAAAGTCATCACTTATATGGCGTTACTTTAATGTCAAAACAATGGACAACTTTAAAGTAGTTTGCAATGCTTGTAAAATAGTAATGTCACGTGGTAAACCAGGCAAACCTAAAGACTTCTCAACCACCACTATGATTAGTCATCTACGCTCGAAACACCCAGACTTATTCAACGAAATGACTGCATTGAAATCAGCATCAAGTAATATCACTGCCTGTGCCAGTACGTCTACGAGCTCCAGTGATTCGTCAAGCCTCACACACAAGCAGCAACCAGGGATTAAAGAGGTCTTAGACAAAGCTAAATTGTGGGATATTAATAGTGATAATGCTAAACGCATTCACTTGGCCATAGCAAAGATGATTGCAACTGACATGGAACCTTACCAAGTAGTTGAGAAGCCTGGATTTATTGGACTTTTCAAAGTACTGGAGAAAAGATACACTGTGCCTAGTCGCAAATATTTTACAGAACGTGTTATTCCAGATATCTACGACAATATTTCCTCAAAGCTTCGTGAAATGCTATCTGATGCTAAAAGCACCGCTTTCTCAACGGTCACTTGGACAGCTGATAATACCACCGAATCATATTTTGGTTTAACTGCCCATTGGTTGAATGAGTCATTTGACCGAAGCAGCTATGTTTTGCATTGTACAAAATTTAATGGCCATCATACGGCTGCAAATTTGCTGTACTTAAGATATTTACTAAGCCATTATCTGTATTAGATACAAACCAGAAGCGGTTTGTGGCCTTTAAAACACGAGCCTAATGACAAGTTGATGGTGTCAAATACATGAACACAAACATCTACCCACTATACAACTTAGATTGTACTTAAGAAAGATTTACGCTATAAAACCAAGAGTGAACTTTACCTTTGAAAGATTTACATTAGTTACATATATATGTTTATATATTCTGCATGAGTTATCCCACATTCTACCTTACAATACATACGCACACACCATCTCATGTTACAAAGATTAGTTTATGATAAGCATATCTGTAAAAAAAAATGCTGTTCATTTTAATTTATCAATCAGTGATAGAGTTTAAAGTAAGAAAGTAAATAACAAAATAATATGAATATAGGTATGTTATATAGAAGATTTGCAAAAACTTCAGTAAAACGAGCTGTTTGAGTCATGAAGGTATCCGGCTCCGGCTCCGGCCGAATATCTAATTGTACTATCCGGTTATATCCGGCTCCGGCCGGATATCAAAAAGTACTATCCGGTGCACCCCTACTTTAAATACAAACAACAAGTTGGTTGATTTAGGAAGAATATTTGAAACTAAAAGAAAACCTTACTTTAAGTACAAACAACAAGCTGGTTGATTTAGGAAGAATATTTCAAACTAAAAGAAAACCTTACTTTAAGTACAAACAACAAGCTGGTTGATTTAGGAAGAATATTTGAAACTAAAAGAAAACCTTACTTTAAGTACAAACAACAAGTTGGTTGATTTAGGAAGAATATTTGAAACTAAAAGAAAACCTTACTTTAAGTACAAACAACAAGTTGGTTGATTTAGGAAGAATATTTGAAACTAAAAGAAAACCTTACTTTAAGTACAAACAACAAGCTGGTTGATTTAGGAAGAATATTTGAAACTAAAAGAAAACCTTACTTTAAGTACAAACAACAAGTTGGTTGATTTAGGAAGAATATTTGAAACTAAAAGAAAACCTTACTTTAAGTACAAACAACAAGTTGGTTGATTTAGGAAGAATATTTCAAACTAAAAGAAAACCTTACTTTAAGTACAAACAACAAGCTGGTTGATTTAGGAAGAATATTTGAAACTAAAAGAAAACCTTACTTTAAGTACAAACAACAAGTTGGTTGATTTAGGAAGAATATTTGAAACTAAAAGAAAACCTTACTTTAAGTACAAACAACAAGTTGGTTGATTTAGGAAGAATATTTGAAACTAAAAGAAAACCTTACTTTAAGTACAAACAACAAGCTGGTTGATTTAGGAAGAATATTTGAAACTAAAAGAAAACCTTACTTTAAGTACAAACAACAAGTTGGTTGATTTAGGAAGAATATTTCAAACTAAAAGAAAACCTTACTTTAAGTACAAACAACAAGTTGGTTGATTTAGGAAGAATATTTCAAACTAAAAGAAAACCTTACTTTAAGTACAAACAACAAGCTGGTTGATTTAGGAAGAATATTTGAAACTAAAAGAAAACCTTACTTTAAGTACAAACAACAAGTTGGTTGATTTAGGAAGAATATTTGAAACTAAAAGAAAACCTTACTTTAAGTACAAACAACAAGCTGGTTGATTTAGGAAGAATATTTGAAACTAAAAGAAAACCTTACTTTAAGTACAAACAACAAGTTGGTTGATTTAGGAAGAATATTTCAAACTAAAAGAAAACCTTACTTTAAGTACAAACAACAAGCTGGTTGATTTAGGAAGAATATTTGAAACTAAAAGAAAACCTTACTTTAAGTACAAACAACAAGCTGGTTGATTTAGGAAGAATATTTGAAACTAAAAGAAAACCTTACTTTAAATTAGGGGTGCACCGGATAGTCCCTCCGGCTCCGGCTTCTGCCGAATATCCGGCATTTTTTACTATCCGGTGCTATTCGGCTCCGGTCGGATATCACTACCGGATAGTAAAAAATACACCTATTTAATATGCATAAAGTGGACCTCGTTCCATTACTGTCTGTTATAGAATGTATTAATGCTTATATGAAAACAAAATAATGAGCTTTAAAATAGAGCCATTATGAATATGCACCAAACTTCGTTTATTATAAAGACAAGGCGTGTTAATAACTTAATATGAATAAAGATGAAACTTTACATCATAAATGCGCTTTACATACAGAGCAGCAATGGCTGGCACTTTTTTCAATTTGTCTTGACCTTTGAGTAAGTTAGTTAACATGTTAAAATGCTACATTCCTTGACTACGTCATGCTGACCAGACGTCTGTCTAGCTGTGCGGGTATATCTCCAGAGGTAGAGATGAACAACTCCCACCCCCTTTTATTTGTTTAGTCCATCACATTGAGTTTTTTATGGGTGGGTAACCACAAGTTAAATACGATGGACGTAGGTTTAATGTCAGCGTATTGACACTCTCTAGTGGTCACACCTTTCGAGGGAACTGAGTTTGTTTACTTAGTAGTTAATCTTTATTAGGGGGAGTAGGGGCTGGACTACAAGAGCCACACCTCTAATGTAACCAGGTATATTTCTAGATGAACAACTCCCTTCCCCTTTTATTTGTTTAGCCCATCACATTGAGTTCATTGATTGACAGGTGACCCCAAGTCAGATACGATGGACGTAAGCACTCTCTAGAGGTCACACGAGGGAACTAGGTTTGTTATTGGGGGGGGGGGGGGGGGGTGGACTAGACTTTACATTATAAATTCGTATTACATACGTAGCAGCGATGTCTGGCACATTTTAAAAGCTTGTCTTGACCTTTGAGTGGTCTTGTAAACACGTAATATTTCTTAACTACGTCACGCTGATAATCTGTCTAGATGTGCGGGTATATCTCCAGAGGTAGAGATGAGCACCCCCACCTCCTTTTGTTTGTTTAGTCCATAAAATTGAGTTCACGGATAGGCAGCTGACCACATTAAGCCAGATGTCAACGTGTTGACACTTTCTAGAGGTCACATCTTATGAGGGAACTGAGTTTGTTTACTTGGAGTAGAATTTTTATTAGGGGCGGGACTACAAGCCAAATCTCTATAAGGTTAATCTGGTATGAGTTTGTTTATTATGAGATTGTCAATCAAGGGTCTGGACCACAAACCAAATTGTTAAGACATATTGACACTGTCTAGAGGTCACTAGATGGTGACACTAAGTTTGTTTACTTGAAGAGAAATGTCAATTAGGGCGCTGAACTACAGGACACACCCCTACAAGTATTTTGTTACACAAGCCACGGGTATAAAAGTAGCTTTGCAAGGGCATTTAGTAAATTAAATAGTAATAATAATGGCTGATAAAAAGTCATCACTTATATGGCGTTACTTTAATGTCAAAACAATGGACAACTTTAAAGTAGTTTGCAATGCTTGTAAAATAGTAATGTCACGTGGTAAACCAGGCAAACCTAAAGACTTCTCAACCACCACTATGATTAGTCATCTACGCTCGAAACACCCAGACTTATTCAACGAAATGACTGCATTGAAATCAGCATCAAGTAATATCACTGCCTGTGCCAGTACGTCTACGAGCTCCAGTGATTCGTCAAGCCTCACACACAAGCAGCAACCAGGGATTAAAGAGGTCTTAGACAAAGCTAAATTGTGGGATATTAATAGTGATAATGCTAAACGCATTCACTTGGCCATAGCAAAGATGATTGCAACTGACATGGAACCTTACCAAGTAGTTGAGAAGCCTGGATTTATTGGACTTTTCAAAGTACTGGAGAAAAGATACACTGTGCCTAGTCGCAAATATTTTACAGAACGTGTTATTCCAGATATCTACGACAATATTTCCTCAAAGCTTCGTGAAATGCTATCTGATGCTAAAAGCACCGCTTTCTCAACGGTCACTTGGACAGCTGATAATACCACCGAATCATATTTTGGTTTAACTGCCCATTGGTTGAATGAGTCATTTGACCGAAGCAGCTATGTTTTGCATTGTACAAAATTTAATGGCCATCATACGGCTGCAAATTTGCTGTACTTAAGATATTTACTAAGCCATTATCTGTATTAGATACAAACCAGAAGCGGTTTGTGGCCTTTAAAACACGAGCCTAATGACAAGTTGATGGTGTCAAATACATGAACACAAACATCTACCCACTATACAACTTAGATTGTACTTAAGAAAGATTTACGCTATAAAACCAAGAGTGAACTTTACCTTTGAAAGATTTACATTAGTTACATATATATGTTTATATATTCTGCATGAGTTATCCCACATTCTACCTTACAATACATACGCACACACCATCTCATGTTACAAAGATTAGTTTATGATAAGCATATCTGTAAAAAAAAATGCTGTTCATTTTAATTTATCAATCAGTGATAGAGTTTAAAGTAAGAAAGTAAATAACAAAATAATATGAATATAGGTATGTTATATAGAAGATTTGCAAAAACTTCAGTAAAACGAGCTGTTTGAGTCATGAAGGTATCCGGCTCCGGCTCCGGCCGAATATCTAATTGTACTATCCGGTTATATCCGGCTCCGGCCGGATATCAAAAAGTACTATCCGGTGCACCCCTACTTTAAATACAAACAACAAGTTGGTTGATTTAGGAAGAATATTTGAAACTAAAAGAAAACCTTACTTTAAGTACAAACAACAAGCTGGTTGATTTAGGAAGAATATTTCAAACTAAAAGAAAACCTTACTTTAAGTACAAACAACAAGCTGGTTGATTTAGGAAGAATATTTGAAACTAAAAGAAAACCTTACTTTAAGTACAAACAACAAGTTGGTTGATTTAGGAAGAATATTTGAAACTAAAAGAAAACCTTACTTTAAGTACAAACAACAAGTTGGTTGATTTAGGAAGAATATTTCAAACTAAAAGAAAACCTTACTTTAAGTACAAACAACAAGCTGGTTGATTTAGGAAGAATATTTGAAACTAAAAGAAAACCTTACTTTAAGTACAAACAACAAGTTGGTTGATTTAGGAAGAATATTTGAAACTAAAAGAAAACCTTACTTTAAGTACAAACAACAAGTTGGTTGATTTAGGAAGAATATTTCAAACTAAAAGAAAACCTTACTTTAAGTACAAACAACAAGCTGGTTGATTTAGGAAGAATATTTGAAACTAAAAGAAAACCTTACTTTAAGTACAAACAACAAGTTGGTTGATTTAGGAAGAATATTTGAAACTAAAAGAAAACCTTACTTTAAGTACAAACAACAAGTTGGTTGATTTAGGAAGAATATTTGAAACTAAAAGAAAACCTTACTTTAAGTACAAACAACAAGCTGGTTGATTTAGGAAGAATATTTGAAACTAAAAGAAAACCTTACTTTAAGTACAAACAACAAGTTGGTTGATTTAGGAAGAATATTTCAAACTAAAAGAAAACCTTACTTTAAGTACAAACAACAAGTTGGTTGATTTAGGAAGAATATTTCAAACTAAAAGAAAACCTTACTTTAAGTACAAACAACAAGCTGGTTGATTTAGGAAGAATATTTGAAACTAAAAGAAAACCTTACTTTAAGTACAAACAACAAGTTGGTTGATTTAGGAAGAATATTTGAAACTAAAAGAAAACCTTACTTTAAGTACAAACAACAAGCTGGTTGATTTAGGAAGAATATTTGAAACTAAAAGAAAACCTTACTTTAAGTACAAACAACAAGTTGGTTGATTTAGGAAGAATATTTCAAACTAAAAGAAAACCTTACTTTAAGTACAAACAACAAGCTGGTTGATTTAGGAAGAATATTTCAAACTAAAAGAAAACCTTACTTTAAGTACAAACAACAAGCTGGTTGATTTAGGAAGAATATTTGAAACTAAAAGAAAACCTTACTTTAAGTACAAACAACAAGCTGGTTGATTTAGGAAGAATATTTGAAACTAGTGCTGCCCAAACTGTTCTGACGTGTGGGAATTATTCATTTACAACACAGGCCATATCACCCCTAGAATCATTAGGTCCAATGGAACCAATCCTCTATCACTTCATTATAATTGATGGACAGAGGTTTTGAGTGCTGGATATGGCTCGCAGACTGAAGTTTGGACATCACTGTTTTGAACTATTTCACATGAATTAATAAGAAGTAAAGAAAAAAAATAATTCCAGTAACAAAAATTATCTCCGCCAAATATTCATATATTTTGTCTACAGTTTTGTAAATGTATTTTTCTTTATACTTACATTTGGTAACAAATATTTATTTTTTTCCATAGCAACATTATAAACAGAAGTAAAATTGTATTTGCAGATTGGTCCTGGCACATATCCACTTCTTGTATAGTAACCTGTGAGCATGCATAGATGAATATTCTATCAATAAAATTTTTAAATGTTTCTACAAAATGTGTATAAGAAATAACAAAGAAATAAAAATTTTATCTTGTGTATAAACTGTCTCTAAAAAAAAAAGTCAATCTAATAAGATTTTTAAAAACTAAGAGTCTACATACCAGGACCACATCTAACATCTTCACCATCAGTATCTTTACCATCTGTAGCAAAAACAATAATAGACTGGCAGCCAGTCCTTGGAACACTTCGCAGAAGACTGAATGCTCTGTCAAATCCTTTCCTATAAAATTACAATATAACAAGAACTTGATAAAATCATAAATAAAAAGTTTGTGGCAGTTTTAATAAATGTGAAGCAGTCTGACAAAACCAGCTACAAAGAGAAAAATAAATTAGTAAAAAAAAAATCTTTAAAAAAGACTGAATAATTTCAATTACATTGTACTACATAAAAACTGTCATAACTTGGCCATGAATGACCTTATTTTTTTATTAAAAAATAATGACTAGAATGGAAAAAGCTCAAAGAAAATTATATCAGTGCTTTTTTTTTTTTTTTTTACTAAGTGATTGGTTTTATCATAATCACGAGACACAATTTCTCTTTTATTTAATTACTCTAATTCAGTGGTTCCTCCTGCTTTCAGTTTCTCAATTTTTTCAATCAGATCCTTTCTAAAAGCATTGGTTCCCTGTACCATCCTCTGTTCCTGACAGCTCAAAACTTGAGTATCATAATAATGCCACCTGTAGAAAGAAATAAGCTTATGATATAGCACTGCAGCATTATGACATCATACACTTTCAGCCCTGGAGTAGCTTTAAAAAGTCCATGGTATTATGTGGGAGTCCCTACTCTCACTAACTACTGCTTTTAAACTCAATACAATGAAATAACTGTTTAAGTAATTACAAATTAAAATAATCATAACCTTGTGACAATGCTTGTTTTAGTTCAACTAATACTAAATAAACAAGTTCAAGTTTTCAGATTATCTCTTTAGAAGTAGGCCTATAAGTATATTGAAAGATTTAAAAGTTGTCAAGTGTAATTTTTATTTGAAACAACTTAATGATAAATGCATTAGGTTTACCTTCATACACACACATTAATTCCAATCTTAAATAATGACTTGATCTTGAATGTAACCAGTCTATTACCAATAGATGTCAAGATTTATTTAACAAAAAAAAAACAACAACTTTATTCTGCTCCTGTCATAGATTTTTTTCTCTACACTTCCCTTCCCTAAAAGCCTGAGTTGCAATGAATAAAGAAACTAAACAGTAAGGCAGTTGGAGGTCATGTGACATAGTCACTCAATAACAGCTTTACCTCTCTTCTACCAAGCTAGTACCTCTCATGAGAAGTTTGGACAGTCAAGTTTTCTTTCTCTCTACTCTAATTGTTTTTTCTCTACTCGTAACCTTGGACTTTAAGCGCCTTGTATTTTTATTTCGATTAGTTCACTACCTCATAGTACAGTGATGTTTAGTGGACATTCTTTGTTCATGAGACAGTTCACCCTCTAAAGTTGGTTGAAACAAACATGTGTTTGTTTCGTACAAGATTCTTAATTTTGTGAAACGAGTGGGCAGCTTTAGTACTATTTTCTTGGACTTAATATTTCTGTAGGATTTTTGGACCCCTGTTTAGGGGTACCAGTGTTGTTTTTTTTATTACCTATTGCCAGTGTTGGAGTTGTGTTACTGTGAGCTCAATTGTGGTTGATGGAGGATACTTATTAGTCTTAGAGTTGTAGTATGATTGGATGGTTAAATCGCAAGATGTGAATTGGTTGTAACAATCTTTGTTATTTATTAAGATTTGCTGACATCACCATTAGTTTTTTTAATTAGTCATTATCATCGTCTACATAAACTGTAAATACCCAGTGTAGTAAACAATTTATCTGTACATTAAATGAGTTTTCAAGTCATTGCAATGATATTCATTTTACAAGGCTTAAAAACAAACCCTGACAGTACTCTTTGAGTAAATGAATACCTGCAATGGTTAGAATTGGTTCCTATTGTGTCCTATTCAATTATTATCTAGAAAGTTAAACATATGTGTGAATTATGAAAATATCTCAAGACTTACTTGCCAACTTCATTCCAATGGCTGTTTCTGGCACAAATAACGTTAACATAATCTTGTTTAGTCAGTGTATTTATTACAGTCTTAGCAACAGCCTTAGCAATGGAAAACTTTTCACCCTTCATTGACAAGCTGTTCAAAACAAAGAAAATACATAAATTTAACCATAATTTTAAAATACAAGCAAAACTAAAAGAAAAAAAATATTTTTAAAATATTTAAAAAATGAACAATGCAATAAAGACTATCAACCATGGAGTTACCTGCAGTCAAGTATAATGATAACATCTTTAGGGCCACTTGTTGCTTGGATGTACCAAGGTCGTACCCTTGGGTCATAATCATCATAAAACCCAGCAAAATTTGTAGACCACTCTCGACCAGGAAACAAACGTGTTACTCCAGTTACAGAACCAAAGTACTGCCACCTACACAAACAAAAATATGGAATGAGTTGCTGATCAATAATTTATCAACTCATATGCTTTATTATAATTTATCAACTCATATGCTTTAGAATTTAAACAGGGTTAGTAGCACTTTTCCATGACAAAATTTTAGGAGATTTTAGGAGTTTTTTTAAGGATGAAATGTGTGTGTGTGTTTCCTATTCGTTTGTGTGATACAAAGTAAAGCATACACAAAACTAAGCATTTATCAAATCAATTATTGTTATTTGATTTTAAAAATAATAAATATCTTGCCAATATGCCACAGAAACAATGTTATCAGCTGTGGTATGTCCACAGAAAATGTAATGAAAGTTATCTTTTAATGTAGTAACAACTTGACTGTCATCCCAAAACCTCATACAACCATTTTTTTTTCAAAGATTTATTTAAAAACATTACAAATAAGAAACATTCTTAGAGATGCCTTATTCATGATGTATATTCTCTGTAATGGAAATGTACATTTTTAGTTCCTATGTGTATCTTATAGATACTAGAGTCATGGTGTGCATTTGAGGTAATGTTTTATTCTTCTATTAGTTAACTTAAATCCTTTTCATAAACAGAGCCAGTAATATATAGGGCAATATTGGCCTATTTGAATGTTGACATTTGCTTACTAAAAAATGGCTTTTTGGATTGGAAAAAGGGGGGGGGGAGTAGACCTATTCGCGTTTTTCTTCCTAGCAGAATCTTTTTCAACCATATAGTTTCCCTGGCTTTTACGAGTGAAATAATTTTTACGGACTTTTCACAGCTGTATGCGAAATATTTTCGTTAAATCTACAGTAGATCTAGACTCTTGATCTAAGTCATTGAAATTCAGGGCTGTGAGAGAAATATCTTCACTATATATATTCAAGTGATTTAGCGTAAATCTAGAGTCTGACTCTAGATCAAAGTCACGAAAATTCGCGGACTTTTCACTGCTGTGTGAATATTATCTTCACTAAATTTACAGAAGATCTAGACTCTAACGCTAATTCGCTAAAATTAGCGGACTTTAAGTCACTAAATTTTGCGGACTTTTCACGGCTGTGTGAGAATTATCTTCACTAGATTTTAGTGATTTAGAGTAAATCTAGAGTCTAGATATAAGTCACTAAAATTCGCGGCTGTGAGCGAATTATCTTCACTGAATATACCGTAGATCTAGAGTCTAGATCTAAGTCACTAAAATTTGCGGACTTTTCGCGGCAGTATGCGAATTATCTTCACTGGATATACCGTAGGTCTAGAGTCTAGATCTAATAAGTCACTAAATTTGCGGGCTTTTCACTTCTTTGTGCTAATTATCTGGCGTAAATCTAGAATCTAGTGTATTTCTAGAGTAATCTAGACATTAGATGTATCGAGATCATTAAATTGACTAAAATTCACGGAGTTTTCAGGTTAGGTGCGAATTATCTTCACTAGATCTAACTTAGGTCTAAATCTAAATCTAGATACTATTACAGTTACTAGATACTAGCTAGATCTAGAAGATTTACCGACTTTTCACGCGAAGTCACTCTTACTAGTCTTACACTTACAACAAGAAGATTTTAGGTGAGGGAGAGCCCGGAGGGGTGTAGCCTACAAATTAGTCTGGTAATCGATCTAATTATAGACAATAGTCACTATAGACTAGATCTAGCGCGTCTTTAGTGGTAACAATAAATGGAAACAAACATTTCTATGCTGACTTCAGAAAAATACTGCCAGGTGAAATGCTTGCTTGGGCCAAGGCCATCTAAGCATCTTCAATCACGAGGTCGCGCTTCACAAGTATGTCGAAAGGCGGTGTAGACGCGTCACTGGTCAGCTCATTAACAAAGCCAGCCCGTAAGGTCATGCGATCAGAAAGCCTAGTTACGCTGTTGCTGTTTTTTCCACCCACATTTTTAGCAAGAAATAATCAAAATTATATTTAAAAAAAATTATTGGGTAAAAATTTTAGGAGAGTGGGCAAAATTTTAGGAGACTTTCGGCAATTTTTAGGATAATTTTAGGATTTTAGGAGACTTTTCATTTTTTAGGAGATTTTAGGAGTTTTTAGGAGCGCTACGAACCCTGTTTAAATATGGTTTGTTATAAATATTTCTTAAGAAGAGTTGAAATTTAACTTCATTTCTTTATCAATAATACATTCTATTAACTAAAATTAATGAAGTATTTAATAATTGTCAAATTATTTTTGTAATTTGTACTATTAAGTTTTTTTAATATGTCATTAATTCCAACAAGCTCCTAATGATTACAAATCCTACATACTGCCTACAAAATTCTGCACATGTATGCTAGGGCATCATCAGGAGGGCATAATGATTCTGATCACATGGTGTATGCTTACATTAAATGTTTACTACTTTTTAAAATTGTTATTTTCTATTTGAAAAAGAATCAAGCAAAATATAAAAAATACTTTTTTAAAAAACAAAGCTTAAAGGAGACTGCTACAAACCATTGTTTTTAAATTTTTTGTTTTTTTTTTCCTGATTAATTTTGTGTGTGTATATTCTATATATAAACAAAGTTAATTAATTATGACTAATTGATAAAAATAATTGGTCAATTCTATTGATTCAAGTTTTGTTAGGTGCAATGAATAATTGTGTAAAGTTTCATCTTATCCAAAAATATGGCAGAAATAATGTGTACAAAATGTGTACCAGACAGACAGAGCAAGTTGATATAAACTTTGTGAAAAGGAAACTTTCCCTTTCATATCAGAATCCATATTAAGGCTGTCACACTCCAGGTTTTTAATAATTCTAGGGTCTAAAATTCCAGGCTACTTATGTGAACCAAAAAATCTTTTACTGAGGTTTGTCATTTGAATAACAGGATAACTTTAAAAAAGCACAGTCTACATTCAAATAAAACACAAATAAAAAAATATTTTTTCTACAGATCATATTCAGTGTCAATTTGTTTTTTATATTTTTCTATGTTTAATGAAGAAAGAATTTATATTCATTTTAGAAATATATTTAATTTCCTAAAAGTTGTAGCACTTTCTACAACACTACCCTTCATGAAAAATTTCATGAACAATAAGATAACCTAAAGGAAAGGAAATATTTATCATCCAAAAGAGCCATTTTTGTCACAACTAAGACTTTGCCCCTGATTTTTTAATGTTTTTGGTGTCTATGGCTGTGATAAATTGTTTTATAAAAGATAAAACATCTATTGAAGGTTGGCATTTACCAGGTTTCCAGGCAATGTGGCAACACTACATGATGCAAATAATCAAAATCCCATCTGTTTTCATGGCCAATGGTTAATGAGGATATCATGTGGTGAGAATAATTAGCTGCTTCTAATTTCAGAATCCTGGTGAGTCAAGAATATTTTACCTCAATAGTGGATCCTTGTCAGCATTCTGTAAAAATGTTTCCTCCAGATTCTTTGTAAACAAGACAGTATCAATAACAAAAGGATCATCTCGGGGTACTTCATCAGCAATTTTTACAGTTGAATTGAGTTTGCTTACTTTTTGTCTAAAGTAACTGAAAAGACACAAAAAAAATTAAAATTGAAACACAAAAATAATCTCTCAAGAATTTTAAAAAGCAAGATCTTAAAACAAAGGTATGATAAATTGATTCTTATTGCATCCAATCAGCATTGGAGCAGTGACTACATTGTAAAAAGGCTTAAATAGACATATTTTTTGTTGCACTCTGCTGCCTGTCTTGTCATTAATGTAAAACTAAAATTGAGGTCAGAAACCTTGGACAATAATAGAACAAAGTTCTATTCATTTTTTTTTTAAGTTTTTGAACAAACTAAAACCTGTTGTGGTGAAGAAATGATATTAGATTCAAATCTTCACAATTATATCAACAATCCAAAGCACAGGCCTATAATCTTCAAGTCTAAATTTATTTATTTAGCTCTGAAAAATTGCAAGTCCTAATGTCTATATTATGTGTTTCAGTCTTGCAATCAGTCTATCAATCTACTTGCCACATCTCATAGTTTGTAAGAAATTTAGAAACATTTTTGTTGAGCTATGAGCTAGAGCTTAAAAAAAAAACAAATGTATATCTCACAGACAGAAGAAGAATAAAAAAAAAAAAAGATAACATTATGCCGAATAGTGTAAAAAAATGGATCGAGGTAAGCTAATATCATCTATGAAATAAATGCATTTGAGAAGTTAAGTACTTACGGGCTAAACATCAAATCTTTTGGTAATTTATCAGGAATATCTGATTCATAATACAAATCTGCTGGCAGCTCGTTTAACGTTCGTGCAGTTGTTGTATCATTGGCCAAATAATATTCATCATAGAGTAGCCTCACTTTTTCAACAAGAGCCTTTGATAAAAAATTTCTTTTAAAGAAAAATCTTTACAAAGAATTATGATAGTTCAATGAATTAATGAGCAAACAATTTAAAATGGTGCAAAACATTTTGTATTCATTGTGGTCTGCTGACAACCAAACCTAGTGTTTTTGTTTTCCATTATTTTACTTTTGGGTTATTAAGGGTGTTAGTGGTGATCAGTGATGTGAACAACAGTCTGGATTTAACTTTTTATTCAAGTATAACTAGCTGGTCAGTCATAAAACATCCTCTTTTAACGATATTTTCAGAATAGTGGAACTTTCTGTTTCAACGGCACAATGGACCATTACTAAGTATTAAATAAAAAACTGATGTTACTATTGTAATCTTGCTGTATCTCTAATATTTTAGAATCAATGAATAACATCCCCTTCACCCGCCACATGCAGACTGGTCAAAATAATAATATAACTTTTTATGTGTGAAAAACTGGACTCTGATGTGTGGAGAAGAACAGAGAGAAACATAAATAAGCTACTGAACTATGTAGGTGATGGTATTTATGAAAGAATGGAAGGAAATACAGAGCCTATTCATCATCAATTAGATTTATTATGTGAATTCTTTTGATTATATTTTTCAGTTATCTATTTTATTGGACTATCATTTGATTTATACTGGACTCAAATAGAAGATTGTACATCATGTTAAGACAGTTGTATCCTAAGATAACAGAGACCAATAATTGATAGGTCATTGTGAACCCTCTAACATAGCAAATAACAAACTACTTTTAATAACATAATATTCTCCACATTCTTTACATTACCATGGCTGCAGATGTTTTCTTTCTAAAATATTCACTGAGGGTATCATTGACAAGCTTCACAAGTTCACTGCCATTCTTTTTTTCAGAAAGATAAGTAGCTTCATCAAAAAATGACTGGGTCATGTCTCTTTTAATTCCATCATTGGCAAGCTAAAATATAGTACACAAAAGTAAAATTCTTCTGTATATTATTAATTTAATTTTTAAAATGCTGTTTACAAACATAATCCAGGCTCAAAGTGCTATAAATACATAACAGACACACAAAAAAAGAGCTAAAAAGGAAAATAATCTAAATATTTCTGACCTTATTACCTGCAAAAGATAATTTTGTATCAACATAGCCCAGTTTTGAACATCACCAGCTAAGGAACCTATCTCATGCCTTTCTTCCCCTGGAAGTGATGCCACTGGACAATACATAGGCAGGAACGACCCATAGAAGACTAAAATCTGGACCATCCAAAACATTTCTTTTTTTTTTCTTTTTTGGCATTTAAAGCATATCAAATATGTTTTCAGCGCTAGTAGATTTAATCATTTCCTGCAGATCTAGAGAAAGCATCAAAGATAATTTAATAATAATTAATATAATAATAATAATAATTATTATCCATAGGAATTTTGACTAACAATTTGTACATTACAAAAAACAAAACATTATTACAATTACT
The DNA here is from genome assembly GCF_947242115.1 of Biomphalaria glabrata. Taxonomy (NCBI): domain Eukaryota; kingdom Metazoa; phylum Mollusca; class Gastropoda; family Planorbidae; genus Biomphalaria; species Biomphalaria glabrata. Next base: position 25,387,773 of record NC_074715.1, read on the forward strand.
TAAGAAAACAAAATATACATTCACACCAGATCCACTGAAAAGTTACATAATAAATGTTTGTATCAGTTAAATTGCATTTAATAATTTGATTGCCAGGGGAACAAAGGAGTTTTTGTGTCTGTCTTTGCTATCTGTGTCTTGTATCTCCTTTGTGATCATAAAATCACAAAATTCTTAACCAAAGGGTGTTTTTTTATTTCTAAAAATATTTTTAGCTTTCTTATGAATGTTTTTCTCTTGTCAAATGGTTGTCCAAAGGGGGGTTTGTTTTTTACCAATGACCTTACCAGTAGCATTAAGGATTTTATTAATTTTATTTTTAATGTTCAGATTGCCATACCAGGCAATGATATTCAAACTTAAAATACTGTAGATATGAGCATGATAAATTGTTGCCAAGGCCTTTTCGATAACACTAGTAACACTAAAGCAGGACATTTTTCTTAGTAATCATAATCTTTGTTGCCCTTTTTTTGCTGATTATCAGTATTTGCTGTTAAATGGTGTATGGGCCCTGGACTATTGTTTTGTTATCTTGATGGTCCTGGGTTCATACCCTTCCCGCTGCTATCCCTCGTCGTCCTGCGGGATGTTTGGGCTAGGATGTAGATTATCTTCAATTCTTAAGGAACATCAGAAACAATGAAACATGTTATTGTTAAACATAAAACAAACTCAACAGAGTTGCATGAGTTATCTTTACTTTAATTAATAACTAAACTTAATAATCATTATATATTTATATAGACATAGACTATTATATAGATTATTAATTATAATACACGATACTATTACTAGATATAGATTTTATACTGATTACTAGATATAGAATCTTATCTAGATCCACTAATATAGCCATGCTGACTATAGTACTTAAAGTACTATAGACTCACTATAGTGTGACTATAGTCAATAGTTTTAATAGTAAGTAAATTGCTATCTTATCTTCTTATCTTAAATAATACAGACATTACTTCAAAAAAGAAGATGATTACGTCCTACAAGTCATGCATTCAGTCATGCATTTTAACCAATGACTTAAATTCTGTCAAGTCACTGGTTTTCCGGGTCAGCTCAGGCAACCCATTCCATGCTCTAATAGCACTAGGGAAGAAGGAGTATTTGTACAAATTTGTCCTAGCATATGGGACGAGGAATGTGCCTTTATCTTTGTCTTTCTGAGAATTTTATTAAATTTTGTTTTTGTATTTGAAGATTATGGTTCAGTGTTTTATGTATAATTGCTACTTTACTTTTGAGTCTTCTGTCCTGAAGGCTTTCTAAATTTAGTGATTTTACTAAAGGTGTTACTCTAGTCAAATGTGAATATTAGTTTTTTAATGTTTTCTTGAGTTGAGGGGTCCCAAACAGAGGATGTATATTCCATTATTGGCCTAACCAAGGTTAAATAACATTTAATTTTAGTTTTATGTTTTTATTAGATTTTTATAGAAATTTCTTTTAATAAACTCTAATGCTTTGTTTTATTTTTTTATAGTTTCATCAATATGGGGATTCCATGACAGTTTTTCATTTATTATTATAACACCTAGGTATTTGTGTTTTTAGTCTGTCGTTACTGGTTTACCATGAATAAGATAAGTGGAATTAATATGTTTTAGTTTTTTTGTTACTCTTAATAACTGACATTTTTCGGGGTGGAAAGACATGCTCCAATTTGATTCTCATTCTTGTATCTTGTGTTGTTGTTTTTTTTATTTCATTATGCAATCATCTGCGAATAATCTGACTTTTGTTCCTGAACTAATGCTATTCGGTAAATCATTAATGTAAATTAAAAATAGTAGTGGACCTAAGACTGTGGTATGTAACGCCTGAGTTTATTAATGGTGTTGATTTAGAGCCATTTATTATTACAGTTTAAGTTTGTTCTCTCCCTATCAGAAAATCTTTAATACACTGATGCAATGGCAATGGACCATCAATGCCAAAATATTTTAATTTTTTTAAGCAAACTGTCTATGGTGGTGAACTTTGTCAAAAACTTTGGAAAAATCTAGATCTAGTAAGATAGCATCTATATAGATCTATTTGCTCACTGTTATCTAAACCTTTTGAAAAATCATCAATTCTTATCTTATCTTATAATATAATACAGACTTCAGATTACTTCAAAAAAGATGATTACGTGCAATTAGTCCTATTACTATTACATAGATGATAGTGATAGATCTAGTTCAAACTAGGGTAAAACTTTACATCGCAGGACCCTCATGAAGAATGTTACGCAAGTGGCAGCACCGCGCTGTCTATCGCTACGGTAATCAGGTCACAAGGTCACTACCGGCTATTATCATGTAGGCCTAATAGTTCGTGATAGATCTAGTCATTCGCTAATGATATGAAAACTCTGGATCTATATTATGTAATAAAAAAAATATTTAAAAGGCTATAAAAAATAAATAATGAGAATGAATTAATCTTTATTTTTTTAATTTGTTTTTTTTTTTTGTTTGTTTGTGTCACAAATGTATGGTACCGTTATCCTATATATGTACGGGTTATAGGCCTATATTTATATATTTTTGCTGACACTATTATTTTTTTTATTTGTAATGTTTTACAGACCTAAATTATTATTTTTTAATTTATTGATTTAATGTAATTTTACTTTAAAATTAAAGTAAACCATAGTCTATGAAGTAAACCAATCATATTGGGTTTCGTATATGTGCAACATATTCTTTATTTTATTTTATTATATTTATCTGAAATCCACGCATTTTCAATAACAGTAGCTAGATGGGTATACCGCTAGATGTTTATGAAGAGTAGTGTGTAGCCTAACATATGCTCGCCCCTCCTCCTTTCACATTCTGGACTTGGAACCAGACAACGGATGAGTTACCGGCATTTTAACTAAAATGTAACTGTTTTTGTTTTTTTTTTATATTTAAAGCCGGTAGAGGAGACATATGCTATACAATACAAAGGCTCAGTGCTGATGTAAATGAAATAAGTTGCAGTTGCATTTAAACCGTATAAACGAATATAGATATAAAAAAAAGAGATGAAAGCTAAGCCTAAACTAAAAGATGTTCAAATATAAGAATATTTGTGATTCAGTTCTAACGTGTGGCTCTCAAGCATAAAATTTAAGAAAGTAGGCCTACACTGGAGTCACAGTGGAAATAACACGCTAAAAATTTACCCCACAACTAAAAAAAATCCAGTTTCATTGAACAGTGGTCTTATTTCTGCCAGATCTCTACAAATCTTTTTTTTTTTTTATTATTTCAAGTTGTGAAATCCACCGTAAAACATACAACGCTCAAATATTAATTGTATAGAGGCTTTTGTGTAAAGAAAGATACATAGATTACTATGACCATGATGTCCACTTTTGTCTTCGGGAACCGATAATAAATGAGCGCTCGGTATTAATTTGGGATAGACATAGTTTCGAGCTACATCATTAGTTGTATGTATGAAGAATGATCTATTTAAACTATAGCGACTACTTTTATGTCCACATAGACTTCGCAAATGTCATAATTAAATTAAATACTTATTTCAGCTACACTAGAGTGAGACTAGAAGCAACTCTAAGGCTTTTACATAAAACCAGTGAAATGAATTGATATCAACTGTATTAATAGATAATTATAACATATGTCTCCCCATTTTCTACACTGATGTTTAAGTGAATTACAGCTAGGTACCAATTTATGATCAAAGAAATATTTATAGAGACAAAGTCAAGTGACGTAAGTTGTAACTTCCAATGTAATAAAGTAAGCATTAAGTGAATAGGAAACTATGAAAAAAATAATCAGTTGGGAAAGTGAGAAGCAGATAAGCTAACGGAATCTATTATGTCATGACATGAAACTATATGAGACAACTAAAGAATTGAAAAGATTGAAACTCACACTGGGTTTTGTATCCGAATCAATCAGGAATAAAAAATTGAAAGCGACGATGCGATGTTCACTGTTGGATAGCTTGATAATAAACTGCCCTAACTAAAACGTGGACACGTGACTTAAGACAAACAAACCAATCATGCAAATCTGTCGTGGGTTATCCAAATGTGTGTGATTTGACCATTTAAGTGAGGGTTACATGAAAAAACAGCAGGGGGTGTGATAGGGAGGGATGGGTGGATGTTGACAGTCTAGCATGTGGCGAGGGAGTTACGCAACATGTCCATCTGTCTTATATGGCCTGCGTGCTCATGATGTATTGTATGTATTGAGTATGTAAACCTACATTTATTACTTAAAAAGATTCATGTATCTTCAACTGTATAGCTTTTAAAAAGAAACATTTTAGATATATAGATAGACAGAGATGAGGTAGAGAGATAAAGGATAGATGGATAGAGAGATAAATAGATAGAGAGAGATAAGTTAGACAGAGAGAGGATAGATAGGTAGAGAGAGGGATAGATAGAGAGAGGATAGATAGGTAGAGAGAGGGATAGATATAGAGAGAGAGGGATAGATAGATAGAGATAAGTTAGACAGAGAGAGGATAGATAGGTAGAGAGAGGGATAGATAGAGAGAGAGAGGGATAGATAGTGATAAGTTAGACAGAGAGAGGATAGATAGGTAAGGTAGAGAGAGGGATAGATAGGTAGAGAGAGGGATAGATAGGTAGAGAGAGGGATAGATAGAGAGAGAGAGGGATAGATAGATAGAGATAAGTTAGACAGAGAGAGGATAGATAGGTAGAGAGAGGGATAGATAGATATATAGATAGAGATAAGTTAGACAGAGAGAGGATAGATAGAGAGAGAGGGATAGATAGAGAAAGGATAGATAGATAGAGAGAGATAAGTTAGACAGAGAGAGGATAGATAGGTAGAGAGAGAGATGGATAGATAGAGAGAGAGAGGGATAGATAGCGAGAGATAAGTTAGACAGAGAGAGGATAGATAGATAGAGAGAGAGAGAGGGATAGATAGATAGAGATAAGTTAGACAGAGAGAGGATAGATAGGTAGAGAGAGAGAGAGAGGGATAGATAGAGAGAGAGATGGATAGATAGCGAGAGATAAGTTAGACAGAGAGAGGATAGATAGGTAGAGAGAGAGAGAGGGATAGATAGATAGAGATAAGTTAGACAGAGAGAGGATAGATAGGTAGAGAGAGAGAGGGAGGGATAGATAGAGAAAGGATAGATAGATAGAGAAAGGATAGATAGATAGAGAGGGATAGATAGAGAGAGAGAGAGATAAGTTAGACAGAGAGAGGATAGATAAATGGATGCATAGAAAGAGAGATACGTAGATTTTGTTTATTTATCTAGCTAATTATTAGAATAATTAAATAAAAAGTGTGTTTATTTAAATAAACTATATAAAAATCCCATTTGTATAGTTATTTGAAACATTTTCACCATTTCCTATTTATTTGCTACGCGCGTGCTTTACTGCCCCGTCGGCGTTGTGTCTTACCATAACCAACGTATAGGATCTCTGTTCTCCGGCGCAATAGTTCTTCTCACGTCTGCTATCAAACTCGCTAGACGGTCGGCCATAAAACACGGACATATTGACTCCCCCCCCCCCCCCCAAATAAAAAGTGGGGTCAATTAGCCTGGTAAGGGGATGGTATCAGCATCATACTTACTTCTATTCGGTGCTTTTTTTTTTTTCTAAAGAAATAGGTGCCGGTACTCACTAATAAATTAATAATAAACGTTAAAATACAAGAGAAGTAATATTTTTTCCCAAAATTGAAAAAGGTGCCGGTACGCCGTATATACATTCTATTTACATACATGCGAATGTTTGCTCTTTCCCTACGGCTATGTGGCTATCGCCCTCTAATCTTGTCCACTTTTTTTTAACATATCTATGCCATCCAGTAATTAAGGTCAATCCTCTTAATACCTACGTCGTTCCTTTCCTCCATTTCTCCCCATTGGACAGTTTGGCACATGACATAGCGCTAGACAGAATGGAGCCCCCCCCCCCCACCACCTACCAACCCCGACCCACCCTCACAGACACCTAAGTAATAATCTCATTTGTAAGTGATACATTTTGTTCAACAGGCCTGTTTGTAACTTTGTTTTGTTACAGAACTATAATTCCAAGCTCTAAACAAAAAAAAAATGTGGGAGGAGAAATTAAGTGGACCAATTAGATTATACTCTAAATTTTTGGCATTTTTAGGATTCAAGCATAAATTGTGAGTGATAGTCCCAAATGTATTAATACAATAGAAAATATCAGATTGAGTAAAGGTTGCAAATAGGCGACTAGATAAAGAATATTAGGGTTCAGAACTCATCTCAATTTTTACTCTTATACTGAATAATTTTGTATAAATTCTAAATTTTCCAAAAGAAAGTTTTTCTTAAAATAGAGCTAAGCAGAAAATGGAAGAGAGATAAGAAGCAATAGCGGCCATAGGGTGTAGCTAATGGGGCAAGCACCCCAGGCCCTACGTCTGAGGGGGGGGGCGCGATCGGAGATTTTATTGTCACAAACGTGATCACTACATATTTTCAGCCTAAGTGTTTTATAGGCTACTGTGCATAGACACGTTTAACCAAGCTACGACATTAATCCGAGAGTGGGTACATGGCAAGTGGTTGAAATCCTGGGATGGCTCCAACAAAGCCCGTGGAGTCTGGCAACATTTGCGTCGCCCGGACCGCGACGATCCATGGTGGAGGCTAAAAAGGTCGAAACAATCTATCATTGCGCAGTGTAAAACGGGGCACTGCCCTGTTGGTGCTTACTTTGCCAGGTTCCGGCCAAATTTTGATGCCCGTTGCCGACACTGTGGAGAGTCGGTGGAGACAGTGGCGCGTCTCTTGCAAGAGTGTATGCAGCTCCGAGAGCTGCGGGATAGTTTGTCTGCAGTCACTTAACCTGTATGGGAGCTTGAAGGTACTACGCCTAACAGCAGAGTTTCTCGCCAAGGCTCTACGGGAGGACTAATCCTTCCAGTCTTGTTACCAATTGGGGTTCATCTCAGGTGCATAGACATCGAATGTTCATACTCTTGTGTGGCATGACTTCCACATGGAGATCACAGATTTTTCTGCATCGTAGAAGCCCATTAGAGTGTATCTTGCTATCAACTTCTACGAGAAGTTCAGATGACTCGTGCAACTTTGATACACTCTTGGGCTCTCCAGCTACTGCCTTAAATGCATTGTAGATGAGAAAAGGTCTCATCTTTGTTAGGCTTTTCCCCTCTTCTGTACACCTGGCCACCAGAAATGATGGCTTGATAGAGTTTCTTGTGCCCTCCTTCTTTCTTTCTTCATTTCTTCCTTTCTTGCCCAGACATAAATCTGGGGCAAGTAGTTTTTTTTTTTTCTGTTGTCCATAGACAATTGTGACTGTTCATCACTTGTGCAGTTGTGCTCCCCACCCGCCATCGAGTCCAACAAGGGTCGAGCCATTCGGGTGTTCAGAATGAACCCACCAGGGCTATACCGGTGCTATTTTCCATACTGATTCTCGGTGGACACTATCAAAAGCTTTCTTAAAGTCTACGAAACTGATCGTTAGCCATTATTGGTTCTCAATACTTTGTTCTATGATATTTCGTAGAACGAAGATCTGCTCTGCACATGTTCTGCCTCTTTGGAAGCCTGCTTGTTCTTCTCTGAGCCTCTCATCTACAGATTGTTGAAGCCGATAAAGGCACTTTTCTTATTCCATATGCTTGGACAAAAGTATTCAAATGCCCTGTCTTTCACCGTGACTGAGCAGGGCCTGAGATATCTGCGTTTCACCACCAATATACCCGGCAAATTCAGTTGATTCATAATGCTCTTGCTCGTATTTTTTTATTTATTTATTCCAAATCAACGTCTTGACTCGTACGAATTTGAAGAACTTTCTAATATACCTTTTATAGTGCAAAGAATTGCAAGCCTATTATTAGATGTACATAGTTGGCCATCATCATCTCATCTCTGCCTGTGCGGCCTGTGGTCCCTTATGGGACATAGGCCACCAACCAGCTTCTTCAAGGCGTCTCGGTTCTGGGCGTGTCTCTCCAACTGTCCCCACGTCTTGCCCATCTGCTTGACATCTGCTTCCAAATTGCGGCGCCATATATTCCTGGGCCGTCCCTATCTTTCTCTTTTTAAGTCTGTCGAGTATGATGATAGTCAGTCTGTTGTAAATATTATCCTTCTCTTCCTCTTCACTGTCATTTGTTGTTAAGACAATATCTAAGTTAATCCTCTTCTTCACTGAATGGAATGAGGCTATTATTATCCGTGGTCCATGCGCTTCTCATCCTATAAGTGCCCTCTGAGCCCGCTTAGACAGTATTATACCATAATGTGTCATTCTTGGAGGATCGTGTTTCAAATCAGAAACTTTGAAACTGGATACAGCAGCTCCCTGATTGACCCTTTAGGTCGATGACTTATGCTGGTAGCTCAGCTCGACCAGCCGATTGACTCAGAGCGGGCCATCTGGGCTACAGGACTAGAGGAACTTTGAACCATTTTTTTGACGCACCCTGTAGTTTACCCTTACGGCTCAGGCCCCCCCCCCCCCCACAAGACACCCGCCCAGGTCCCCGCGCACTGCTGGATTTGAATTTTTCCATTCACTCCAAGCACACCAAAAGTTACCTAATTTAGTTGGCGTCTATAAACCTTTGCATTTTATACTAGGTTCACAAACTAGAAAACGCACAGCTTTGTAAACATTTTATAGAGATTTTTGGACGTGTATCTTAGTTTATTTCGGCTTAGCTTAGTCGAGGAGTAGAGAAAATCTCAAATATTTGGAAGTAGCCTATTCCGTAAAAATTTTATCTACTTATATAATGCTAGAGTCACTTGACCTAAACAATAAAGAACTTTGAAAAACCAAACAGCGGACCTGGAAGAAGATGGATCTCCAGCTGTTCGGCGCCAGGATTATCCGACCTTCACCATCATCAGTACAAGGAACGTCAGGACCATTTACGAGACTGAGAAAACTGCAAGTGGCAGCAAAGATGAGAAACATAAACCTTCATCTTAAGAATCAGCGAGTCAAGTTAGACTCTCTCCAACTGTCCCCACGTCTTGCCCATCTGCTTGACATCTGCTTCCAAATTGCGGCACCATATATTCCTGGGCCGTCCCTATCTTGACGACTACAGGTATAAACAAATAGTTTGAGAACATCGCGCAGGATGGACAACAGAACAAACTGAGCGTGCTGATACGAACCTCGCCGATAGCGAAAGAAATGAAGTTGCCATAAAAAAGGGGATGCACAAAAAAGCAGCCCTGTTAGATAGCCCTAAAACAGGAGCATTCAGACATACGAACAGTGGCTAACTTTGCCGCTTCGGAATCGGCTTACTTAGTAGGATCCGACTGTTCGTGGACTCAAAAAGAAACACAAACTAGTTTTTCATGTGAGTACATTATTTACATCCTTTGTCTTTCAAGACAGAAGGAGACATATTACGGTCGGCAACTTCGCCATGGTTAACAAAATGTCCATTTGTAGCGTACTCGTAATATAAAAATCCAGTTATGGATTTACGGCAGTACGTCAACCCTGTGCCTATATTTCCGCAAACATAAAAATATACAAAATACACATTTTTTGCTTGCATATTTAATAATTATAATTATTTTTAAAGTAGAAAAATAAGATTACATACTCTAAAAAAAAAACGAGAGCAGAAAAAAATGTATTTCAATACGTATTTAAAAGAAACAAAACAGTTAACACACGATTAGATTTATCACGATTAGATTTATAATATTATTTTTTTAGCAGAGATACGTAGGTCTGTAATTAATTAATAATATATTAATAAAAATTCCCCAATTAAAAACATAAAATACCATCTAAACATTAATAGTTATTCCAAGAATAAATTGTACAAAAAAATCTAAATCTATATTACATAGATCTACGATTTAACGTACTAAAAGAAGAGAGAGAGAGAGAGAGAGAGGGCAGTGACCGGGCGCGCTCTGCGGGCGAGCAGGTGAGGTCACGTCAGTACGTCATCATACGTGCGGATAGACAGCTGCCAAATAATTGACCTGAAAAACTAGGGTCCTGCGATGTAAAGTTTTACCCAAACTAGTTGTGTTTCACATGATGATGATCTATATTTCCTAAATCTTACTAATCTTAGTATCTAATCTAATATAGACTAGAAATAACTTAATAAGAATGCAGAGTACCCTAAACTAAACTGTAACTAAACTAGACCCTACCGGAGATAAGATATACTTTAACTTTAAATACTATACTATAGTAGTATTTAGTTCTAGATTATCTAGATCTAGATCTAAGTAGTATAGGACTGTCACTATTATTCACTATAGTAGTATAGTGATAGTCAACTATAGTGACTATAGTGGTCTACAACTATAGCCATAGCAGAAATTTGAGAAATATCCGTATTTACATACATCTAGATCTGGATCTAGGGCTATAGACATAGATAGATAGATCTAGATATTAGATTTATAGATTCTTAACTTGAGAGCTAGACTAGATTTATTCTATATCTATATAAGTATATAATATAGATCTAGATTAAATGTGTTGTAAAGCATCGTTAGTATACGACGGAGTACACAGGGATAGACAAATAAGCTGTCAACTCTGGACCTAAGTAAATTCTATCATTGCCTCCTTCAGTCGTGAAACTAGACTCTAGATCTAGATCAGGGCTGGCGAACCTATGGCACGCGTGCCCAAGGTGGCACGCGAAACGATTTTGAGTGGCACGCGACGACGATGATATTAAGAAGTGTGTTGTTGTTTTTTTTAAATCACGGATATCTCAATTTACCATAATTAATAACGTTCAATTATTTCCGAGAACTGTAAATAATATGGAAGAAGCGCTAGTGGATCATATTCCATATACTTTTGTCATATGACTGTGTTTCATTTGGGGAGCATAGGGCATAATAATTTTTTTTCAAGACAAATCTCGTATTTGAAAGAGAGCTCCTTAGCTTCCGCAATTTTGTTGATACTGAAAACGTGTCTGTCTTACATCGATTGCTAGCGTTGCCATCAATAAATTTTTATCAGAATAATTACCATAACATGTCATTCTTAAAAATAAAAAAAAGAAAACTTAATGAAGAAGAAGGAAGTGGCAGACCTTTACAAGAGTGGTGGACTGAAAGATATGGAATGATTCACAGAGAAAACAAGGCCTTATGTGCCATGTGTTTGGAAAGTGTTTGTCGGAGATCATCAGTAAAACGTCATTATGAGTCCAATCACAGCTGGCTTTTAGGCTTTTAGGCAAAAGCGAGGATGAGCAAAAAAGAACATATATCGCGTGAAATAAAAAAAAAGCGATTTCACAATGCAGTTCTTTTGTAAACATTGTTAAAAGTTCTTCTAACTTAGTGGCTGCAAGTTTTGAAGTTTCAAAAATTATAGCTAAGCATGGAAAACCTTTAAGTAACGGTGATTATATCAAGGAAGAAATGTTAGAATGTGCTTCTTATTTGTTTGAAGAATTTCAAAACAAGGATAAAGTCATTCAGAGAATAAAGGATTTGCCAATAAGCCGAAACACGGTTAAAGCAAGAGTCATAAAATTGCACGTTAATATTCAAGAACAAGTAAAGAAGGATATTAATGCATGTCAAGCCTATTCTATTTACTTTGATGAAAGTACTGATGTGACATCGTCCGCTAGACTGGCCATCATTGCCAAATATAGCAAAGGAAATGAAATACACGAAGAACTAATAAAATTAGCAACTTTACCAACGACAACAACAGGTGCAGATATTTGTCAAACTGTTGTGACTGAACTCAGAAATGCAGGTGTAGATCTAAAAAAAAAAATAGTTTCTGTTACAACTGATGGTGCTCCAAGTATGACTGGAAAAGATGCAGGTTTCGTTACTTTGTTTACAGGACATGTTGGACACCCACTAATAACTTTTCACTGCATTGTGCACCAACAAGCCCTATGTTCAAAAAACGGCTTAAAGGAACTTGAAGACATTATGAAATGTGTAACAAAAACCGTAAACTTCATTACTGCCCCTGCTTTGAATAAGAGAAAAATTGAACAGCTGCTAAATGAAGTTCAGTCCAGTTACTCTGGCTTATTAATGTACAACAACGTACGTGACTAAGCCGAGGTCACGTTCTGGAACGGTTTGTGGAATGCCTTGATGAAATTCGAATCTGTATGGATGATAACAAACAAAATTGCTCAGAATTAACAAATGTTGACTGGCTTATCAGACTAATGTTTTTTACCGATTTTTCATCCCATTTAAATGAACTTAATACGAAGTTGCAAGGTTTCGGAAAATCTGTCGATCAGGCATTTGACATCTTGACAGTATTTGAGAAAAAGTTGAAGATTTACAAACGTGACATAGAGAAGGAAGAATTAAACTATTTTAACAAACTGGAGAAATTTTATGATGATTTAAAAGTTCATGATACTACCGGCAAAGATTATCAGAAAAGATTGATTTTAAGAGATAATTGACACAACTGCTGAAAATTTTCACTGCGTTTTGAACAATTTCGAAAATTCGAGTACACCTCCTAATTTATAAAATATCCAGATACAGTAGATTTTGAAACTCTGGATTTGACCATGTTTTCTTGGATGGGATTACACGACTTTGAAATGCAACTTGTTGAGTTTCAGTCCAGAGCAATTTGGAGACAGAAATGTATTGACTTAAGAATACGACTTGAATTAATTGAACGTGAACGGTTAAATGGATCATTAGTACCTCAGATATTAGCAGAAAATGAGATTCTTCAAGTTTGGAATGACCTGCCTAAAACTTTCAATTCTCTGATAAAAGTGACAACATCCATTCTGTCAATTTTCTCTTCTACTTACTCATGCGAATCTTTATTTTCTACAATGAATTATATTAAATCAGATGCCAGAAATTGCTTGACCGATGATTTAAGTGCGGCATGTGTAACTTTGAAGAATACACGGTATACACCAGATATCAAACTGTTATCGTCTACCACACAACAGCAGAAGTCGCACTGATCAACCTGCCCTAAGACTTCAAATCTCTAGGTCAGGATAATAAAATTGAATAAACAAGTAATATTGTTACTAAGCTGTTTTTATACATGCAGTTGACTTACTGGCTGTAACACTTCTTTTATATAGCGGCGTCACTAGTAGACCTACTGGGCACGCAACAATCTTCATTGTTTTTAAATTGAAATTAATTGGCACTCGGACTGAAAAAGGTTCGCCAGCCCTGCCATATGGTCAGATTTCACTGGCTCCAATTTTGAGCTTCCGGTACATGTGTTAGCATTCTTACATTTTGACTAAAAATGGCTCACACAGAGTAGAGGCTTGAAGAAACAGGCGTTTAAAGTTCTATATGCATTGAGTCTTGTGTTTCCACAACAAATTTGTTAAGAATTACTTTAAAAACAGAAGCATTGGTAGTGGTAGCCACATCCCATAATGCAGTAATGGCTTTTATTTGAATAAAGGCTAATTCAAATACATTTCAAATTACACCTATTCCAGAAAAGTGACTTCTGTATACATGATCGTCACTTATTTCTATCTAGAATTTAAAGCCCAACAGATGATCAGTTTTAACACAAATTTGTTTGATGTATTAGTATTCAAAGCAGCAGTTATAGAAGTTTAATAGAAATCTCAACATTGGCAGATTCATTTTGCCAACCTCTTTCTTGCTTTTTTGAAAAGAGAAATGTAAGATTGATACAATATTTACCCCAACAGTTAAGTTATGTTGTTATGATTTTAGATGCTTAAAAAAAAACAACTTACAATCTTTTTGAAACAAGTTTTTTTCTAGAATCAGGGCAACTAGTGTTCTATTTTTTCATAGTTAAGCAAATGGAGGAGTCAATTGGACATAGTTATGAAAAATTGTGCAGCAACTATGGAAACTTCCAGAGAATTCCAGAGTAGCTAGCTACTCCCATATGGTGGTGCTTGTGACGCCAAGTCAATATGGTTAAGTTGTAATCATAAAAGTGCATAAGGCCAGGAAATTTAAGGACATGTGGGAAATCTTTAAAAAAATATTACAACTTGTTAAATTGGTGCACATGTGTTTCACTTACACAAATATACTGACCAACTAAAACTAAACCAATGAAATTTTTCTCTAAGCATTTTATTCAATTATTAACAATTATTTATATAACAAGATAAACAACAGTTGTGATAAATTTTTATTCTACTTTAAACAAAATTCACTTTTGGTAATGCTATAGAGCTGAATAGAACTGAAGCCCAAATATAATTTAAGATTTTCAAAATATAAGAAAAAAAAAAAGAGAAATTAAGAATGTAGTTATTACATTTGTTTTGTATTTCTAATGTTCTTAACTAAGAGGAGAGACGCAAGAAGAAATATTAGACAGAAAACAACTTTTTCAAAAATAATAAGAAAGAAAGAGCTCTGTTTTTATAGTCTATCTTTAATGAGATATACAGAAAATTATAAAAAGAGAGTTGTTTTGAATCTACAAAACTTTGTTATGTAAGGCAATGGAAGCATACTAATACATATTTTGCATATTTATGTGAGCCAAGACGGGAATAGTAATACTTCAAAAAATATAAAATAATAAGTTAATGAGTTAAACTAATCCTGAATATATCATGATGACATATTTCAATATTTCAACCTCCTTTTGTTTGAGAATTGCTTTGTGTAGACTCAGATGCACTAGGTGTCTCAGCAATTTGTTCACTTGATGAAGTCCATCTCCAGATGGCAACTTTAACTCTATCCTTCACAGCCTGAAAAGAGTCCAGAGCAGGCCTCACATCCAGAAGAGCAAACTCATAGTTCTTTTTCACACTCCCGCCATCATAATAGTCTATTATATAGCGCACTTCTTTCCCATTGCGGTCAACTATCCAATCATGGCGATCAAAAGGAAGCTCGTAGCTTAAATAGAAAAGTGGGCATTGAGTATTTTCAAAGTTGAATGCAATATTCAACTTGTCAATCTCTCTATATTACAAGTGTCATAATACTAATAGATTACAGACATTAAATCAAAAGAGAAGATAATTACATTCTATGCATTTCATGTGTCATTCTAGTCATGCACATCAATCAGGGACTTAAACTCTACTAAGGTGGTTTTCCTGGCTGATTCAGACAACCCTTTCCATTCTCTATTGGCACTAGGGAAGATGGAGCACTATGCGAATTTGTCCTAGCATATGGAATAAGAAATGTCCTATCTTTGTGTCTTTCTGAGTATTTTATTAGGTTTTGTGTTTCTATTTGTAAATTATGGTTCGTGCTTTATGTATTATTGCTACTTACTTTTTATTCTTCTGTCGTAAAGTGTCTCTAAATTAGAGATCTTACTAATGGTGCTACTCTAACCAAATGTGAATATTTGTTTGTTGTAAATCTCACTGCTCTATTTTTCATTTGTTTTAGTTTCTTTGTTCTAGTTTGTAGTTTGTTTTCTTGAGTTAATGGGTCCCAAAAAGATTTTTTGATTTGTTGATTTGAGGCACATCGGCACAATGGGTCCCAAAAAGAGGATGTATATTCTAATATTGGCCTAACTAAGGTTAGATAGCATATTAGATTTTTTTTTAAAGTTCCTATTTGATTTGTAAAAATTTCTTTTAATAAACCCTAATGCTTTGTTTGATTTTTTAATAACTTCATCTATATGGGGATTCCTTGAGGTACATCTGAGTTTCCTATTATTGGTCTTGATTTGGAGCCATTTATTATTACAGTTTGTTCTGTCCTTATCAGGAAATCCTGAATCCATTGATATAATGAACCAGTAATACCAAAGTATTTTTCAGAAAGCTATGGTGATAAATTTTGTAAAATACCTTAGAAAATTATAATAATTTGGTGTCTAGTTGCTCATTATTATCTAATCCCTTTAAAAAATCATCAAACAGACCTAATAATTGAGTTTCACATTAACTATATTTCTTAAAGCCATGTTGGTAATGTTATCGAGTGTGTCTATGTTTCTATGGTGATGGTGAGAAGAAGTTAGCAATTGGTTGGTGGCTATGCAGTGAGGATGATGAAATTACAGTAGAATCTTGTTTAATACTAATTTAAAAAGAGAGATGACTCCAGGATGCCAGAGTGTAAAGACATGTTTTGACAGTGTGTTAGATTTGTTTAAAATATAAGTTTATTTTGTCTCATCTCAAGTTGAATTAGTCTATATTTTAATAAAAGTTATAATTAGTTTTGTTCACAAACAAGCTATATATCTATTCAAGTTATTTCAAGTTTTATAAGCTAAATTATAATATGCCTACAGCTGATTAGTTGTCTACCAACAGTATGGTACTATCAGTCAACAACCAAAAACATCAGGTATGAAGTGAGGACACTAAGTGATTTATGATGTTGCTGCATATTAGATCTCTATGTGTTCAAGTATTTTACATATGATGCTGGATAGCGACACTAGTCTGTAGTTTCCCAGATCAGATTTTTTCTCCTTTTTTAAATAGGGGAGTGACATTTTATTGTTATAATACAGTGATAATTATAAAAAAAAAATTCCCATGGAATAAACTTCAAAAATAATGTAAAAAGCTTTGATGAAGACCTTACTGTTACTTTTCTTTTTCAGCTAAAGGAAAAAATAAATGTTATAGCACAGAGCCATCAAATAAAAACTTCTTGCTTTAAGTTCTGGTTGGTTTAAGATCAGTGAACAGGAAATTTTGTAACCCCCCCCCCCCCCTTTTTCCAGTTTTTTAACTGGCCTGTAGCGGTGAATTAAAAAAAAGATGCTGAAATTTTTAAAATTATGTAGAATCATTTATTTTATATTTTCTTTAATTAATGTTGTATTACATAATAATTACACTGGCAGTGACTGCATAAGCTTTACTGCACACATGCACACAAAATGCATGCATGGCACTATTATTTGTACATATAAATGAGAGAAGAAAGTTTTTGTAGATGCTTTATATCCAGCATTCTATAATAGATAACTGCTTTACTGGTATTGTAACAACTTCTCTCTCAAACAACTATAAAGAATAAATGTATTTGAAAATCAAAACATGCTTGAGTTTTGGAAATACTTCAAAAGTATGAGCTACACTTCTGTTGGTTTCACTGATTATTCAATTTTGTACAGGAGAAACTGTTTATTCAAGTTTGCACATTAAGTCCACCAAAAATGCTTTGAAAAGCAATTGAGAGAAAGCTGCTGAATCTCTGCTGGGTTCTTAAGCAAGACAACAAAGAACAACCAGATGAGGAGCAATGCTTAGAGGAAGAGAATGTTAAGTAATAAAACTGCATATTGAGGCTTCCTAAATCCTTTTTCATGCCGATACAAATTGTTTACAAGTAGTGGATCTCTACCACATTGGGCTTTTAAAGCATTAGTAATGATTAGTTATTAGTTAAGATATATAAAAAAAAACTTTAATATAGATCTTTATTTCTCACTATAGATCAAGATCTATCTATAATCTAGATCAGGGGTGGGCAACCTTTTTGGATCGAGGGCCGCATTTCTTTAAATTTGGGAATGGCGGGCTGCATATGTATATACAACTTAGAAAGATACTGTAGCTAACTGTGTAGAATGTCTTTAATTCATATTTACACTATATTATATTCATGTTTCTTTTTTTTTCCACACTCCACGTTAGGAATTACAAGAAAAGTTAGCAATTTTTAATTGCTGTTGTCTTTTTATATTACAATAACCCATTAATATACAGTTGTACTTAATGTGCAGTATTTTACTTTTTACACTCGTGCATAATGTTCTGGAACTGTGGAACTAGCTTACTAGTTGTTACCCTTGTGACTGCTGTCAAATTACAGTCAGTCAAAATCGACCAGTAATTATACTTGTTTAGTTTCCCCCCACCCAAAATATAATGCTTGTTCACTGGATGAGACAATATATGTTCCGGAAGTTAAATGTCGGGACGAGCGAAACTTGCCCTATTGGAGCATCACCAGAGAATGCTGACCATGTCCTTCAATGGTGCATACTAAATCAGAGACCCGAACAGGACTCTGGACAAAGGCCCTCCTAGAGAACCAAAACTATTCGGAGAACTGCCTGATCTAGAAAACATTGCGCGGTTCATCTTAGATACTGTTCTGAACCCTCCGACATGTAAAATGAAAACTGAGAAGAAGAAGAACAGTTGTATGTGTACACAAATAGTGTCAACAGCAGCACATTTTTTAAAAGTGTTGACATACAGATTATGGCACTCATAAGACTCCTGTGGAAGTACTGACTGGAGCTTCTCTTTGCTCGAGTTATGTCCTCTGGAGCTAAATGAGCTTCTGTGCTAAATGGTGAGCTAATGGTATTGAAAGCCGGTTCTTGACGTCTTAAAATTTGCTTTTATAAATTGCAAAATTAAAGAATCTTAATAAGTGTTGTACTTTTAATCATTTCACTAGAAATAATTTCACCTTTCAACAAAGGAAAATGACAAAACTTGTTTTCTTTTGCTTGCTTGTAGAAATGGGAAAGCTTTGTTTGAAAAGATTTAACATCCATTTACATTTCATGGTAATTATGAAACACATGAAATCTGTCTTCCACTCTTCATTAGAAATATTGGATTATTTTATTATTAATCGAAGCTACCTGTGGTTAATGCCCCTATCTCTATTACGTTTCATTTCTTCAATAGTTTCCCTTCTTTAATAGAAATTTTATGCAGCTTTGTGCAATTTTTCCTGTTTAAAGTTTATGGTTGGGGTATTTAAAAAAAAAACAACCATTTTACTCAGTCAAAGATCGAGCTCTACCAGTTGTCACCCTTGCCATCTTGTTTCAAGCATACACAACATTTAACACAGTTCTTCATAGCATTGAATAAATACTGATCAGAGATTGTGTCTTCAATTGAGTGTATTGATGTATAGCCAATAAGCATAGTCTTCGTTTGCTTGAAACTTTTTATAATGACAGTTTCAATCATTTATATTTATATTATTTTTAATATATTTGCATTTTTATAAGTATATACTGTGGGCACACCTGACTTCTGTAGGTGTCGACGGGCCGCATAAAGCACTCCGGCGGGCCGCATGTGGCCTGCGGGCCGTAATTTGCCCACCCCTGATCTAGATTATTCTAGATCTACTTAAATCTAATAACTTGGATCTAGATCTACATCATGAATATATTATTATTAGATCTATATTCTATCAGACTTATACTCAGTAACTTACTAAAGACACTATATTCATATAAAGTAGGCATACATCTATAAAATTTCTATATAGATGGCTGGTAGGTCTACTAGATCTAGATCTTATAATTCTTTTTATAATAGATTTAGATGTCTAAATCTAATGCCATTTGAACTCATGGAAGTCGGCAGGCAGGATCAAATTAGAAAAATCTAGGGCGACTAGGGGGCCATCATATCAACAGAGTAAGAATTAATAGCGCATAGCCTATGCGGCCAAGCATCATGATAATCTGATACTTTTCTGAAGTTTTCAAAAGCTGGCAAGTAACCATTGAAGTCTAGACGCTCTAATCTAGATCAAAAGTATTCAAATTAAAGAGACTATTTATATATATATATAATGTCTTACTCACCCAAGCCATGAACGAATTTTAGCTCTTGGGGAATATTTGGTGGCAAATCCTGCAAACCTTTTCAGTTTAGGTTCTTTACATTCACTGTAATTAATAACAAAATATAAATATTATTACAGGAAAACTATAATCACAGGAAAATAAAGGTATATAGTACATTTTAGATCTGGGTTTTAAAAATCCATTAAATTACAAAACTCACATATAACAAAAATCACACTCTGTAACGACTAATTACTTAATTTTTCAAATAATTGTGATCAGATGTGCTGACTGCTGTATACATAATTAACAGCAATATAATTATAAGTTATCATATAGAAATATGGATATCCTCGTCAAAACTCCGACCACATGATAGAAATGCCTTCAATGACCAATAAGAATGTGTATTTTTAGTCTTAATGTATATCTAGATACAGAAACTATACTTTAATACAACCTTCTAAAAATTCTTTTACATCTTTATGCCAAGATAATAATGGAGGCCCATCATATGATATACATATGATATGTTATGGAACGGATAGTATAGAAATGCCCGGGCTGATTTTGACACCCAGTATACCCCAGGAAATATTATAGATAGAGAGCTACATATGATAATGATAAAATGTATGCCTGTTCATCCAGATGAATTCCACCTGCCCATGTAAATACTGTCTTAGAATAACAGAACGATGGTGTGGAGAATTTGTATGACAACAGGGAGGAAAATTATAAGAGAAGAGACTGCATAGTAAGAGTCATGGAACCACTATGGAACATTTGAAGTTGTAAAGGATTATCTACCACAAACAAACAACTCAGTAGATCTAGATGGAAGGCATCATTCATTTCAATACCTTAGGATGATCACTGCCCTAATGTCTACTAGTTGATCAATGAGCTCGAGTACACAGAACTTTTCTATACATTACTGGAGAATGAAGAAAAGCTAGCTGCAAGCAAGACAAAGTACATCCAACTTAAAAGACACTTGAAGCTGTTTCCATGTACAGCAACAAGCCACTGATACCTGGCATAGCTTACAATTTGACTATGTGACAGTCCAGGTTGTAAATCTAAAAGGCTAACAGGTATCCTTATGCATACTAATTAAAAAACTGTATCTGCATATTTACATGATCATTTTCAATCAACATACATAAACAGTTTGCTAATAAGCACATCTGAATTTAAAAAAAAAAAGATTTCCATGGAAACTTACTCTGCGTGCAATGCTTCCCATTTAAGAATTTCTCGCCAAGCAAGCTCATTGTTTGCATTGTGAATATTTATAATATTGTTCATATCTTGAGCTGAAACATCATCATCTTTCCAACGCCAACCTATAAAAATAAATGAGTAACAGTCATTTTGTAATTAATACACATTTTTTTGTCCAGAACATAACAGAATTATTCAAATTGTATAAAACAGAAAACTGACTGATTATCTGATACACCAAATAATCAGAAATATACCAGTAATTATAAACTAAAAAAATGTTTTGCAATGGCCATTTTTAAATCATACTGTACTTCTCCACAGTAACCGTCTAATGTTCACAAGGGTGTTGGACACAGTGAACACTGTAACTGTCCTGCTTTCTTAAATAACTAATTACAATTTTAAAGAATAAATTGTATACCCTTTCTTAACATTGCATTCCAAAACATCTGTGGGGAAGGATATACCCAGTTTTCATCACTTCCTGCTTTTGGAATAGAAGAAACAGCTCTTTGGATTGGCAACTCAAATGGCTGATCTGGAGCTGGTCGCTGATTTGGTGGTGGCATCTAAACAAATTATGTCACTAATATTACTTAAGAAAACTAATAGTCCTTCAATATCAATTAACAAAACATACATTTTAATCAATCTTAAGTTTATATGCTCCATTTCATTCATACAATAGAAAAAAAAGTGCAATAAATAGACTAAGTACTCTACCATATTGTCTCTGTTCACATCATCATTTCCAAGACTCATTGGGCATTCACTTGCCATCTTTTTATTGCTTGATGAACTCATTGGGCACTCACTAGGAAAGGCATTGCCCAGCACAGTAGCATCATTTAAAGGAGCCTCACTTGGAAGGGACTTTACATTTAACTTTTGGCTCACTTCTTTAGGAGAAGAGATTGTTTTCCCAACATCCACTTGTGGTGAGCGCCGCTTGGGTATCTCAATTAATGGCTTGATATCAAGACTATGATCAAAATGTGACTCGCCTTTCTTCTCAGCTGTAGGAACCCTGGGCTTTGTTTCAAATTCTTTACTTCTCTGACATTCTGTTTTTCCTACAAGACAAGGATCTTCATTTTTTATGGGCGTTTCTTTTTTATTCACTTTACTAGCATGATATGTTAATGGAGATGATGAATCCCCATGGTTAGATTGCTGCTCAAAACTGTGTTTTAACTCAGAAGTTTGGGAAACCTGCGAAGTTTGGTTAATGATAGAGTTAACTTTTAAAAAGTGAAGATTCTCTTCACTAGGCTTTTTGTTGCTATCTATAATACGAAGTTGACCAGCCACTCCTTTTCCATCTCCAATTTGATGCATTGGGCATTCATATGGTAGCTTGACAGCATCACCTCCAGGTAAAAGCTGAATACCCTCTTCTGTGACTTTTTTATAAATTTTATGGTTAAGTTCAAGATGCATGGGTATTGGAAGTGGATTGTCCTTCTTAGTCTCAAAGAACGATGTGGCTACTTGAGTTGAGGTTGTAGCACCCATTCTTTATTTTCAATTAATGTTTAGCCTGTGGATTAAATAGAATCATGGAAAATCTTTCAATTTGTACAACAGGGTGCAGCAAAAACAGTGTAAAGATCTAATTTTGTAAAAGTGCAATCTTTCTGCAAAGCCTTTCATTAAGAACTTTAGACATCCTCCCACCATGACATAAAGACTGAGAAATTAATATATATTTATTTCCTATAAATGTGGGGGTGCTGGCAGTAAAGAATATGAGCAGTAAAACTAAGCCAAGACAAATTAGCAGTGACTAAAAGAATAAGTACATCTAGAGACACTTTGAAAAGTAATGTACAGCTATCACTCATGCAATAAAATAAGAGAGGAGATGCTCATTTTAAAAAGTTTAGATCTTTTCACTGTTTCTATGAAATGAAGTATTCATGTAGAATTCTATAATTACTGGTACATTACCGGAAATAAAAATATTGAAAACTACTCATAACAGCTTTTTAATTGTTTATGCAACATAATCCATTAGTTATAAGTGACTCAGCACACATAGAATGCAAGGCCTTTGGCCTTTGACATATAGTTTACAATACAATAGAAATTTTCGAGCATCAAATATTGGAAACTAGAAGATGCCATTATTTTCATACAACTTCCAAAGCATAAGGTTGTTTCTAAATTACTGGTATATAAAGCATGAAGGACATTAAAATGTGTTCTCAATTTTCAGGACAGCTTAAACCCCCCTATGGTTCAAAATTAATTTTTTTTTTATAACTGAATGTTATGCAGCATTCATTTCATAACAATTTGGTGCATACAACATACACTGTGTATGCCACAGAGGTTGTTGTTTTTTGCTGTTTTCTCCTATTAACCATTTTCATTTATTTTTTTTAGAGATGGCATGATAAAAATATTATTTATATGAATATTTTGCCTTGAAATTTGGCACAAATAATGTTGTTTATACAAGTATGAAAGTGAAGCAGCATAAATACAAAAGGATGAAAACTTTTGGAGTAATTAATTTTTTTCCATGCCTACCCCCCTATAAAAACTTGAAATACTCGGCCACAACCATGTTCAGAGCTGTAACTTTTATTCTATTCAATAAATATGGTTAGTTCTGCTTCACAATCTTGTACTAGTATTGAATAATAAACAGCTGAAGTATTATTGAACTATCAGTAGTTTTCAAGAAATCTTGACATTAAAATTAACTTTTTTTTCATCATTTTAGCTAAAAATTGCTCCCCCCCCCCCCCCCCCAATTATTTTTCTCAAAAAGTAGATAAGATATAAAGAAAAAGTATTTATTTTCTTCTTATTTGCATGCCTACATATAATAAAAAAGCATTTTTTATTATTAAAGCATGTAATTTCTATATGGGGGTTTAAGTTGTCCTTATTTGTGAATCAAGTTTATTCAGTTCTTTCACCAAATTTACTTGTACTTGAAAAAAATATTGTAATGTTTGTTTATATCACCCAATGTGTTCAAACTAATTTAATTTCAGTTATCCTTTCATCTCATGCTAAAATGTTTTATTCAAATCAAATCTTACACAAGGGCTGAAAAAAACTCTTGATTCTTCTAATTGATAAGATCTATCTACCTATCTACCAACTACTGAAGTAGCTGGTAGACAGTTTGAAAAAATAAAATAAAACCTAAATTGTTAAAACAAATACTCTACTTGTAAAAATTCCAACCAAACCAAATTTATCCTTGTACAAGAGGCAGAAGAAGAGTTCTTAATTTTTTAAGGCAGAAAAATATATTATTTTAAAAAATCAGATGATATTTGCAATATCTGTGATGCCACTAGTGTTAACTGATTTAAGTTGTCTTACTTATGTGTGCAGGCATTCTTAAGGAGTGCAAGTGCTGCAAGAGAAAATTATTTTTTTTCTATGTAGGCTAGTTATAAACTTAACTCTTGCTCTCCTATGTGACGCTTCTGTTGCAGATTTTACCCCATCATTTTTTCTAAAATTATTTGTTTCATTTTCTTTCTTCCCTTTCGTTTTAAGTTGCTAAAAACTTTATCTTGAATAGTTGCACTTTGTTAAACATCTGGATTTTTCCCCGTTTCAACATTAAATCGTTTTAATGTAGCACTAATTTCATGCTTATAGCATGCTCAGGGCTCAATGTGGACCAGTGGAGAGGAAGGGGGTACCTAGAAGATTTCTGTGCTACCTTTAGGCATTTAGCAAACACAACTCTGCTTGAGTAAGGATTTAAACCAAGCCAAGCTTATTTGCCACCCAGCCACACCTCCTAAAATGTGTTTAAAGCAGTGTGCTTAAGTTTTCTCCTATTCATGCATATTCCTATGGCTATGTCATATGGGATAACAAACTCCAGAAACTGGTATACTTTTTGTGTCTTTTTTTAATATAATATATTTTATTTGGTAACAGAATTAATTAGATCTAGTTAGTTCTATATATAGGTATCGATATTATATAGAGCATATAGACTACCATATTATATATCTATAAAGAATAATAGACTATACTGACTATACTATAGACCTAGTAATTACTAGATCTAGACTAGACTAAATCTATATTATTACTGTAATAACTTAAAGGGGAGACAACTCAACGATAAAGATATTTATTTTTTTTACATGGTGACATCATAAATACATAGAACAATGTCTGCCTTGAGCACAGCATCTTCATATGAGAGACTTGGGCGGAACTTCAGTATCTTCTTTCTAATGATAGTCTAATGTCAACATCCTTCTCAGTCTAGTCTCAAGTTACAAGTATAAATACAATGAATATGATCATGATAATTAGACAACACAAGCCATTAACTTGAAGTTGAAGACATGAACTGAAGTCTTTATAAAGTTAAAGTTGTTAACAAGTAACAATAATAATTTTATTTATAAAGCGCTGTTAACAAACAAAATGTAGGCTCAAGGTGCTGTAATAACATTACAAACACAAACACGAAAGCTAAAATGACAAACTAATATAAAAATGTTGTCTAAAAGTCATTGTAGAAGTCACTATACCAGTGACTTAATTTTGGTAGAATAAGTGTGTTCATATTTTTATTTTTTGTGTTCATATTTATGCATAATTTGAAAACATCTTAATGATTTCATGTGAGGGGCTATGCCTGGGGGATCTTAAAATTTAGTTAATGTTAATGCAGAATTAAAATCTGAGTTTATTGATGCCTAAATATAGAGACTGTCTGAAATAAATTTATGGTGTCCGGAATCAAATTATGTGGGTCAAATTTGTCTGAATTAAATGAAAACACATGGCCTCTTTGACCTTAATTATAATAACAAATATAGGTTAGGGGTACAAATATAAATAATAAGTAGTCATCCTTATTCTCCTTAAACTAAAGAAGATTTTGATACTTCATTTTCTTTTTTATGTCAAACCATTGTCAAATAATGCGCTGTCAAAGTCAAACTTTGAAATTTTGGCCTATACTGCCTATAGGGAGTATACATTATAGGTGTCCGAATAGCATTTAATAAACTACTCTAGGAAAAAAAAAACCTGACTTAGTCTGGACTTAGACATTTGAAATGCTTTTTTCTTACATAAAAAGACAACTAAATAGAAGGAAATTGGTTGGGTCAGAATCATTGGAAAATGGACAAGCACACGGTAATACTAATTATTGATCTACTATGATTTATAAAGCATGCTAGTTTCATATTAAATATCAAAATAAAGATTTAATGACCACAAAAACAGCGAGTGTCCGAATTCATGTAATGTCCGGATTAAATAAACTAGTCTACTGACTCTAGTCACTCTAGTAGAGTCTAGTCTATCTATCTAGTTAGTAGATTCTAGTCTAGGATTAGGAAAAATCTAGAGTAGATCTTAATTCTAATCAGTACTAATCTAGAATAGTCTGAATAGAATTAAAAAAACAAAATAGAATAGTTCAATAGTCAATAGACTGAATTGTCTGAATAGTTTAAGTTTACATAGACGATAGTTTAAGTTTACATAAAAACATACTACTACACTAGACACTAGAGGAGGTTCTTATATTTTGAACACCCTATCGAATTCTCCTTTCTGAACGGGTCGCTTTTTTTTGTTTGTAATTCAATTGTTTTTATGTTTGGATCTAAAAATGACGTTTCGGGACTGCGTATGTCCAATTTTAGATAAGTTCCGGTAATTTTGTTCTGTTTTTCCAAAGCAGATGGCAGTTATTTAGATTCTCAGTAACCAAGTATGTAAAGCTGTTGTTTTAACCTCCCCCGGCAATTCATACCCATATAAGGGATGAAGGCTATATTATGAGCTTGTTTGATGGTAGGCTGATGGGCATATCAAAATAAGCTTCCAAACATCTTTAGAAAGACATTCCAATCACATTTATACCATTAGCTGTTAAATAAAATTTAAAAAGGGGGTGTCCAAACAAATAATAATGAATTCAGCTCATTCTCCTTTTTGAACACAGCAAAATCGTAATCAGAAATATTATTGGGATAAATAAATCTATGATTTTTTCAATGAATAAACATTACCTAGAATCTAGATCGAGATATCTAGAATATATAACTTATGAATGAAAGAAAAAGTGCGGGCTGCTAATTTGAAGCCAGAGACCATGCCCGCTGCATGTGATCACGCAAGATAAGGTGGCAGTGAGGAGGGGATATTAAGGTGTCACAAAATGAACATCCAAATTATGAAAACAAGAAGAGGGTCCTTGGATGGGAATTAAAAGAAAGAGAGAAAATACAAGTAGCCTAGTTGAAAATATCATGTTTATTAAATTAAAATAATTGATTTATAGCTCTATAATCTATATAAATTTATTTCTGTCTGTTTCTACACATAGATTATATAGGTATTTAAATAAATAAACTAAATACGATATATATATATATATATATATATATATATATATATATATATATATATATATATATATATATATATATATATAAAGAGAGAGTGAGAGAGAGAGAGTATATGAGGAAATAGACTATAAATACATATTGCAAAAGTGAATCTACTTCTTTTACTACAATCTAAATAATTTTTAAGTAACACAGATATAATTTATTAGCAATTACATATCATAGTGGTGTTCAACACGGGTGCTCACTGTTCAACTAAAGGAGAAAGCCCAAAAACTGTGTTCAAAATAGGAGCATGAAGTGACCCAATATATTTCAAAATAAAATCTTGACTATGCCAGTATGAGTGGTAATACAAAGGAACACAGCTATTTTTATAGTCCTTTAGTTGAAGAATAAGAATCTGCTTTCAGTTTTTTTGTAAGTTAAACCTTCACCAAATAAAAAATAAAATAAAAAATTGACCAAGATCTAAAATTTAAACGTTTGGAAACACGTTTGAAAAAAAAAAAAAAAAAAAGATGTTATAAGGGGGAGGGGGCATTGATATCACCTAAAATACTACAAGTCTAGGCACTCTAGGCAACCATATTTAAACTCCAGACTAAATAAAAAGAAAGAATAGATGCTGAAGTAAATGTTAAAAATGAATTTATATAGGAATCTTAAATTAAAATTAATGTTAAAAACATTTTAATTAACGTGTTTACAAATTCTTCTCAGTGTATTCATTTGTTTCACCTCGAGAAAAAGTGTTTTCAAAAGTTGACGACCCTACAGTAAGTTTACATGAATTTCAATATGAAAAATGCAATGACTTGAAACAGACTTATTATTATAGATTAAAAGTTGAAGATTTTCTGGGTACTTTCTTTTTTTTTTCTAGGTACTGAACTATAAATTAAAAAAAAAAGGTTGTGCCAAAGTCTACTTTGGTGGCTTTAGCCCTGTCGCGATTTTGGTGTTTGTCTATATAATTAAGATATAAAACTAAACACCGGAATATATTTAGAAACTATAACTTTAAACTGTAACTTTATTTACACACAATATAGAATCTTCCAAATAAAACGTTTACATACAGGTACATCAACTACTAAACTAAGATCTCTAATGACTATGAACGTTAGATTTCACTATAAGTTTCTCGTACAATATTAAGAAGACAAGCAGAAGCGGGAAATACGACCGTCCGCTCTACAAAACCCATGCCAACTGTCCGTCCGTTTTCAAAGCAAAAAAACCTCCCACGTGGACTACACCGCAACACAGTGGTCACGTCCCCTTGCATCATCAGTGACGCATCACCTCAGTGGTTACGTCTACATGCATCATCGGTATCTGACCAGTGATGACAAAGGCCGCGCCAACTGCCCCTTTCCCCAAATTTCCCAGATCACCCCGCCCTCATTGTAGCCTAGGTACTCTGGTCCCGTGACAACAAAATAAACATTAAATCGCCTCTGTTGGGGGGGGGGGAGAAGAGGAGGAGTATTCTCTCTAGTCTACCTACGGGGCACTTTTTTTCCCCGTAGCACAGCTCCACTGGCGCAGTGCGTGCCTGTCTCACCTTAGCCTTTATGGTACCAGTCAGATAATTGCTAGTCTCCTGCTCTCTCTCTCACCTGCTTTTTTTTTTTTTTTTAGAGCGTGTAATGGTATGCTTAATAGACGTGGAAAAAAGGGAAAAGGGGGGGGAGACTTCATGTAGTATACTCTCTTTTGATTTTGACAATCTCTTAGAATGTTGATGTTTCACACAATGGTCATTTAGCGCACCTGGTCGATCAATAATTGTAGGCTCGAGGTCTACAATGATATTGCTATTGTGACTTTTTTTTTTCAGCTGCCCATTGATGCCAATTTATTATTGTATACATTTGTGCACTTGGGTGCTATAACATTTGTACATATTTGTTGCATATTAAATGGTTTAAAATAAATGGTTATACGTTTTGCATACACCACATTAACTTTTTTTTTATAAATATGTTACGAATTTTTTTTTGTGAAACATGTAACAAACACACACAAGAACACATACATAACTTAAATATACATTTTGTATTATATTATTTTAACAAACAACAAAATTATTTTTGTAAATGTTTAAAAAAAAAACCAATAACAATTTGTTTATTTCCCCATAAGTACTGTGTCAAGTTATTTCCCTTTGATGACTAGCGTGATATGACGATATGTTTTCTTATTCAGAAAGGTAAAACTTGTTGGCCACCCCCTATTTACATGTTTAAGTGGGAAAGTAGAGTCTGGGTTGTACAATTTATTTGTTTCTAGTGCCTATTTAGAAGCATTATCTGGGTTTTAATTGGGTAATGCATCTAGGGGCTTAAAAATCGTCTTAGCTCCAGACCCTATCTCGTTCTTCCCCTTGGGAGAAAAAAAGCTAAGTTTTACAGCAGTCTACTTTGACCCCAGATAAAATTACTTTCTCTCAATATAAAAGGGAGCTGTACGTGTCGGAAGTGTGACAAAATAGTCCATGCGCAATATTTATGCGGAAGTTGGGTAGTAAACATTCAAATAAAGAAGATTTAATAATAATACATCGAGGTGTCCGATATGCGAGATGAAACCCGGGTGTCCGACAACCATCCTTTACTCTCTCTCTCTCTCTCTCTATATATATATATATATATATCATTTATAGTTTATTTATTTATTTATGCCTACCTAAATGATCGATGTGTAGAAACAGACAGAAATAAATCTATATAAATTATAGATCTATAAATTAATTATTATTATTTAATAAGCATGATATTTTCAATCAGGCTACATGTATTCTCTCTCTCTCTCTTTCTTTCTTATAATTCCCATGCAAGGACCCTCTTCTTTTCATAATTTGGATGTTCGTTTTGTTACACCTTAACATCCCCTCCCTCCCATAGATGCTTATAATTCTATTCATGACTCTCTCTCCCCCTTCCCTCCACTGCCTGTTTGATAGGTTGTGACACTACACGCTTAGTGTATACCTCTCCTCTCCGTGATCACCTGCAGTGGGCATGGTCTCTGGCTTCAAATTAGCAGCCCACACTTTTTCTTTCATTCATAAATTATATATTCTAGATATCTCGATTTAGGTCATGTTTATTCATTGAAAAAATCATAGATTTATTAATCCCAACAATATTTCTTATTACGATTTTTGCCTTGTGCACTATAGGAGAATGTGTTAAATTCATTATTATTCATTGAAACACCTCCTTTTTTAATTTTATTTAACAGCTAACAGTATAAATGTGATTGGAATGTCTTTCTAAAGATGTTTGGAAGCTTAATTTGATAGATCCACCAGCCTACGATCAAACAGGCTCATAATATAGCCTTCATCCCTTATATGGGTATGAATTGCCGGGGGAGGTTAAAACAAAAGCTTTACATACTTGGTTACCTAGAATCTAAAAAACTGCCATCTGCTTTGGAAAAGCGGAACAATAATACAGGAACTTATCTAAAATTGGACATTGACATGCACTGTTCCGAAACGTCGTTTTTAGCTCCAAACATAAAAACAAATTAATTATAAACAAAAAAAGCGACATGTTTCTAAAAGGAGAATTCGATGAGCTGTGCCTAATATAAGAAGCTACTATAGAATAATCTAGATTCTATCATGATCATGTATCAAATCATGGCTAATCTATGTATAGTAGATTCTTATATTAGGCACACCGTATTCGGGAACTAGGTCAAATTTTTATTTTATTTTTTTATTTGGTGACGGTTTAACTTACAAAAAAACTGAAAGCAGATTCTTATTCTGCAACTAAAGGACTATAAAAATAGCTGTGTTTCTTTGAATCACCACTCATAGTCAAGATTTTATTTTAAAATAAATCAGGTCACTTCATGCTCCTATAATAAACGCAGTTTTTGTGCTTTCTCCTTTAGCACACATCGAGCACCGTTAAGAAACACCACTATGTTATTGCTAATAAATTATATCTGTGTTAATTAAAAATTATTTAGATTGTATTAAAAGAAGTAGATTCACTTCTGCAATATGTATTTATAGTATATTGCCTCTCTCTCTCTCTAGATATATAAATATATATGCCTACCTATATAATCTATGTGTAGAAACAGAAATAAATCTATATAATTATAGATCTATAAATTAATTATTATAATTTAACAAACATGATATTTTCAACTAGGCTACATGTAGGCCTATTCTCTGTCTCTTTCTTTTAATTCCCATCCAAGGACCCTCTTCTTTTCATAATTTGGATGTTCGTTTTGTTACATCCCCTCCCTCCCATAGATGCTTATAATTCTTTTCATGACTCTCTCCCCCTTCCCTCCACTGCCTGTATGATAGGTTGTGACACTACACGCTTAGTGTATACCTCTCCTCACCACCAGCGCTCGCCTGGCGTGATCACCTGCAGTGGGCATGGTCTCTGGCTTCAAATTAGCAGCCCGCACTTTTTCTTTAATTCATAAATTATATATTCTATATATCTCGATCTAGGTCACATTTATTT
Organism: Biomphalaria glabrata; assembly: GCF_947242115.1. Classification (NCBI taxonomy): domain Eukaryota; kingdom Metazoa; phylum Mollusca; class Gastropoda; family Planorbidae; genus Biomphalaria; species Biomphalaria glabrata. Next base: position 25,419,404 of record NC_074715.1, read on the forward strand.
ATTGAAAAAAATCATAGATTTATTAATCCCAATAATATTTCTTATAACGATTTTGCTTTGTGCACTATAGGAGAATGTGTTTAATTCATTATTATTCATTGAAACACCTCCTTTTTTAATTTTATTTAACAGCTAACAGTATGAATGTGATTAGAATGTCTTTCTAAAGATGTTTGGAAGCTTATTTTGATAGATCCACCAGCCTACGATCAAACAGGCTCATAATATAGCCTTCATCCCTTATATGGGTATGAATTGCCGGGGGAGGTTAAAACAATAGCTTTACATACTTGGTTACCGAGAATCTAAAAAACTGCCATCTGCTTTGGAAAAGCGGAACAAAAATACAGGAACTTATTTAAAATTGGACATGCACTGTCCCGAAACGTCGTTTTTAGCTCCAAACATAAAAACAAATTAATTATAAACAAAAAAAGCGACGCGTTTCTTATAGGAGAATTCGATGACCTGTGCCTAATATAAGAAGCTACTAATAAAAACTATAGTGTCTATAGTATGTATGATCTAGATTCTAGATCCTGAGATTTAGATAGATAGGTATCTAAATCTTAGATGTACTTGTAGACTAGAATATATAATATATTATTATATATAGAATCTATCTTATCTTCTTATCTTATACAATACAGACGTTACTTCAAAAAAGAAGATGATTACGTCCTACGCGTCATGCATTTAGTCATGCATATTAACCAATGACTTAAATTCTGCCAAGTCACTGGTTTTCCTGGCTAGCTCAGGCAACCCATTCCATGCTCTAATAGCACTAGGGAAGAAGGAGTATTTGTACAAATTTGTCCTAGCATATGGGATGAGGAATGTGCCTTTATCTTTGTGTCTTTCAGAGTATTTTATTAAATTTTGTTTTTGTATTTGAAGATTATGGTTCAGTGTTTTATGTATTATTGCTACTTTACTTTTGAGCCTTCTGTCCTGAAGGCTTTCTAAATTTAGTGATTTTACTAAAGGTGTTACTCTAGTCAAATGTGAATATTCGTTTGTTATGAATCGCACTGCTCTATTTTGTGTCTGTTCTAGTTTCTTAATGTTTTCTTGAGTTGAGGGGTCCCAAACAGAGGATGCATATTCTATTATTGGCCTAACCAAGGTTAAATAACATTTTAGTTTTATGTTCTTATTTGATTTATAGAAATTTCTTTTAATAAATCCTAATGCTTTGTTTGATTTTTTTGTAGTTTCATCAATATGTGGATTCCATGACAGTTTTTCATTTATTATAACACCTAGGTATTTTGCGTTTTTAGTCTGTGTTACTGGTTTGCCATGAATAAGATAAGTGGAATTAATTTGTTTTAGTTTTTTTGTTACTCTTAACAACTAACATTTTTCTGGGTGGAAAGACATGCTCCAATTTGATTCCCATTTCTGTAATTCATCTAATTCTCTTTGTAAAATATCTGTGTCTTGTGTTGTTTTTATTGTTCTATATATTATGCAATCGTCTGCAAATAATCTGACTTTTGTTCCTGAAGTAATGCAATTTGGTAAATCATTTATGTAAATTAAAAATAGTAGTGGACCCAAGACTGTTCCTTGAGGTACACCTGAGTTTACTGTTATCGGTGTTGATTTAGAGCCATTTATTATTACAGTTTGTTCTCTCCCTATCAGAAAGTCTTTAATCCACTGATGCAGTGGACCATTAATGCCGAAATATTTTAATTTTTTAAGCAAACTATGGTGGTGAACTTTGTCAAAAGCCTTAGAAAAATCTAGTAAGATAGCATCTATTTGTTCACTATTATCTAAACCTTTTGAAAAATCATCAATTAGTCCTATTAGTTGTGTTTCACATGATCTATATTTCCTAAAGCCATGTTGGTATGGTGTGAGGACATTATGTTTGTCTAAGTGGTTTATGATGTTGCTACATATTATGTGTTCTAGGATTTTACATGTGATGCTGGTAAGTGATACTGGTCTGTAGTTTCCTGGGTCAGATTTTTCTCCTTTTTTAAATTAGCTTCTTTCCAGTCCTTTGGTACTCTGCCCTGGTTAAGCGAAGCCTGAAAGAGTATTTTGAACACTGGGGCTAGCTCATTACTTAGTTCTTTGAGTAATCTAGCTGGAATACCATCAGGTCCAGAAGCTTTATTTGGTTTGGTGTTGGCTAATAGTTTTTGAATTCCATTTTCTTGTACTACTATATCTTCTATGTTGTCTACTTGGTTCAAATTCAGTAATATGTCTTTGTCTCCTGGGGCTGAGAATGCTGATGCAAAGTATTTGTTTAGAATGTTTGCTTTAGTTTCATTATCATTATGTATTATGTTATGTTCATCTTTTAATGGCGCTACGCCTGTTGTTTCCATTTTCTTAGACTTAATGTATGACCATAGGTTTTTGTTGTTGTCTTTAGATATTACATTGTTTATGTATTCACTCTGCAGCTGTCTGCTTACTTTTTGGGTTAAGTGTTTAATTTTTATATACTTTTTGTAAACTCTTTCTGCTTTAGTTTCTTTAAATTTTCTATATAGGTTTTCCTTCTGTTTACAAAGCTTCTTTTAATTCTTTAGTCTATTATTAAACCAGCATTTATTTATTTTGTTTGATGTGTATTTAGTTGGTATTTGATTTTCTATAATGCTTTTAAGATGGTTTTTAATGAAATTCCAGAGGTCATCGACTGGTTGGTTAGTGTCTTTTTCTAATAAGAATGTTTGTTGAAAGTTTAATGCAGATCTAGATCTTTCCTTAAAAGTTAGGGCATTGGATCTAATATAGATCTAGGTTAAATAAAACTGACCTCCAGGTATCCAAACAATGTTGACACATTGGTTGTAGGTCGAGCCGTTTGCGACGTAACTTTAATTCAACTTTTTAAAAAACAACCAAGAAATTGTATATTTTTAAAACCAATTCTATAACTAGTTCTATTATAGAACTAGATCTATATACATAGATCTAAATGCTAAATCATAAAATAAATGCATGTCATCTAAACACTATATTATAATAAAGGGAACGAGGAAGACGAACAACGTGCTTCTCGGTAGACTAGAGCAATATCGGATTGGGGACACGACAAATCACCAGACTATTCGTTCACCTGACATAACGCTCACCGACAACTGGCTCTCAGACAACTTGTAACCGTGTTCACCGACAGTTGGTTCACGACTAATCGTTCACTGGTTAGAATCTAATAACATATTGATTGTTAATATTATATTTCGTCCGATCTCCCCCCTCCAAAACAAAATTGATTGCTAGACATATCGCCTATCGGGCCTAATCAATTTGTCAGTGATCGATTTGTCGTGAAACAATTGTTGGTGAACAAGTTGTCGGGTGAACGAAAAGTCGTGAACGAAATATCAGTGAACGATTTGTCGTGGAACCATCAGATTTGATCCACTAGTCTAGCTTTTGTTCACTAGATTTATTCTAGCCATAGAATCATCTGCACAGGTCATTATATATTATGTGTCTAGAAAAAAAAAAGGCTCATGTATTCTTAAATGTCTTGATCCAAGAGATTTAGTAAATTAGACCTAAGTCTACATTATGTCAAAACCAGATTGGTGGTGATCGAAGGCCTCCTCAGTCACAAAGCGACCATATGCCCTTTTATGATGTTTTCTAGGCGGCGCAACAGTTCTTATCTTATATAATACAGACTGCGTTACTTTAAAAAAGAAGATGATTACGTACGTCCTACGCGTCATGCATTCAGTCATGCAATGACTTAAATGCTGCCATGCCACTGGTTTTCTTGGCTAGCTCAGGCAACCCATTCCATATGCTCTAATAGCAATAGGGAAGAAGGAGTATTTGTACAAATTAGTCCTAGCATATGGGATGATCACGCGAGGATCGAATGTGCCTTTATTTTTGTGTCTTTCTGAGTATTTGACTTGTTCTATTGATGTAGCGTTTATCTGCAGTTTGTGTATTATTTGTTTTTTCTTTATGAAATCTATTATAAGTTCTTTAGTTTTTGTGACATTCATTTCTAGAAAGTTGTCAGTGCACCAGTTTTAAACTCTTCTATTGAGCTTCGATACTGATTGAGTTTCGCCTTCTAAAATAAGACCGACTATGGCAGTATCATCAGCGAGTTTAATGAGTTTAACTGAGTCATAGATGCTTAATTCTTATATGTCATTAGTGTAAAGAGTGTACAGTACAAGAGAAAGTACGCAACTTGTGGAGCATCCGTACATAGATTATAATCTTCTCTTTTAAAGTAACGTCTGTAATTATAAGAAAGCTCACTAACGAGTCAAACATGAATGTAACAGAATTCATGTTTGCTTGGGGCCAAACTTATAATATTTATAGTTTACACGTAATCACTTTGCATTGAAATGTACAGGTTGCGGGAGCTTAACTATAAGAAGTCGTCTACATCAAATCAAAAGACTTGCATCAACTCTTATACATGCTTATAATGTGCGCATGGTGCGGTCGTTCAATATTGGCTAAATAAACTTCCGCCTTGACAATCTTATCGAGTTGTTCATTTATTATTTTACTCTCAATTAAGATATTTAACACTATATCTAGCTGCGGATTACCATGCAAACGTTTCAGAATAGCCTACAAACAGATGACAGTAAATTTCCAGAATGTACAAGTAACGTCTGTATTTTATAAGATAGGCCCTATATAGAAGCAAAGTTATATACCCATTGCAAGCCATTGAAAAAAAATATGCAGTTTGTACCACATACGGAGTCATTTTTCGTCTTATTGTAAGAAAGCTAAATTAAAGACTGATATGTTGCTGTGAAGAATAGAAAAAAGTATTCGGCAAGGGAAAGAAATTGTACTTGACTATGGTGTGTTGATAGCCTATAAGTTGAATTAGTCCCTATTATACGAAGTTCGCCACTTTAAAGTTTGAAGTTAACATTATAAAGCCTTATATTTTTCTAAGCATTTCACTGGCACAGTGGTTATTGTGTTGGCTTGAGGAAGCTTAAATTAAGAGCCTTCAAGTTCGAATTCAGGTCGTTCAACTTTTTAATATTCTTAATTCATTTTGTAAATGTATTTATAAAAGTGATCTCACATTCAGACAGATACCACTTTTTTTAGTTACGTATATATATATATATATATATATATATATATATATATATATATATATATATATATATAATTGTTTCACAAAGCGTCCAAAGCCATATACAATAATAAGCCATTCAATAACAAGAAAATATTTTATTATAAAATACTTTAAACTAAAAAAACAACAACAAACAAACAGACGCAAAGTTTATATAAAGAGCAGTTGTATTATAGTTAGGCTCAGTCATGCAATTAAATTTGTAATAGATCTAGACTAACAATAATAAATCTGAGTGATTGAAATACGTACGTTTACTATTTTTTTTTTACAAATTGTTTTTGTTTAGCACAATTTCATGCTTTTAGCTTTCTCAATACGCTATATTGCGGCTATATGATCCTATCACTTGTCTGGACCAGTTGGAATAGGGGTGCGTGGGGAGGACAGTTTGGTGTCCATTTTTATTATCTTATAGTAGACCTATAGAGGGCCTCGAAAAAATTTACTTTGCTCACATAAAATTTTGGTTTTACGCAGCCACTGTGTATCTCAAGGAAAAAGTCCACTCTAATTTAAATAAATTCCACCTAATATAATTGCATTTGTTAGCCTCCTTCAGTCGTAATGACTATGGTTCATCTCATAGAACACTTTTTCATGTGACTCTTGTGACTTATTTATTTTGGAGAGACACTCTCGTCCACATATTTCAGGTTAAGATGGCTTTCGCTTTGGTGTAGAAGTGCCAAAGGCGTTGTGAGCAAAACATGCACCCGGAGCAAGGTACTTTAATGGCGCCCCCCACCCATTTCCATGAACATCACATAGAAATATAGACTTATAAATAAAAAAGTATTTAATAATAATATAATACATATAGCCTTAGAATGTATTACCTAACTAAAATCTCTACAATAATTTTTCTTTTATACGCCTCTCTGCGTGTGGCTCCCGCTCCCGTATGTGACACCTGGGGCATTGTGCCCTTCCTTGCCCGCCTCACATCTTTTGTTTGGTACTCTTTTCTTCTAATTGCATTTGTTCAGTAAAAACAGTTGAACTCTTAATATATGCTGTAGATAATTAAATAATATATAGAACAATAAAACTAATGCAAAATAGTACTGTAATTTTATAAGGACAAGATAAGATAACTTTTATTGATCCAATCAAATGGAAATTCAGATTGACTACAATTGACAACATCAGCGTAAATACTGTACAACAACAATATAGATGCACATATGAACGACATTCACACACGAAAAGCACATACACACTCATAACCAGCGCTTTATACTTCTCGATGACGACAGAATGTTAATTTTTAATGTTGGGCATCCAGGGACTATTATTACTAAATGTTTTAATTTTCTTATTTGGTACAATCATGTTTTCACATAACTGGATGTACGAATTAACAGTTGTGGTAAGTTCATATGTCTGGGCAGTTGTTTACAAACATGTTCCAATCTGTTTGCTCCAGACAACTTTGTAGCTGTAAAAAAGCGTCGTCAGACCATGACTGGATGGACTGTACTTTGGGTTTTGTTGTATTTAATAATTAATACATTAATTAGAGAAATGGGAATCAAATTGGAGTCTTTTCACTCAGAGAAAAAAATGGTAATTATTAATAAGTGTGAAAAAAACAAACTAAAACAAATAAAATCTATTATTTTATTCATGGTAAACCAGTTACACAGAATAAAATGTCAAAATACTTACAAGTGTGTTATAAAAAATAAAAAGGTATTATGTAATCCTGATATTGATAAAATTGTTTTAAAAATTCAAACAAAGCATTAGAGTTTATGTAAGACATTTTTTTTACAAATCAAACAATAAAAAAAATAACTATTATTATAACAAAAGAATAATCAAATCTTCACAATTACACTTGGGAAAAACGCACGCTTCATATTCCATATGCTAGAACGAATTAGACCAGTGATGCCCAAAATACGGCCCGCGGGCCACATCCGGCCCGCGATGTGGTTCCATCCGGCCCACCGAATCGTCGGCACAAAGTGTAGAAATCTCCCTTCCAAAAAAAAGGTTGAAAAAATGTATCTTTATTTACGTTTGGGCCCTCATTTTTTCGCCGGTGGATCGGTATTATGATCTTTAACATTTGTGTGTTTATGCTTTGGAACTCTGAATGTAGAATCTACCAGGAAAAGTGAACCTGTCTGTACTTTTTTTGTTGAATATGTTAATAAGCCAACATATTTATTTTAGAAAGAAAGTGTCTGGGCTGTTTAATAAAACAGCAACATAAAAACGGCATTATTAAATAAATATGGCGGCATTCTTGGTTTGTGTTGCGAATAAAAGAGTGTTAAACTACGCCTAGAGATTGGAGGATCCATGGGGAAAAGAGACCATAAAATGAGTCGGTGGTTAAGCTACCTACACTGGTACTCACATTTTAAGTCGAGAAATGAAGCTATTTTCTGACACGTAACAAAGATAATTGTCCAATAACCTATTAGCTAAGTATTAAATCCACAAGTTTCTACCAAAATAGTTTCAGAACAATTTTATTTCGTTTTTGTAACTTTTCAGTCATGTGGCCCGCTAGACGAGTGTCGGAAATTAAAACGGCCCGCGGGTCGAATTAGGTTGGGCATCACTGAATTAGACCAATAATCAATGGCTCTTTATTTTCTTGTGCCATGATTAGAGCATGACACAAACATGAATTAGCTAGGAAAATGAAAGACTTAGAGAATTCCGAAATTAACGAGCACAAATATATTAACAAATTAACCCTTAGGACGTAAAAAGAGTTATATTATTAATATTATCTTTAAAGGAACATCTGTTATATATATATATATATATATATATATATGTTTATAAAATTGACAAATATTCTGAGGCATTTTAGTCTTTAGAGATCTACTATATTGGCAACAACTAACCATTTCCGTTTTTTTTATCTTTCTTACTTTTATTTTTGAACAATGACGTCAGATCTCTTCGCGTGTTTCAGCCATCTTGAACAAAGAAATTGAATCTGTGATCGCCGGGTTTGTTATGGACGGGTAAGAAAGCTGCCTTCCAAAAAAGTAACGAAGACCCGATCAGAGAGTGACAGTAATAAGAGGACGTTGTCAGTATATTTTCATATTTAAGTGTCCGTGAATATAGAGTCTATTCGTAAAATTAAAAGTAGATCTTAATAATAGATCTAGATAGTAGATCTAGATCGTAGAGCTAGAAATAGTAGAATCTAATCTAGCAGATGTCTTACTTAATGATAATGAAGTTAATGTCTAATCTAGATTCTAGTTAGTAGACATCTAGTTAGTTAGGACAGTTACTGAGTTAGGCTAGGTCTTCTTCTACGCTTGTCACTACTTTACGACTTTGACTTTGGTCACTTTGGACTTTGACTTAGCCTAGGATTATCAATGAATGTGATTGTCACTGATTAAAAAACTGATTGATTTGATTGTGGTTGTGTTGTGTGGTTTTGACTCAGTTTTGAGCATGAATCCCAATAATCAATAATGTAGGGATGTGAAATAAAATAATTATCTTTGAAAAAACAATTTTTCTTTAGTACATCTGTAACATCATTAAAATACTTTGAAAGAACTTTCCAATGACAATGTTGTATAAATTATGAATGTAAATCATAATAAATGTAAGTTAAACAGTTAGAAAGTTATGATTTTTTGTGGCGTTTTGACCTAACATTGGTTGACATGGAACAATGAAGATGAGAGCGTCTAGATGGCTCAGCCGGCGAGACCCCCCCTGCCCTCCGAGCTCAAAAATTTAAAAAGTTGGAATTGAGTTTCATAGACGATAGATATAGATTATAGATCTACTTATTAAATAAGAAATTTAATAGTAGATCTAGTATTATTAGTAAATTTCTAGCTCACAAAACTTCACTTGTTTGTAATGTCAATATGATAATTATGATAATACTATGGTTTTACTTCAATATTTCAAGCAGAAACTGTAAAATCCCAGAGTGTTATTTGGAACAAATGATTACAAATGTATTTGAGCTGAATCTATGTAGCCAAAATAAATGCAATATATATTGTTTTGATACTAAAAAGCTGAGCTTTGTCTACAGGTACTCAGTACTTTAAGGTTAAGATTGGTATTTAAAAAGAAAGCAATTTTAAAGCAGATTTTTTGGTAAAACTTTACATCCCAGGACCCTAGTTTTTCAGGTCAATTATTTGGCAGCTGTCTATCCGCACGTATGATGACGTACTGACGTGACCTCACCTGCTCGCGCGCAGAGCGCGCCCGGTCACTGCCCTCTCTCCTCTTTTAGTACGTTAAATCGTAGATCTATGTAATATAGATTTAGATTTTTTTGTACAAATTATTCTTGGAATAACTATTAATGTTTAGATGGTATTTTATGTTTTTAATTGGGGAATTTTAATTAATATATTATTAATTAATTATAGACCTACGTAAAAAAAAATATTATAATCTAATCGTGTGTTAACTGTTTTGTTTATTTTAAATACGTATTGAAATACATTTTTTTCTGCCCTCGTTTTTTTTTTTAGAGTATGTAATCTTATTTTTCTACTTTAAAAATAATTATAATTATTAAATATGCAAGCAAAAAATGTGGACAAGATTAGAGGGCGATAGCCACATAGCCGTAGGGAAAGAGCAAACATTCGCATGTATGTAAATAGAATGTATATACGGCGTACCGGCACCTTTTTCAATTTTGGGAAAAAATATTACTTCTCTTGTATTTTAACGTTTATTATTAATTTGTTAGTGAGTACCGGCACCTATTTCTTTAGAAAAAAAAAAAAAAGCACCGAATAGAAGTAAGTATGATGCTGATACCATCCGCTTACCAGGCTAATTGACCCCACTTTTTATTTGAGGGGGGGGGGGGGGGGTCATTATGTCCGTGTTTTATGGCCGACCGTCTATCGAGTTTGATAGCAGACGTGAGAAGAACTATTGCGCCGGAGAACAGAGATCCTATACGTTGGTTATGGTAAGACACAACGCCGACGGGGCAGTAAAGCACGCATAGAAAATAAATAGGAAATGGTGAAAATGTTTCAAATAACTATACAAATGGGATTTTTATATAGCTTATTTAAATAAACACACTTTTTATTTAATTATTCTAATAATTAGCTAGATAAATAAACAAAATCTACGTATCTCTCTTTCTATGCATCCATTTATCTATCCTCTCTCTGTCTAACTTATCTCTCTCTTATCTCTCTCTATCTATCCCTCTCTATCTATCTATCCTTTCTCTATCTATCCCTCTCTCTCTCTACCTATCTATCCTCTCTCTGTCTAACTTATCTCTATCTATCTATCCCTCTCTCTACCTATCTATCCTCTCTCTGTCTAACTTATCTCTCTCTCTATCTATTTATCTCTCTATCCATCTATCTATCTATCCTTTATCTCTCTACCTCATCTCTGTCTATCTATATATCTAAAATGTTTCTTTTTAAAAGCTATACAGTTGAAGATACATGAATCTTTTAAAGTAATAAATGTAGGTTTACATACTCAATACATACAATACATCATGAGCACGCAGGCCATATAAGACAGATGGACATGTTGCGTAACTCCCTCGCCACATGCTAGACTGTCAACATCCACCCATCCCTTCCTATCACCCCCCCTGCTGTTTTTTCATGTAACCCTCACTTAAATGGTCAAATCACACACATTTGGATAACCCACGACAGATTTGCATGATTGGTTTGTTTGTCTTAAGTCACATGTCCACTTTTTAGTTAGGGCAGTTTATTATCAAGCTATCCAACAGTGAACATCGCATCGTCGCTTTCCCTTTTTTATTTCTGATTGATTCGGATACAAAACCCAGTGTGAGTTTCAATCTTTTCAATTCTTTAGTTGTCTCATATAGTTTCATGTCATGACATAATTTAATAGATTCCGTTAGCTTATCTGCTTCTCACTTTCCCAACTGATTATTTTTTTTATAGTTTCCTATTCACTTAATGCTTACTTTATTACATTAGAAGTGAGAGCCACACGTTAGAACTGAATCACAAATATTCTTATATTTGAACATCTTCTAGTTTAGGCTTAGCTTTCATCTCTTTTTTTTTATATCTATATTCGTTTATACGGTTTAAATGCAACTGCAACTTATTTCATTTACATCAGCACTGAGCCTTTGTATTGTTTAGCATATGTCTCCTCTACCGGCTTTAAATATTAAAAAAAAAAACAGTTACATTTTAGTTAAAATGCCGGTAACTCCTCCGTTGTCTGGTTCCAAGTCCAGAATGTGAAAGGAGGAGGGGCGAGCATATGTTGGGCTACACACTACTCTTCATAAACATCTAGCAGTATACCCATCTAGCTACTGTTATTGAAAATGCGTGGATTTCAGATAAATATCTGTACTTATAAGGAAACCCATTAAGTTTAATTTAATTTGAAAATAAAATAAAGAATATGTTGCACATATACGAAACCCAGTATGATTGGTTTACTTCATAGACTATGGTTTACTTTAATTTTAAAGTAAAATTACATTAAATCAATAAATTAAAAAATAATAATTTAGGTCTGTAAAACATTACAAATGAAAAAGAAAACAGTGTCAGCAAAATATATAAATATAGGCCTATAACCTGTACATATATATGATAACGGTACCATACATTTGTGACACAAACAATAAAAAAAAACAAATTAAAAAAATAAAGATTAATTCATTCTCATTATTTATTTTTTATAGCCTTTTTAATTTTTTTTTTATTACATAATATAGATCCAGAGTTTTCATGTCATTAGCGAATGACTAGATCTATCACGAACTATTAGGCCTACATGATACTACCGACACCGTCTAGCCGGTAGTGACCTTGTGACCTGATTACCGTAGCGATAGACAGCGCGGTGCTGCCACTTGCGTAACACTCTTCAAAAGGGTCCTTCGATGTAAAGTTTTACCGATTTTTTTTTGCAAACTACTGAAAATGAATAGTATGTAAAAATCATTTTGGAAATATTACTATTTGTGGTACCATCACAAGTTTGTTTACTATGAAAAATGACAATGTACCTGACAAATGGATAAAGTGGCAATTTCTGTTAAAGAACATTTGTCACTCGTTTGTGCATGACATTCATACTACTTTCCAAACCTACTTGACATTTCTTTTGCACTTGCCAGTAGTCCATTTTCCTTCAAAGATGGTGTTTCGGTGACAGAAAGAGTTTTTATTAAACTCGATATATATATATATATATAATAGCAATGTAGCGAAATTGATTTCTATTCAATGTCAGTTCCACAAATCTGAATCAGGTTTTATCGGTCTTTATCCAACATTTTTTTCTACATTTCAAATAATATTTTTTTTGAGAAAGATGGTTTTCCAGTTTTTTTAGTCATGAAGTCTATAGACTCTAAAAATATAATGTATAATAATCTTATCTAGATTTAGATCTAAATATTACACTTACATTTATTAGATATAAAAAATTTCTAGATCTAAAAGAGAGTAAAGCTGCCTTATCGAAATCCCTCTTATATACCTAATCAAACACTTAACCGTATTTTTAACAATGCATCTTTATTTTGATGGTTATTACAGAAATTCTGTGCTGGTACAGTGCTCGATCCATTTTTCTAATTTTTAACACATTCAATTTTGTATTTAGAGATGTGAAAATCTGGAAATACCATTGTCAAAAATGACGTAAACTCTTGAGACAGCTTTTTTTTCTTACTTTTACATAGGTCATTGTTAAAAATCTATTATAATGCTATAAGGAGTGAATCCGATTACCTTTAATGGTGGAGAACATTTTTGTCTTAGACAACTTTTTGAAGAAATAAAAAATATTTTGCATTGAAAGTATTATGCATTATTTTTAATGATGCTTATTACAGGTAAATTGTATTCTGATATTTCTACCAATTATAACAACTATGTATCACGAACATTGATTACAAACTTGAAAAAAATAAATAAAACTGACCCCTATGGAGATTTTCAGTTTTTCAAACATTTTATAGAAAAGAAATTGTATGGTATTTCATCAATAATTAAATGCATAATCTTGAAGCAAATACGATCATCTGTAGCTCTTGATAGTTTTTAAAGAGTGTTCACCTTGCAATTTTTTTAAGAATGCATTTTGTAATCAAAATAAAATTTGGGCTGCATCATTTTCTTTAAACCACTCTTACATTACTTGTAGCTCTGGACCTCATAATTTCTTAATTTCCTTCAATATTTACATTCTGGACTAGTCTAAACAAGTAAAGTTCACAAATACTAATGAAATCACCTTTGTGAGTTAGAAATTTACTACCAATACTAGATACTATTAAATTTCTTAACTAATAAGTGAATCTATCTTCAATCAGCTTTAACTTTTGACCTGGGGGTATGACTTGCCTAGCCCTGCTTAGCCAGTGACAAAATGTTCTTTCAGGCGTTCCGTTAGTCTCAATGTTAATTTTTGTTTGGTAAAAATGCTAAAAAAAAAATCAATAAAACTTTTCAAATGTTAAACAGTTGAAAGCTTTAGTGATGTACTAAAAAAAAAATATTTTTTGTAAATTTTATTTTTCCACATCCCTACTGTATTCCTCCATGCAAGGTTGTTATTCTACTAGTTGTTAAAGTGCACTGGTATGAAAGCATCCTTTTTTTGACCTTACACATTACTGGGGGTGCTTCCAGTACTAAGGCTATTGTATAGCCCTATGATGCATAATTAAAGATATGACTTCAGGATTGAAAGAACATGTATATTAGACTTCTCTTGCTTTCCATTAAACCTATTCAAAATTATTGATTTAGTATATATAAGACATATATATATATGTGTTTTGTTGTCTTATATAAACACACAAATACATGTTTATTAAACATTATTTCTATATTTTGAATATTTGGCTCATTATTTTGAAATAAATGTAAAAAAAAATATATTATGCCTAAAAACATTTTTTAAATACATAATGTTTGATATTGTTTACAAGGCGTTCAATATCTTAAGGAAAAATAATTTGATGTGGTATCCACTTTGGCATACCTACCCCTCTCCTCTTAGACATCAGATTTTTATTTAAATTATGCGTAATGGAACATGGCAACATATCAATTTTTTATAGATCAATAGCTGATGAGTTTTTAGATATTTTCATTTCTTGGCTTAACATGTTCCATAAGGAAACTTTACTCTAGAATTTCTTGATCTAGTTTAGAAAAGTGGTTCCCAAACTTTTGTCTCGTAGTCCCATTTGCCATGTTTTCCAATTTTTAGACTCCAACTGGCCCAGCTTAGCTAATTTAGTAATTAGACTATGCATTTTTACAAAGCTTATATAAACTCACTCTGTCTGGTAAAATGTTTTTACATGTTAATTCTCCCACCCCCAGTCTGGGATCAAGCTGAAATTTCACACTATTTCTTTTACCTGACAAAATAAGAATTAACTATTGGTAATTTTTTTTTTTTTGGTGTCTCAAACAAGGGAAGGAATTTGTACTTGTGTATAAACTGAATTAGTATGAAACTAACAATAGTTCTGATTTAGGTAGTTAAACTTTTTATAAAGCAATCATGTATTCCCCTTCTCTTTCTCCCTCCACCCCTTTTTCAACTGGTTCAGACAAGTGATAGGATATACACTTAGACTCTTAGGCCTGCCATTTTTCTAGAGTAACTTGTCACAACCATGATCAACATATCCACCACCCCCCTCAATCCCCACCCTTTCCTAATGAAACTTGTTCTTTGTTTCTCTTTTTGTTAAACTTATTTTTTTTTCTAAATAAATAATCTGTAAAACATGCCTCGCTTCTTTGATAAATACTTCATCTGAAATTGATCTATAACATTATTGGAAGAAATGCTTAGGCTAGGCATCATTATTGTTAGGCCTACTTCTTATTTGGATCTAATCTAGAGTTTTGGATGATATATTTACTTAACAACTTAAAGCATCACCTAATGTTTTACCTAACACAGTTACCTTGACTTAGGCTCTAGATAGATCTAAACTCTTCTAAAATCTAAAGTTATCTAAATGTAACTCAGTGCTGTTAACAGCTTATTGGCCCAATAAAATTATTGTACCTTACCTTAAATAGAATCTACTTTAAAATGCTGCTTGCAGACCATTTTTGGTTCATATTTCTATAATAGTTAGTATTTTGAAAACATGATGATCAGCCATTGTTAATAAGATTATATTTAAAAAAAAAAAAAAAGCTGGATTGAATTTCCACTCTTAGTAAACATTTAAACTTCAGTATTTTCATTGACTTCTTTGGGTTGCTTTTTTTCCCCATCACACATTGTTGTTGATTGAAAATTTCCCAAATTTAGGGAATTAAAATTTCTTTAGACTCATTTATACTGACAAAATTTCTTTCCCTTACTTTGACAAAAATTTAAGAATTTTTATTTTCTATTTTTTTTTTACTGATAAAAAATGTTTTTTCCTTTTCAGAAACAGTCAACTTAGTTGTTTTATTACATTTTATTTATTTTCAAAGTCCGTGCTATAAAATCCATTTAATAAACAAATGGTACATGTAACAAAATAAATTATAATATTTATTATAAAATATTTTTTTTTTTTTTTTGAGGATGTTCTATTTTTTTTCACAGTCAAATATAGCTTCAGTCAAGTATTACTATGTATACCGCATCAT
Source organism: Biomphalaria glabrata (assembly GCF_947242115.1). NCBI lineage: Eukaryota > Metazoa > Mollusca > Gastropoda > Planorbidae > Biomphalaria > Biomphalaria glabrata. The sequence goes on from NC_074715.1 coordinate 25,435,157, forward strand.
TAGTACTGTTTAAAAATTTTTTAACCATTATATTTAGCACTATGTCTTGAAGAAAAAGAATTTATTTGTAAACCTAAAACCTTGGGTCTGAAGCACTCAGACTGTTATTTTTACAAAAGAGTAATTTAAAATATAGTTTTCTAATATAATTTTTTTTTTTCAGGGAGCAATTTACATCTATTGGAATGAAGGTATTTTTTATTTTATAGTATTCTTTTTCATTAATTGATCTATAGTTTGATTTATGCATTCTTTGTTATTCATACTTGAAGATTATGAAAACGCTGCAGTGAATATATTTTTGGGTGGCACTATTAAATATAAAGCTAGTGCTTAAAAAAAAAGATGCCAAATTACCTACATTTAAATTTCCATTAAGCAAATATGAAAATAAATATTTTGTTAAAATACTTACAAGCTTTAATGTTATTTATTTTTGAATAGCGTGGCCAAGAAGAAATGATGCAGGTGAATGATGGCATCAGTGATACAAATGATGCCAAAAAGGTAATGTGAACATTGGTCTCATTTCTACCCACTTTAAAAATGCATGTCGACATTAACTCTGTTATCTATATTACATAGTTTGTAATCTTATACAATACTCTGAAATTCTCAAGCCATGCTCAAAATATAAGTGACATTTCATTTTTTTTGTTTTGTTTTTAAATAAAATACTTTCAAATATAAAAAAAAAAACATCTAAAGCACTAACAAATTTGTTTTATGATTCAGCCAAAGTTTGACAATGGTGGAAATCCACCTTCTCGTGTGGTACATATTCGCAGTCTTCCCAATGATGCTGCTGAAACTGATGTTGTTCAGCTTGGTATGCCTTTTGGCAAAATGACTAATGTGCTAGTCTTGAAACAAAAAAACCAGGTTGGTGACACTTGGTAATGCTAAAATAGTAATAATACTTTTATTACACTTTTCTAATATAAAAACTACACTAGCTATAAAAAAATTAACCAAAAATTATTATGTAGTAGCTACGGTATAAAATTTAATACAAATAAAATCAAAAAGCTATCTATTGACCTGGTTTCATATTATTTCAACTATTGAATTTAATTTCAGTTATATTTACATTTATTTTATGTACGTATTCAGGCTTTCTTGGAATTCCAAGAGGAGTCCTGTGCAGTTAATATGGTTTCTTACTTCAAAACAAATCCTGCTCAAGTTCGGCTGAAGTCTTGTTATGTTCAATTTTCAAATCACAAGGAATTAAAGACAGATGCTTCCAATGCACAAGTAAGCATTTCTTCTTTTAACATTTTTTGGTGTGCTTTGAGTTGGGAAATGTGAGGCTTGAAAATATGATACTTTGACATTGCTTTTAGGACTATTGCCTGAAAATATTTGATTTAGACATATCTTTTTTCCCCATAAGAACACCAGTGCTCAAGCAGCCCTTCAAGCAGCCCAAGGTCTTCTTGGTGCAGGTGGAGCTGTTGGTGGTGGTGGTGGTGGTGGGGAAACTACAATCTTAAGAGTTATTGTTGATAATGTCTTGTATCCAGTCACTTTGGAAGTGTTACACCAAGTAAGTACTTTCACAGACTATACAATTGTTTTTTTTATAGTTTTATATAACTTTTGCACTTAAGATAATTTTTGTAATGTGGTAGAACTTTGTAAAAATGCTTATTACATGAGATTTCTGTCTAATAAACCATTGATTTTGTCTGACACTGTTATGTGCTTTGGGAATTTTTTAGTGGTAGGATGATCTTAAGTATATTTTCATCTTTTATTCACAGCTTTTTTCAAGATTCGGTAAAATTTTAAAGATCATCACATTTACCAAAAACAGTAAGTATCAAAGTGAAACTTAAATATAAAAAAAATAAATGTAGCATAATGAAAAGTGCTTTTAAAAAAAATGTGTGTCACACTGTACTGCACATTCAGTGCAATAAACTGGTAAACAAAATAGGCGAAATAGAGGAAAAAAATATGTACAAAATGTTCGGCAGTTTCAAGTTGAGATCTTAACTAGTTTTTGCATAAACACTGACCAACAGAAAAAAAAATATTCAAAGAAATGGTCAAGAATTATTGGGCTCTCTGAAAATGTCCTTAAAAAAATAAATGACCAATTCAGAGATTGTGGTTCATTGTTGATTGGTTCATTTCTAGTCAGTTAATTTTTTTGTACAATGCTTGTACAATTTTAATTATAAGTGATTTTCCACAGAAAATTGTTTCATGATTTGGATTTAATTTTTTTTTCTATGGATTGAGGTTAATAGGATTAAGCTTTAATTTTCAAATTTGGTCACTTCAGTGTAGATTTAAAAGGATTTCAACACTTACTCTCATTTCTTGGCCTCACATTGTGTACATTCTCATTTCAGATACATTCCAAGCTCTTATCCAGTTTTCAGATCCTATCTCTGCAGCTACTGCTAAAGATGTGAGTTACCTATTTATATTGGGTTGAGTTTAGCACATTAGCTTTAGTCAGTTTTTTTAAATCTTTTTTTTTTTTCCATTATTTCTGAATAAGTAACATTTATGTTATAAAAATTTTTTTGTTACAGTCACTTGACAATCAAAACATCTATAATGGATGCAATACTCTAAAGATTGATTATTCAAGATTGACAAATCTCAATGTTAAGTACAATAATGATAAAAGTCGAGATTTTACACGTCCAGATCTTCCCACTGGAGATGGAATAGACAATGGCTTACCATTGGGCAATCCAGGTTTGAATATGACTATTCATATATTGTAGACAAAAGACACTCTTGGCATTGTTATGATCTAAAATAATATTAATATATATATATATGTGTGTGTATTTTATGTTTATCCAATTTTTAACTTTTTTAATGATTTGGCTTAATATTCAGGAGGAAATTCGATGGGGCTCGGTGGTCTTGGAGGAGGTGGTGGTTTTAACTTTGGAGGAGGTAGTCAAATGGGCAACAGACTTGGCAATCTTCAAGGGATGAATCAAGGCAATGGCAGTCCTTGTGTTCTTGTTTCAAATCTTGATGAAGAGGTTAGATTTTTGTTCCAATATATCTTGGATGTTTGAGTTGTATAGACACTTTCTAGATATTTATAACAATTTTATGGATTAATATTTAATTGAATAACTTTTTTAAACCCGACTACAAATGGTAAAATTCTATAGTTATAATGTGATTTTATATTTTTAAAATTTTAACTGAAACAAGTTTAATTGCGAGCACACCTGATAGCTAAATTATTTTGTTCTCTGCTGTCAAAGAAATTAGTGCATGAAAAGTGCATGACATGATTTCCTAGAAATTTTAAAATTTTAACCGGATAATAGAAGCTGCATGTTAAGCATGATTGTGAAATACAATGATTTCTAGGCCTAAAAAGTAAAATATTTTTAAAATCCTCTTATTGAGTAATTTACTAAATTGGTTTATTAAACTTTCTCATAATTATGGTGTGCCCAGTTTGATGTTTTGCGTTAATGTAAGCTTTATTTGTGAATCTTTTAATATGTCTGTGCTTGTTATTGTTTATCAGGTAGATTCTTGACACCAATATTACTTTCATTCATAAAATACATTTATATATCTAAGGCTATAAAGATTCACTTAGCATGTTCTCTAACTTGAGATTAGAATTATTCATTACTTATTTTTTTATCTCTCTTTTTGTCTCTTCTCATCTGCCCCATCCCCATGTCCCTGCCATTAAACAAAAATCATGCCTGCTCTCACCCTGATGTGTTGCTGGACTACCTCTTGTCTGATCTACACACCTGACCACATGCTGCTGCTGTTGCTGCCTACTTCGACTGAACTGACTCTACCCTACTCGTCACTTTGTCCCATGCTGCCTTGCCTTATACAAACTTAAAACCTTGTTTGGTTCTGCCTTTTATAGAAGGTTACACCAGATGCACTCTTTATACTGTTTGGTATGTCATGTCTTTTCCAATTCTTCTTTTAGTATCATTTTAAAACAAATTAATCTGTGTCTACAGTACACACAAACCAACAGACTAAAATCTAATATTAATTTGTTTATATTTTACAACTTTCTATTGAATTCACACAATGATTCTATCTTTTATGCTGAGTCCTACAGTCAACAATGGAATCATCATCTCTCTTGAAGATAAATTTTCTTGTAGAGATTGCAATAATGACTGTTAAGCATTCAATATTTGTCAACCTCATTCTTATATTTATCATTCATTTCTTACTGAACTCAAGTGAATGTGTAAATTTGTATTGAGTCTTTCAGTATCTTGAACCTCATTTGTGATAAGACTTATTCAGGGTAATTTTTTTTTATTAACAAAGTAAGTTGAAGAACAAATGTCAATTTTTAATATATTTTGTTTTTGTATATGTATTTCAAAATATTTCATACTTTTTGTGTGTGTGTCCATTTGACTAGTTCTGGAAGTAGTTGTGCACTCTGTGCTTAATGAAGTAGATTCAACTTTCAATTGGGTCTGGCTCTTCTGTATATATGTGCTATTGGTCTCAATTAAATACTTGATAAGCAAAGAATCCTCAAAAAAACTTTTTTTTTTTCAAATAAGAATCCATTGTCATAGATTTCAATGATTCAATTTATAAATAATGTGTTTGAAAACCACCTGGTTGTTCTTTTGGTATTCTTGTGAATTTTGTATTATATACATGAAACACTATTTAAAAAAAGAAATTGTTTATAAAGATAATGATCATATGCAGGTTACATTGTTGATAAATATTCTTGCTATTAGTAAATATTACTTTTTTGAACTCATGTCAGGAGGTAAGTTGTTGTTTTTTTTCTCACTTGAGACAAGTAATACAATCTGCAACTTATAAACTGCACAATTTAAATCCATCGTAGTTTAGTGCATGCATTCAACTTTTCTGGCTTTTAAATTTAAAGTGTTTAAATGTGTTTTATGTTTGCAATAAATGCTAAATTTGCATACAAATGTCTTTCTATTACATGTCTCATAGGTCAACACTGTCAAAAAACAGAGCATATTTTTCCCATCTTAGTTCATTATTAGTTCATTGTTTAGCATTAAAAAGTTTCTGGGCAGCAAAGAAAATTAATGTAAATGTCTCTATTTGTCGAACTGCTCTAGGTGTGTATGGTAATGTGCACCGTGTAAAGATATTGTTCAACAAAAAAGACAATGCTTTAGTCCAGATGGCTGATCCATCTCAGGCCCAACAGGGTAGGTCATCATTAAGGTCTCTTGAAAATCTTAATTGAAAAAATTAATGACAAAAGTCCTAAAAAAAATGTTTTAAAGTAAGTCTTCATGTATAGTACAAGTATCATTTTATTTACATTAATTCAATTTATCATTGAATTATGAAATTAAATGTAGTAGTTTTTTTTGGCTTTGAGCATTACTAAGTATGTGACAATATGATTATTTTGAGTGAACATGATAGTCACCATTAAACGTGACCAAAATTTTATGCGACAATTCTTACATGCAAGCTTTTTTTTTGGGATCCTTTTTTTTTTTTAAAGAATTAAAATGAATTTTTATAATGATTTTTGTATCCATTTCAGACTTGAAGACATTGCCTAAAAGTTATGAAAAAAAATTCTACTTAATAAAGTTTTAACCTTTTATTTAATTTTATTTTCTTCCTTGAAATCTTTTCTTTGGAATAACTGCTTTAACAAATTCACAATAGCTAGGGAACATTTGGGATGTTGTAAATTTTGTTTTTAAGTATTGAATTAAAGCTTTAAAGAAGTTACAAATGTTAAAATTTTGTTTAGCTATCACATACTTGGACAAAGCCAGACTATGGGGTAAACAGTTGAGAGTAGCACCATCAAAACACCAGCTGATACAAATGCCTAAAGATGGACAGTCTGTAAGTCATTATCTCTTTTATAAAAAGCTCATTTTTTCTTTCTATGATAATCAAAATAGAATGTTAAACATTAATTTACCTTTTTATATTTTAGGATGCAGGTCTAACAAAAGACTTTGTCAATTCTCCTCACCATCGATTTAAAAGGCTTGGGTCTAAAAACTACATTTTCCCCCCAACTGCAGTTTTGCACTTGTACAATGTGTGAGTATAAAATTTATGATGGGTTTTATATGCCTAAATGAATATTTTATTTTATAGCTGTTGAAATGAAATCATATTTATTTCTCAATTAGGGCTACACTTGAAGAAGATGATATTCGTAACATGTTTTCAGAGTTTGGCAATGTGAAGTCGTTCAAGTTTTTCAAGTAAGCTGTTAATATATTTTTTTATTTGCCATGATCTACGTCTGATTATTTGTAAGGAGGATTAAAGATAAGAATGCTTCATCTCTTTCAGAAAAATTAACATTTAGCAAAATCATACAAAAATCTTAGCAGTATTGGTTTTTTTTTTTCATTGAGTTGTGAATTCCTACAAATAAAATTGTCCCTTTTTTCTAATTATGTAAAATGAAAATTCTGAATGTATAATTTTTTGTTTGTTTTTGTTTACTTTCCTCCCTGATATGTAGATTTGGGTTACTAATAGTAAGTGCTAATGCTTCATGTATTCAAACCAATCTTTTTCCTGACAAAGTTTCTAGCACACTGGTTTCTATAAAAAGAAATGCAATTTAATAAATAAATTATGGCTTTTATATAGCACTACTTTCATGCTTATAGCATGCTCCGAGCACTTTGATCCAATCTCAGTTGTGGACCAATTGGGGGGAGGGGGGTATCTAGGAGAAGGTTTTCCCGTGCTGCCTTCAGGTGCTCAGTAAACACAACTCTGCCTGAGTCAGGTGTCGAACCTCAAGCCCCCTTCATAGGTAGCCAAGCCAATTTGAAGCGCACTTAAGCCTCTCGACCACGCTTCCCATAATAATTAAAGACTACATATATACTAGTATATATATTTACTTTACAATGACACCAGCAGTCCTGGATGAGCAAGGATTAACTCTGGCTTAACTTACTCTCCGTAGTTATCTTCCACTCTCTGACTTATTCATTTTGCTCTCGTGTATTTCTCAACCCTGTTATTATTAAATTAAAATAATTTTTTTTGTTACCAGAAAATGTTACATTTGGTATATAATTAAAGGGGTATGCACACTTTTTTTTTTAGATAAAACAAAATTGTTTATAAACCAAAAAAAAAAAAATTTTCAATAATGGAATTAAAACTTAGATCAACTGTCGACAAGTCTCTTTAAATTATATCTAGGCAATATTTTCTGACCGAAATAGAGCTAAAAGTATTATAGTTATTCATGTTTTATCAAAACTTAATATATATAATATATATAGAACCTTTAAATTAATAGTCTTGAGGTCAATATCCCATGTTCACACTTCTCAAAAATTAATATGAAAAATAGAGCCTTTTTTTCCCGCCACTTTTTAAAACCATCATATTTGGGTAAAAACATGAAAAATGAAAAAAATCCAGATGGAAACTATTCAAGATTAAATTATAAGCAATTAAAAACATTTTGAGGGTAAAAAAACAAAACAATGACTTCTTAAACATCTACCAAAATACCTTCATAGGCTGCAGAATGGGGTAAAATCAACGGCAATATCGTTGATTAGGAGAGAAAGAGAGGTCAACAAATGACCTAATTTCTCTACATCAAACTCCCTTTTAACTTTTTAATCTATGTTACTATTTTATTCAAATTGGCTAATCATTTAAAAATATTTTTTTTATTAGCAATGATCGCAAGATGGCCCTCATTGAAATGTCAACAGTGGAGGAAGCTACTCTTGCTCTTATTGTAAGTCATTATTTTTCACTAGTGTTATTTGAAATGAGTATTATTCTGTTTCCATCATTTATTTAGTTTTTTTATTTCAATAAGAAACAATACCAGGTGACAGAGCCTTGCTCGTTTGAATAAATTGAGGAAATATATTTACTTATTTTGGATGAGTAAAGACTCCCTATTCAAAAAGTTGCTTTCGTGTTCTTTTAGTTCTAAATGTCAATATACATGGCAATTAGAAAAAAAAGAGAAGGATGATGTGGCAAACTATGTGGGTCACAGCTGATGCTGCGTAAGTACTGCACTCGTCCTTAATCAGCGGACTCGAAGACAAGGCTTGTATAAGGCCCATCAATTGTAGCCTTTTCATCTGCCTGCATTATAATGACTCCCCACCCCCACAACACATACAGTACTTTTAAATGGCGAAAAAAATTATGGTAAAATGTTTTTGAAACACACTAACTTCCATAGGTCAAGATTTTGTTTTCAAAGCAAATTCCCAGTTTCGTTAGCTTAGAATAATTAACATAGTCCTACTATGCAGGGTAATATTTAATTTTGCTGTTCAATCTTCAAAGTCTACTGTCCCATACCAAAACAAAGGAAATAGTCATAACACAGCTTCTCTACGCCTTACATGCTCACACTGAACATGATCTTCAGCTCAAGGTCAACGAATTTGCATACGCTGCCGCCTCTTTTGGTTTAACATTAAATCTCGGAAAAAACTGAAGTTATGTTCTAGAAATCACCCAATAAAATTTACTCAATCCCAAAGATCACCTTGAATAGACACCTTCTTAATGTGTTAGACCACTTCACAAATGGGGAAGCATAGTATCAAATTGCTTTTAAGGGAGGTTGATAAGGGCCAGCAGTGCTTTTGGATGAAATAAATCACTCTGCCTGCCTACAAAAATCAGTGTCTACCAAGCAGAGGTTCTCTCACTCCCTCTATGTGGATCTGAGACATGGGTACTTTACAGAAAGCAACTAAGACTGAATGTTTTCATCCAAGATGTTTGCAAACAGTGATGGTCTTGCGAATGCTGGTATGAACTTCTTATTGTCCAATAGTCACACTGGGTAGGGCACCTATCCTGTATGGGGGACGAACATATGCCAAAGGCAATCTTTTTTAAAGGTGGTCATCACAATAGAGATGCCCCACGGAAACACTTCTTTAGAATACTAACGCAATGTTTTTAAGTCTCTTAGCAAAAAATGCACCATTTTACTTTGTTACAACATAGAGATTTTGAATCCCTTTTATGTTTCGCACTAAAGCCATAATGACTATACTAATTGCAATATTATTATAGCTTTTATATAGCGCTACTCTCATGCTTATAGCATGCTCAGAGCGCTTTGGTCCAATCTCATTTGTGGACCAGTGGGGGGGAGGGGGTATCTAGGAGTTTTCCGTGCTGCCTTTAGGCGCTCAGTAAACACAACTCTGCCCGAGTCGGGTGTCGAGCCTCGAGCCCCCTTCTAGGTAGCCAAGACAAGCCAAGTTCATGCGCACTTAGCCTCTCGACTTCTATGAACTAGAAGTTACACTGCAAAGACTTTCTTCAAAGCTAATAATAGACCAATAGTTTTACGCAAAAGATGGAGTGTAAAATAACTGGATGTGAGTTGGGGGTATTAAGAAACTTTCTCTTCTAATTGCCATGTACGATTACATTTAGAACAGAACACTAAAGCAACTTTGCAGATTGGTAGTCTTACCTGATCGTTCATTTTGGTACCGGTAATTAAAAAAATATTTTGAAAAAGACTGCTGGTATATTTTCTTATTTCTAGTACTATATATATAACCTTATCAGTTTTTAGCTTGTGAACCCAAATGTTTGCTGTATCAATGTAAATGTACTTACAGAAGACTTAAACTCCTTCCCAATTTCTTTCCTCCTCAGGGCTTGCACAATAATCAAGTAGGAGACAATCTTCATTTGAGGGTTTCCTTTTCAAGATCCACCATTTAACTTCTGAGCTGTTTGCTTCAAGGACTGATTCGAAGAATGTGTAGATGCCACTGACTATTGTTTCTCTCATTGTGTTTCCTATCTGTTCATATCCATTGATCTTAAGTGAGACTGAAGACTTTTTACTTGCTGTTTGAATGAAATCATGGTTTTAAATTGTCGTTGTTATATCAGTGTTTTATATTTTATTTTATATGACGTTCATGTAGAATTGAACATTGATTTCTGTAATAAAATATTTGAATTGAACGGTGTTTTCTCTAATGTACAAGGTTTTCGGTCTTTCTAAAATGCTGCAATATGAATTTACAACAAGTTAAGATTATTACAATCTGTTATGGTTGATTTATTGAATGTTCTTAAAATGAAGGCATCTTTGGTGTTTTTTAGATTTAAACCATAGTCTGCAAAAAAAGTGGCATTGTTTGATTTCTTAATTTCATGGACTGAATTTGATCTGTGTTGTAAACATTTTATCAAACTATAAATTTCTGATAAGCAACTATTCTGTTGCCATGTGCTATTTGAGTAGAAACAAAAAGTGCAAAGGAAGTCGGGGAGCATCATTGACCAAGTTTTCCAGCAAATACTGGGCAAGTAACGTATGGTACTTAAGCTCAGTTCAAGCTGTTTTAGATGTGAAGATCTCATTGTTATTATATTCGACAGAAAATGACAATTCACGTAATGAATGTTTTGTTCTGATACCGGCTAGATGACCATTCTAGTGGGGGCAAGACAAAACGCTGTATGACTGCAAGTCTTTACGACTTGGTCAGATATAGACTGGATGGATGGTGTGACTGAGCAAGATATCTTTAATGTAGTAGAAAACTTGTGTGCCAACTGACACTGTTGGATAATGGGAACAATACTTGAATGTTCGTGGATAAGAATTGAGTACCTTGAATCTGCAATAAAAAGCCAACCCAGTCTACTACAATTACAGAGATGAATAGCCACCTCCCCATAGGCATCTCTAGGAATACTCATAGAATTGTATAAATCTTTCACTGAAAGCCTGTGGGCTTGATGATGGACCAATCCTATAGGATAGTGTTGTTAAACTATTAAACTTTGATACAAACAATATTCTACTTCTATGTAACTCAGTTAACAGTGACCACACTTTACTAAAATTTCACATTTCTGGCCTTTTGATAAGCAAAGTACAAAATCAGTGGATCTATTTCTAAACTTTTGGCTGTTTCACTTTGAATGCAAAGAACAGTATGTGCAGACACATGTTTCTGTATCAAAGAACTTCTACAATATTTGTTTATCCATCGCAACTGTGAGAATGCCCGCTCTTCTGAAGCAACTGTCGCAGGCAAATGGAGAAATCAAATGAACGCTGTGACAAAGATTAGAAAACTTGATAAAAGATAGTTGTCTACTGACAATAATTTTGAATGCCCATAAAATCTGTCGTGTAATTGATAAACAATGACATCGATCGTTGTAAATTGTGACTTGGAAAGCCTATGCATCTTGAAATATCTCTTCACTAAAGACTCGATTGGACTATAAACTGGATCAACAATCCAAGTTCGAGGTACTTGAGAAGCCTCATTTTTACACTCTCATAGTCATTTCTCAAATAACTTACTTTACTATTGATCTTGTCCAGCTGACGCATAGCTTTATGTAGTAGATCTTGCTGCTCATTTGTTTGACACAGCGTTGATTGCGCTAACAATTTTGTACTCGACTGTAAGCAGAACAATAGCGTCGAACGTTTCTAATTTTACCCACGTGCTGCAGCTTCCAGTCTTCCTTTAGGGAGTAAAGCATCAACATATTTGAATCTCGTAGCTGTTAGTTCATCATTCCTTGATGATCATCTTGCTGGGCACATTTTTTTAAAAAGTGTCTTAGAAACTTTGCTCTCCCTATTGGAATTAAAAAGAACCCAGCCTTGTATGCTATGAGCATAAAACACAAACACATTCTTTATCAAGCCATAGAAAGCTACACCTTATTGAACACAGGTGACGGAATCATTCAAGACCAAGTTAAAGGTATGGTTAGCACAGTGAATATATTCTGCTTTTGTTTGTCCAATCATATTAGAAGCACTATCATAGCCTTGGCATTGCATTTTATTTCATAAATATGGCGATTTTACAATACTTGGGGCAGGGCCGACCTCAGGTCGGAGGCCCAAGGCGAAGTGAATAGGGTGGCACCAATTCCAAATGAAATAAAAAAAAAAAAATTACGAGCCATCTACAATTGAAGGTAGTTTTTTAACAAAAAAAAAAAGCTGATAAACATCACATCTGCCTTTTAGATTTACTTTTTTAAGAGTTCAAGACAGATTTAGATCTAGAATCTATATTTACATGCCAATGCTATTACAGTAAATTAACTATTGGAACTTCCTCTTTTGGTTTTAAATTCGCCTTATTATTTTTATTAAATGAAAGTTGACAATGCCGTTTTTTTAAAACGCGATTAGGATTGGCGTTTTCCATATTTAAAGACATCCCAATATGACAATTTTGTCTATTTTTAATGACATTTTTAGTAGTTTTCAGGATAATTTAATAATTTCAGGAGATTTTCATGACTTTTTTTCGTATAGGCCTACTTTGCAATTTCTTCTTCTTTTTCTTATATAATACAGACGTTACTTCAAAAAAGAAGATGATTACGTCCTACGCGTCATGGTAAGTAACTGGTTTTTCCTGGCTGGCTCAGGCAACCCATTCCATGCTCTAATAGCACTAGGGAAGAAGGAGCATTTGTACACATTTATCCTAGCATATGGAACGAGGAGGCCATGGAAACCCTGTTATAAGTTATAATGGTTTAATTTAATAATTTATTACTAGTGTTAGCGCATAGGTTGCAGTGCCCTAAGACCGGCCCTGCGCCGATAGCACAAATGTGGTGAGTAGTTTTCTTGTGAGCCTGTCATCATATTATTATTATTAAGATACTCAATCCCCATGGTTGCCGTACCTTGTTGGACTTCACTTGAAGAGCAACTAAAAGTTGTTGTTTTTCATAGGGTTGGGGAAAGTATTATGATGTGTATGCGTAAGATACCCGATAATGTGATGTAGAGAAAAAGGGGGTGAACATAATCACTCTTTTTTAGATCGTTAAATAATTAGCTTTCAGCACTTTATAGACAAGCACACCATAGTTATAGGCCCTGTCACTGCTGATTGCCAATGTAATGGTGACGTGTTTATTAATAGTGAACCAAATCTCTCACATAGGCCTAGGCCGACTTTCTCCACAGACCATCAGAGATATCAGTTTTTCCAGCTCAATTCTTATTCTTTTAATCCCTTTGTTGTCTGTTTTCTCTTTTATTGTAATTTTAGTTTGATTGCCATGATTGGTCTATTCTGCCATACAACGTACTGCAAGCGGAACATATAGTCACCTTCATACCCTGACAGAATAGATAGGCGCCTGCGCCCTAGTCAAGAGTTCCTACAAGGTAAAAGGAAATGCAATCACTTAATGAATCGATTAGTCTACACACCGGTACATTTCAAGAGCAATGTGAATTACTTACAGTATCAAAATAAAATAAAATTTCATTTGTCAAAGTTGATGGTAAGGATAAATTCAATTTTAACTTTGCATTTTTTTAAAAGAATGTAATGAAAAAGAAAAGAAACTTGGTCTTAATTATAACACATTTTTTAGGTTTTATTTTTCATGTATATTTTTAACACTAGACTATGTATTGAATACACATTTAGGGAATGAAATTTCAGCGTCTTCTGGCCTTTTTCTCCTAGTAAGAAGAGAGAATTTTAAATAGGCTAATATTGATGTGTTTTCTTTCAGAACGCACTATTCATCCTAATAAAAAAAAAGTGACAGACACAATAATGAGAATAAAAATGAGAATACATTTTGAACAGTTAGGTCTTAATGTTCTTCTTGAATGGAGTGAAGCATGCTGCTGTTTGTAGGGTTTTCGTATTCAGTGATTTCAAATTATTTGGCCCATGTACTGATAAAGCGCAAACCGTAACTTTTGAGAGGAAAACGTGACACAATGATGTCCATGGAACGCACGGCTCTCTATGAGGGACATATAGTGGGATCAGTTCAGTAAGGTATGAGGGACAAATAGTGGGATCAGTTCAGTAAGGTATGTGGGACATATAGTGGGATCAGTTCTGTAAGGTACGAGGGACATATAGTGGGATCAGTTCTGTAAGGTACGAGGGACATATAGTGGGATCAGTTCTGTAAGGTACGAGGGACATATAGTGGGATCAGTTCTGTAAGGTATGAGGGACATATAGTGGGATCAGTTCAGTAAGGTATGAGGGACATATAGTGGGATCAGTTCAGTAAGGTATGAGGGACATATAGTGGGATCAGTTCTGTAAGGTATGAGGGACATATAGTGGGATCAGTTCAGTAAGATATGTGGGACATATAGTGGGATCAGTTCAGTAAGGTATGAGGGACATATAGTGGGATCAGTTCAGTAAGATATGTGGGACATATAGTGGGATCAGTTCAGTAAGGTATGAGGGACATATAGTGGGATCAGTTCAGTAAGATATGTGGGACAAATAGTGGGATCAGTTCAGTAAGGTATGAGGGACATATAGTGGGATCAGTTCAGTAAGGTATGAGGGACATATAGTGGGATCAGTTCAGTAAGATATGTGGGACATATAGTGGGATCAGTTCAGTAAGATATGTGGGACATATAGTGGGATCAGTTCAGTAAGGTATGAGGGACATATAGTGGGATCAGTTCAGTAAGATATGTGGGACATATTTAGAAAGCTTATGTCCACTCTGTCTGTCTGATGAAAAGTTATTGCTCCCACACCCACTCAAGCTGAAATTTCGCACAATTATTTCTTTTACCTGACAACACAATAATCAATGTAAAAAAAACAACAAAGAATTAGTTAATTAGCTATTGGTAATTAATTATTTTGTTTTGGATCGAACAAGGGAAAGAAATTGTACCTGACTAATGTGGAGCTATACGTTGGATTAATCCCATTAAAAATATGTAGAAAGAAATATGTGGTCGCTTTAAAGATTGAAACTAACAATAAATATAAAACCCTCTAATTTCATAAGCAAATCGCCTGGCACAGTGATTTGTGTGTTGGCTTTAGGAGGTTCAAACCCTCGTCTTCGACTTCAGGTTGTACCAACTTAAAAAAAAAACACATTTAAAAAGCGATCACGGTACCTTCACACAGACATCTCCTTCTTTCTCCACCATCCCTTTCCCAACTGGTGCAGACAAGTGATAGGATCATAGCGTAGTGAGAAAGCTAAAAGCATGAAATTGCGCTAAACAAAAGCCATTGGTAAAAATATTTCTTATCGCACAGATTTATTATTGTTAGTCTATATCTATTACAAATTTCATTACGTGACTGAACTTACTGATACAATTACGCTTCCTAAAAGCGTTGTTTTTTTAAAAAGTATTTTTAAAATGTTTTTCTTGTTTTTGTTGTAAACACACTGATAACAATGTGTGGCCACCTTCTATTCGATTCTTGCACTCTTGCCAGTGGAGTGTACGCAGGTGAGCTGTACCAGAATGGCGTCTTCTTTTGTCATAAGGTAACATATACCGCCAGCAATGCCCAGCAGTGGTCAAGACAAAAGAGTATGAATTCCATAGCTAGCTTTTTTTTTCTGACTTCGTTGACAAATTTGGTCGATTCTGGCCTAATTTGCGCAGGTGCGGATAGAGACTTTAGCAGAGCTGACTTATGTGTGGGTCAAAAGACACAATGGAATAAAAAAAAAAACTCCATTGTTATGTTACACTAAATATTGTTAGATTCACGCTTAAAAAAATATTTCGAAACATGCATTCGATAAAAAAAAATGACTTGGGGCCTTTTCATAAACGAAGTCCTTAGTGTATCCGGTATACAAAATATGGACGTAGTGATAGAGTATTTTCCAAAAATAACTAATTTGTCTGCAAGTTTGAACATCTAATTTCTTATCTCTTACATTTGAAGCACAAAGTAATTTTTGTATTATTAGTTGGCAACTGCAATCTTTCAATCTGGTATCCTTGACATTAATTTTATCTACTTATTTAGAAATCTCACTCTCCATTTCCCCATAGCGCTTTCTCATTTTTTTTTCTCTCTTGCAGTCATTAATTGCTTTATAGAATTTAGACCGTGTCTTAAAAACCAAAATGTAGACAAAGAATTTCTGTTAATAAGTTGCCCAATAGTTCTAAGGGATGCTACAATCGCAACATTGTATAAGAACAAAGGTGACAGAAGCGACTGCAACAATTACAGGGGAATCTCCCTCCTAAGTATTGTAGGCAAAGTCCTTGCTCGAGTGATACTTCCCAGGCTACAAAAACTCGCTGATCGGGTCTAGCCAGAATCACAATGCGGCTTTCGCTCGGGGAGATCCACGATTGACATGATTTTCTCCATCCGCCAACTTCAGGAAAAGTGCAGAGAACAAAGAATGCCTTTCTACATTGCATTCATCGACCTGACAAAAGGCCTTTGATCTAGTCAGCAGAGATGGTCTCTTTAAAATCTTACAGTTAATAGGCTGTCCACCCAAGCTACTAAATGTAATTGTCTCCTTCCACCAAAATATGATGGGCACAGTCATGGGCGTAGCCAGGATTTTTTTTCGGGGAGGGTTTTGGGGGGGGGGGGATTTTTTCTCCCCCCCCCCCCCACGAACAAAAAAATATATTTTTATATGTGTGTGTGTGTACATCATCTTTATTACATTCTGACCCTTCATTCTTTCGGAAGACGTTTATTGTGCCCTAGAATAGGTTCTTCCTGGAGTTAGTGAAAAAATTGTAGATTTCCCGCCTTAGCCAGCAAGGGTGTCTGGGGGAGCGCTAGGAGCTTCCCAATCGCGGGGCGGAGCCCCGCCGCCAAACGGTATTGAAAGCCAACAAAATGCATATTCTGAGGTATCTACAGTGTATTTTCCTGCTTTTAAAAAAGTTTTGTTTCAAAAAACTAATTTGCTATTCTTACTGACTTAGACCCTCCCGCGCCTTTCGGCGCATTTGCCGTCAAGCTGTTTCCATAAAAATCTGTCACTGGTAATGTCTGAAGCCTCTTCCCACCTGCTCTGAGGACCTCCATGAATGTGTGGCGCTAAGTTGTACTAGGATGTCATCGCAAATCTTCTTATGCGTAATTCATTTTGTCGGAGAACATGGCCCGCAAACCTTATGCGACGCTCTATCACAATCTTACTAAGGGGTCGACTCCCACTTCGGCATAGGATTTTATTGATTTAGACCCGATCTCTATAACTGACTCCTAAAATCTGTCTTAGCCATCTTTGTTGAGCCACATTTAGTGTTTTTCAATTTCGGCAGATGACTATTCACTGCACTTTATTAAGGAGCCCCGCCACTGGTAGAAATGTGTAACTGTAGTTTGTTTTAGAATAATATTGAAGATAGAGGTTTTCTACCTCAAAACACTCTGTAGAAAAATTTTAAACTCAAAACCATCAGGAGGGGTTTTAAACTTTTAAAAAAGCCATATGTAGGAAAGGGGTTTAAACCTAAAACCCCAATACGCTACGCTCAAATAATTTTTGTGTTTAATTTGCTTTTTTTTTATATTGAAGAGGTATTTTTTAGCATCAAACCCCTCAAGGGGGGGGGGGGTTAAACTCAAAACCTCTTTTGGCAACGCTCGTAGCATTTTGAGTGCTTAATTTGCTTTTTTTTTCTTACACTGAAGATGTATTTTTTAGCTTCAAACCCCGCTGGCGTGGGGTTTAAACTCAAAACTCCTTTGGCTACGCTCATAGATTTTAGAGTGAGTAATTTGCTTTTTTTTATATAATGAAGAGGTATTTTTTTAGCTTCAAACTCCACTGGAGGAGAGTTTATAACTCAAAACCCCTTTGACTACACTAATAACATTTTGAGTGTATAATTTGCTTTGTTTTTATTATTAAAGAGGTATTTTTTACCTTCAAACCCCGCTGAAGGGGGGTTTAAACTCAAAACTGATTCAAAACCCATTAAGCTACGCTCATAACATTTTGAGTGCGTAATTAGCTTTTTTTTTATATTGAAAAGGTATTTTTTTTAACTTCAAAACCCTGCTGAAGAGAGGTGGGGGGGGGGGTAAACTCAAAAAGCCTTTGGCTACGCTCACATAATTTTGAGTGTGTAGTTTGCTTTTTTTTTTTATATTGAAGAGGGGTTTTATCGTAAATTGTGCTTTTGGAATTTGGGGATTGTCGTTTGCATTTTTTGTTGGTTTTGTTTTATAGAAGAGTGGGATTTAACTGCAAAAACCCCAGGTAGGGGGTTTTAAATTCAAACCCCCCTGGTAGGGGTTTTTAAACTCAAACCCCCCTGGTAGGTGGTTTTAAACTCATAATCCCCTTGGTTGTGCTGGGGCAAGTGATGGTTTAGTATTAAAATCTCACCTAAAATAAACAAAATCAAAGCAAAAAATCAGTCACTAAATTCCGATCCCCCCCCCCTGCGGGGGGGGGGATTTCATTTCGGGGGGGGGGGGGGTTGAACCCCAAGAACCCCCCCCCCCGGCTACGCCCATGGGCACAGTGCAGTTCAACGGTGCCAGCACCGAAAGTTTCAGCATAAACAGCGGAGTTAAACAAAAATGTGTTCTGGCCCCAACCCTCTTAGGAATATCATTTTCACTGCTAATCCACAACGCGTTTGACAAATCCACCGAAGGCATCTATCTCCATTCCAGGTTTGATGGCAAACTCCTAAATATTGCCAGACTGAGGGCCAAAACTAAAACCAGAACCACCCTCGTAAGAGATATGTTATTCGCGGATGACGCAGCGGTAGTGGCACACACACACAAGAGGAACTTCAGTCACTAATGTCCCGCTTCTCTCAGGCTTGTAAAGAATATGGCTTAACTATTAGTACGAAGAAAACAAACGTTATGGGACCACCTGCTACAGCACCACCCTCCATCCTCATAGACGATAAGAAGCTCTACGCCGTAAATGAATTCTGCTATCTGGGATCCACAATTCAAGATGACCTGTCTCTAAAAGAGGAGATAAAAAAAAAACCCATAGGGAAGGCTGCCTCGACCTTCGCTAGACTCAGGCGTAGAGTTTGGGAAAACCAGAAACTCACTACAGTGACCAAAATGGAAGTTTACAAGGCATGCGTTATGAGTACACTACTGTATGGCAGTGAATCATGGACCACCTACGCAAAGCAAGAGAAAAAACTAAACTTATTCCATTTGCGATGTCTCCGTAGGATCTTGAAGATCACATGGAAAGAAAAAGTGTGCAATACTGAGATCCTTGTGCGAACAGGTATTCCCAGCATCTTTACAGCCCTCAGACAACGCCACTTGCGCTGGCTTGGACATGTTCGCCGAATGGAGGACAATCGCATCCAGAAAGTCATCCTCTACGGACAACTCGCGACTGCCTCAAGAAAAAACTGGTCGCCCCTACCCCCGTTACATAGATGTAATAAAACGGGACCTCAAATCAGTGAACATCAATACTGACAATTGGGAAGACATAGCTCTAGACCGCACCAGATGGAGAGTGACAGTGACCAAGAAAGCTATGGACAGTGAAAGAACATGGGTCTCAGCTCAGGAAGTAAAACGTACAATACGAAAAATGGCCAGCTCCACTACCACCGAAGCAAAAGCCATCTTAACCTGCGATATTTGTGGACAGGAGTGTCTCTCCAAAATAGGGCTCCAAGGCCACATGAAAAAGTGTGCGAGATGAACCATAGTCGTTCTACGACTGAAGGAGGCCACTTTTGTAATAGAAAAAATTGCCCAATAGTTCATAGTATTTAATAAGTCAAGTATGAAAGTTGACCAATAGTTCATAGTATAAAAAAAAGCGACAACTGTATGTGTTTGTTGTGTGATTTGTTTGATATAAGAGAATAAGATATCTCTTACCAATCTCGATGTATACAACGGCGAAAAAATGATTGTGAACGATAAAACCTTTGATAAAAGTACAGTTCAACACTATGGGCCTACTTGTTAGTTTTATCCCCAGGTAAGTCACCAAATTTTGAGAATTTACCTGTGCTAATTACTCCAAACGAAGAACAGTTAAAATGAAAGCCTCAGCGCAACTCATCAAACGTAATCAAAGAACCAGGAGAGAAAATTCGCCATTTCTCGCTGAGCATACGTTTTCTTAAGTGATTCGCCCACACCACCCCCTCACACCTGTTTGAAACATCAAATGATAGTGTTTCCATTTCTCACTTGGGTGTCAGGGCAGCTCTCTTTAACTGCTGGCTGAGTCAATATGTTCCGTATGGGGCTGATGTAGTGAACATGGCACAATGGTAGGCTTAGGGTGTGTGAGTAGACCTAGCTCTTTTTTTTTTATATATATACTTTATTTGGGTAAGTGGGAAAGGGTAGAGATGCTGAGATATATAAACCAAACCGTGTAGGCATTTCTATATATCGCAAGACGTGGCACTGTGTAGTCAATGTGTTCCAAGTCAGACCCGTTTGTCTGTAGGTCTTTACTACTAGAAGTAGTACTTTATGACCAACAGTCTTTACTGTCATCAACAATGTTTAGAAACCTTAGAAACCACTTGACCTCCCTATCGTGGTAACGTTAGTGTAGTCGATCTATAAACAAATATCTACTCAATGACCATGTCTAACCTACAACTTTTTATACTGTAGTATAGTTCACTTTTTAAAATCATTATCTAAATATATATTACTATACTGCCATAATCACATTTATCGCTAGTTGAAACTATTTGAAGCCTAATGATAGGCTAATACATTCACTCTTCTTCGTTATTACACGCCAAATGTTTATCAGGATTCCAGAGTTTTCTTCCATTAAAAATCGATCCTTAATTGTTATCGTTACCAATCATTTTATAAACATATTAAACCTCTCTATGTATCTAGGACTAGTAACTTATATTCTTATGAGATTTGAAAATACTGTATTCAACTCTATATAACAGGGGGAATAATGCGGTTTAGTTTTTATACAGTACTCTAACAGTTCTCACCTTGACTCCGCGAATATATTTGAAGCAATAAATTTGACTTTTACCTATTCTGATGTTTTATTCTTATTTTTAGTTTCATTCATCACCATCTCATATGCTGATCGAGCTTGCATGACCATGTTTATATGAACCTATAGCCAGGGCCGGATTTAAGGCAGACCAGGCTGGGCTACAGCCCCAGGGCCTCCTTGAGTCCTCCATAAAAGAGATAAAAATATATCCGTATTTCGACGGGTCAGAAACTTTGAATTTGTTTTGTAACATTTTTTTTTCATTTTTATGGCTGACAAAAATGTCGAAGTGTAGACTAGTAGCATACCGGTACTTGGAATAAGTCAATACAGCTCCGGATTTACGACAGTGCGTCTACCAAGGGCCTTACCCTCGACAAACTAAAAAATATACACTTTATAAAACTAAACTATGCCTATTAAATATATTGTTTAAAAGGAAAGTGAGATGAAATGTACAAGTTCTATGTCTTTCTTCTAAAATATAACATGCTTTTAGATATAACCATTCATAAGTGGCTCTTATTATGTACTAGTGCTGCCATTATGTAAGTAATAATTAGACATTATTCATTGTAATAAAAGCAAGCTTCATATTTATATTTGTGTTATGATATTGTCAAATTATGAGAACAAGTTAATTCGATTGTATCTGTTTGTTTGTAAAATGTTTTACGTGTTTCGGATGTTCCTTCAGAGTAGGACGACGGGGGATGGGAGCGGGCAGGAGTTGAAGGAGTGAGATAGATAAGGATGTTTTTATATAGATTTTAGCGATTATGACTAACCACACGGTTTAAATAAAATTATTATTAACGATTGTGACCAATTCTTATATTATCTCTATTACGTCGTGCTTTAAATTATAACGACTTTTGTTTTTTTTAATAATCTTTTTTCTCTTTTTATTACAATTATATAGCAAACCATTAATGCTTAAAGCATGTGCTACGGTCCAATCTATTTTGTGGACTCTGTAGTGGGGTGGGTAGGGGGGGTATCTTGGAGAAGGTTTCCATGCTGTCTTTATGCGCTCAGCAAACACAACTCTGCTCCAGTTGGGATTCGAAGTCTCACGGCCACGACGTAGTCAAACGGTAGTGGCATTTCAGCCGCATATCCCCCCCCCCCCCCACATAATCTGCTCTATTTATATCTTGCTTACTATCAACCGTCTCTTTTTCCTCGTTTTTTTCAAAAAATTCCTATGATCTACAGGCGTACAGACACTTATATCTATAGGAATTATTAACTTGAACGGTCCAAGTAATAGATCTATATCTCATGCCTTCACTTCAATTTGTCCAAGTAATAGATCTATATCTCATGCCTTCACTTCAATTTGTCCAAGTAATAGATCTATATCTCATGTCTTCACTTCAATTTGTCCAAGTAATAGATCTATATCTCATGTCTTCACTTCAATTTGTCCAAGTAATAGATCTATATCTCATGTCTTCACTTCAATTTGTCCAAGTAATAGATCTATATCTCATGTCTTCACTTCAATTTGTCCAAGTAATAGATCTATATCTCATGTCTTCACTTCAATTTGTCCAAGTAATAGATCTATATCTCATGTCTTCACTTCAATTTGTCCAAGTAATAGATCTATATCTCATGCCTTCACTTCAATTTGTCCAAGTAATAGATCTATATCTCATGTCTTCACTTCAATTTGTCCAAGTAATAGATCTATATCTCATGTCTTCACTTCAATTTGTCCAAGTAATAGATCTATATCTCATGCCTTCACTTCAATTTGTCCAGGTAATAGATCTATATCTCATGTCTTCACTTCAATTTGTCCAAGTAATAGATCTATATCTCATGTCTTCACTTCAATTTGTCCAAGTAATAGATCTATATCTCATGTCTTCACTTCAATTTGTCCAAGTAATAGATCTATATCTCATGTCTTCACTTCAATTTGTCCAGGTAATAGATCTATATCTCATGCCTTCACTTCAATTTGTCCAAGTAATAGATCTATATCTCATGCCTTCACTTCAATTTGTCCAAGTAATAGATCTATATCTCATGCCTTCACTTCAATTTGTCCAAGTAATAGATCTATATCTCATGCCTTCACTTCAATTTGTCCAAGTAATAGATCTATATCTCATGCCTTCACTTCAATTTGTCCAAGTAATAGATCTATATCTCATGCCTTCACTTCATTTTGTCCAAGTAATAGATCTATATCATCTCATGCCTTCACTTCAATTTGTCCAAGTAATAGACCTATATCTCATGCCTTCACTTCAATTTGTCCAAGTAATAGATCTATATCTCATGCCTTCACATCAATTTGTCCAAGTAATAGATCTATATCTCATGCCTTCACTTCAATTTGTCCAAGTAATAGATCTATATCTCATGCCTTCACTTCAATTTGTCCAAGTAATAGACCTATATCTCATGCCTTCACTTCAATTTGTCCAAGTAATAGATCTATATCTCATGCCTTCACTTCAATTTGTCCAAGTAATAGATCGATATCTCATGCCTTCACTTCAATTTGTCCAAGTAATAGACCTATATCTCATGCCTTCACTTTAATTTGTCCAAGTAATAGATCTATATCTCATGTCTTCACTTCAATTTGTCCAGGTAATAGATCTATATCTCATGCCTTCACTTCAATTTGTCCAAGTAATAGATCTATATCACATGCCTTCACTTCAATTTGTCCAAGTAATAGATCTATATCTCATGCCTTCACTTCAATTTGTCCAAGTAATAGATCTATATCTTATGCCTTCACTTCAATTTGTCCAAGTAATAGATCTATATCTCATGCCTTCACTTCAATTTGTCCAAGTAATAGACCTATATCTCATGCCTTCACTTCAATTTGTCCAAGTAATAGACCTATATCTCATGCCTTCACTTCAATTTGTCCAAGTAATAGACCTATATCTCATGCCTTCACTTCAATTTGTCCAAGTAATAGACCTATATCTCATGCCTTCACTTCAATTTGTCCAAGTAATAGATCTATATCTCATGCCTTCACTTCAATTTGTCCAGGTAATAGATCTATATCTCATGCCTTCACTTCAATTTGTCCAGGTAATAGATCTATATCTCATGTCTTCACTTCAATTTGTCCAAGTAATAGATCTATATCTCATGTCTTCACTTCAATTTGTCCAGGTAATAGATCTATATCTCATGTCTTCACTTCAATTTGTCCAAGTAATAGATCTATATCTCATGTCTTCACTTCAATTTGTCCAAGTAATAGATCTATATCTCATGTCTTCACTTCAATTTGTCCAAGTAATAGATCGATATCTCATGTCTTCACTTCAATTTGTCCAGGTAATAGATCTATATCTCATGCCTTCACTTCAATTTGTCCAAGTAATAGATCTATATCTCATGCCTTCACTTCAATTTGTCCAAGTAATAGATCTATATCTCATGCCTTCACTTCAATTTGTCCAAGTAATAGATCTATATCTCATGCCTTCACTTCAATTTGTCCAAGTAATAGACCTATATCTCATGCCTTCACTTCAATTTGTCCAAGTAATAGATCTATATCTCATGCCTTCACTTCAATTTGTCCAAGTAATAGATCTATATCTCATGCCTTCACTTCAATTTGTCCAAGTAATAGATCTATATCTCATGCCTTCACTTCAATTTGTCCAAGTAATAGACCTATATCTCATGCCTTCACTTCAATTTGTCCAAGTAATAGATCTATATCTCATGCCTTCACATCAATTTGTCCAAGTAATAGATCTATATCTCATGCCTTCACTTCAATTTGTCCAAGTAATAGACCTATATCTCATGCCTTCACTTCAATTTGTCCAATTAATAGATCTATATCTCATGCCTTCACTTCAATTTGTCCAAGTAATAGATCTATATCTCATGCCTTCACTTCAATTTGTCCAAGTAATAGATCTATATCTCATGCCTTCACTTCAATTTGTCCAAGTAATAGATCTATATCTCATGCCTTCACTTCAATTTGTCCAAGTAATAGACCTATATCTCATGCCTTCACTTCAATTTGTCCAAGTAATAGACCTATATCTCATGCCTTCACTTCAATTTGTCCAAGTAATAGATCTATATCTCATGCCTTCACTTCAATTTGTCCAAGTAATAGATCTATATCTCATGCCTTCACTTCAATTTGTCCAAGTAATAGATCTATATCTCATGCCTTCACTTCAATTTGTCCAAGTAATAGATCTATATCTCATGCCTTCACTTCAATTTGTCCAAGTAATAGACCTATATCTCATGCCTTCACTTCAATTTGTCCAAGTAATAGACCTATATCTCATGCCTTCACATCAATTTGTCCAAGTAATAGATCTATATCTCATGCCTTCACTTCAATTTGTCCAAGTAATAGACCTATATCTCATGCCTTCACTTCAATTTGTCCAAGTAATAGATCTATATCTCATGCCTTCACTTCAATTTGTCCAAGTAATAGATCTATATCTCATGCCTTCACTTCAATTTGTCCAAGTAATAGATCTATATCTCATGCCTTCACTTCAATTTGTCCAAGTAATAGATCTATATCTCATGCCTTCACTTCAATTTGTCCAAGTAATAGATCTATATCTCATGCCTTCACTTCAATTTGTCCAAGTAATAGATCTATATCTCATGCCTTCACTTCAATTTGTCCAAGTAATAGATCTATATCTCATGCCTTCACTTCAATTTGTCCAAGTAATAGATCTATATCTCATGCCTTCACTTCAATTTGTCCAAGTAATAGATCTATATCTCATGCCTTCACTTCAATTTGTCCAAGTAATAGACCATCTCATGCCTTCACTTCAATTTGTCCAAGTAATAGATCTATATCTCATGCCTTCACTTCAATTTGTCCAAGTAATAGATCTATATCTCATGCCTTCACTTCAATTTGTCCAAGTAATAGACCTATATCTCATGCCTTCACTTCAATTTGTCCAAGTAATAGACCTATATCTCATGCCTTCACTTCAATTTGTCCAAGTAATAGATCTATATCTCATGCCTTCACTTCAATTTGTCCAAGTAATAGACCTATATCTCATGCCTTCACTTCAATTTGTCCAAGTAATAGACCTATATCTCATGCCTTCACTTCAATTTGTCCAAGTAATAGATCTATATCTCATGCCTTCACTTCAATTTGTCCAAGTAATAGATCTATATCTCATGTCTTCACGTCAATTTGTCCAAGTAATAGATCTATATCTCATGCCTTCACTTCAATTTGTCCAAGTAATAGATCTATATCTCATGCCTTCACTTCAATTTGTCCAAGTAATAGATCTATATCTCATGTCTTCACTTCAATTTGTCCAAGTAATAGATCTATATCTCATGTCTTCACTTCAATTTGTCCAAGTAATAGACCTATATCTCATGCCTTCACTTCAATTTGTCCAAGTAATAGATCTATATCTCATGCCTTCACTTCAATTTGTCCAAGTAATAGATCTATATCTCATGCCTTCACTTCAATTTGTCCAAGTAATAGATCTATATCTCATGTCTTCACTTCAATTTGTCCAAGTAATAGATCTATATCTCATGTCTTCACTTCAATTTGTCCAGGTAATAGATCTATATCTCATGTCTTCACTTCAATTTGTCCAAGTAATAGATCTATATCTCATGTCTTCACTTCAATTTGTCCAAGTAATAGATCTATATCTCATGTCTTCACTTCAATTTGTCCAAGTAATAGATCGATATCTCATGTCTTCACTTCAATTTGTCCAGGTAATAGATCTATATCTCATGCCTTCACTTCAATTTGTCCAAGTAATAGATCTATATCTCATGCCTTCACTTCAATTTGTCCAAGTAATAGATCTATATCTCATGCCTTCACTTCAATTTGTCCAAGTAATAGATCTATATCTCATGCCTTCACTTCAATTTGTCCAAGTAATAGACCTATATCTCATGCCTTCACTTCAATTTGTCCAAGTAATAGATCTATATCTCATGCCTTCACTTCAATTTGTCCAAGTAATAGATCTATATCTCATGCCTTCACTTCAATTTGTCCAAGTAATAGATCTATATCTCATGCCTTCACTTCAATTTGTCCAAGTAATAGACCTATATCTCATGCCTTCACTTCAATTTGTCCAAGTAATAGATCTATATCTCATGCCTTCACATCAATTTGTCCAAGTAATAGATCTATATCTCATGCCTTCACTTCAATTTGTCCAAGTAATAGACCTATATCTCATGCCTTCACTTCAATTTGTCCAATTAATAGATCTATATCTCATGCCTTCACTTCAATTTGTCCAAGTAATAGATCTATATCTCATGCCTTCACTTCAATTTGTCCAAGTAATAGATCTATATCTCATGCCTTCACTTCAATTTGTCCAAGTAATAGATCTATATCTCATGCCTTCACTTCAATTTGTCCAAGTAATAGACCTATATCTCATGCCTTCACTTCAATTTGTCCAAGTAATAGACCTATATCTCATGCCTTCACTTCAATTTGTCCAAGTAATAGATCTATATCTCATGCCTTCACTTCAATTTGTCCAAGTAATAGATCTATATCTCATGCCTTCACTTCAATTTGTCCAAGTAATAGATCTATATCTCATGCCTTCACTTCAATTTGTCCAAGTAATAGATCTATATCTCATGCCTTCACTTCAATTTGTCCAAGTAATAGACCTATATCTCATGCCTTCACTTCAATTTGTCCAAGTAATAGACCTATATCTCATGCCTTCACATCAATTTGTCCAAGTAATAGATCTATATCTCATGCCTTCACTTCAATTTGTCCAAGTAATAGACCTATATCTCATGCCTTCACTTCAATTTGTCCAAGTAATAGATCTATATCTCATGCCTTCACTTCAATTTGTCCAAGTAATAGATCTATATCTCATGCCTTCACTTCAATTTGTCCAAGTAATAGATCTATATCTCATGCCTTCACTTCAATTTGTCCAAGTAATAGATCTATATCTCATGCCTTCACTTCAATTTGTCCAAGTAATAGATCTATATCTCATGCCTTCACTTCAATTTGTCCAAGTAATAGATCTATATCTCATGCCTTCACTTCAATTTGTCCAAGTAATAGATCTATATCTCATGCCTTCACTTCAATTTGTCCAAGTAATAGATCTATATCTCATGCCTTCACTTCAATTTGTCCAAGTAATAGATCTATATCTCATGCCTTCACTTCAATTTGTCCAAGTAATAGACCATCTCATGCCTTCACTTCAATTTGTCCAAGTAATAGATCTATATCTCATGCCTTCACTTCAATTTGTCCAAGTAATAGATCTATATCTCATGCCTTCACTTCAATTTGTCCAAGTAATAGACCTATATCTCATGCCTTCACTTCAATTTGTCCAAGTAATAGACCTATATCTCATGCCTTCACTTCAATTTGTCCAAGTAATAGATCTATATCTCATGCCTTCACTTCAATTTGTCCAAGTAATAGACCTATATCTCATGCCTTCACTTCAATTTGTCCAAGTAATAGACCTATATCTCATGCCTTCACTTCAATTTGTCCAAGTAATAGATCTATATCTCATGCCTTCACTTCAATTTGTCCAAGTAATAGATCTATATCTCATGTCTTCACGTCAATTTGTCCAAGTAATAGATCTATATCTCATGCCTTCACTTCAATTTGTCCAAGTAATAGATCTATATCTCATGCCTTCACTTCAATTTGTCCAAGTAATAGATCTATATCTCATGTCTTCACTTCAATTTGTCCAAGTAATAGATCTATATCTCATGTCTTCACTTCAATTTGTCCAAGTAATAGACCTATATCTCATGCCTTCACTTCAATTTGTCCAAGTAATAGATCTATATCTCATGCCTTCACTTCAATTTGTCCAAGTAATAGATCTATATCTCATGCCTTCACTTCAATTTGTCCAAGTAATAGATCTATATCTCATGTCTTCACTTCAATTTGTCCAAGTAATAGATCTATATCTCATGTCTTCACTTCAATTTGTCCAAGTAATAGATCTATATCTCATGTCTTCACTTCAATTTGCTCTCCAGCTTTGCCTTTTTTCACTTGATGGCTTACATCGAATATAGAAGAAAAAGAAGCCATTTTGGATCTAATCTTAGGTCTATCTTTATCAAACCTAAACAAAACCTAGCCTACGTATCTTTCTGACTTATTATTTATCTAAGCCAACCTCTCTCTCTCTGCCTCTCTCTCTCTCTCTATCCCACTTTACGCATCAGCCCCAGTTCTCCTTATCTATCTCACTCCTTACAATATCAACTCTTCAATTTTACCTTTCACCACACACTGCTACCTCTCAATATAATTATTCACTTCCGAACTACCCCCTCCCCCTTTTTTTTTTTCTGTTTTTTTCCCCTTACGTCCATTTGTCTCCCCATCGCTCACGCCCTGAGTCCAGCGCCCTCTCTTGTTCACCAGATGCACCCAGCGAGGGCGAGGCTGTAGAGGATCTGCTCGAGTCTGACGTTACCCCCCCCCTCCATTCCCTATTGTTTTGTGACTTTGTGATGCCAGATGTCATTATCTTAATGCTCACAGCCTCCTGGTCTGCTGTCACTTCCAACAGGATTAACGGAGTGACACAAAAGAGAGGTAAGTCAATCTAAACATACTAGAAGTGAGTCGTTCACAGGAAATAAAGGATTACCTAGAAGCGTACAACTACTCATAAACATTTTTTATGTACAAACAATTTTATATTCTAAAAAGATCAAAAGTCTTTCCCAAATTTTTAACATTACACACACATCCATTATATATATTTATTATATGTTATATATGTGTATACATCTATATGGCTTGTCTTGGAGTCCGAAGATGAAAGGAAGAATGCAGTATTTCACGATGCCAAATATTGCAGTTCCTCTAGTCTGCGCTCATCATGTTTCAAGTGGTATTTAATGTTTGTATGTTACCACCATACACATAATATTTATTTATGTCTATGGTTACCATCGAAAGGAAATGTGAAACACTTTAAGGCAGATTAAAATTGCAGTAACATGAAATACATTTGAATGGAGAAGATTATGTCTCATAAGGAGACTAATGAAGCTAATCAATCACAGAAACATTCGGTAATGTGTTTATTATTTGATTTGCTGCAACTGGTGTGACCTATTTTTGTTTGTTTTAAGTTGTCTACGTAAATGTAAGTGTCTCGACAACACAAGGCATTTGAAATTATTTTTATAAAAATCAAAATTTAAATTTCAAGCGAAGCAGGAACGTATCTTTATCAAACCCACTTGTAATTGTATAATGTACTGGTAGGAAATTAAAGTAAGAATGCAGATTAAAGTGTGTGTTTGTGTGTGCGCGCGTGTGTGAAAGAAAATCATCTCCCTTTGAACCTTACACTTGAGGGCTAAACATGTGCACATGTTGTTACAATGTCTCACGTTTTGGAGGATTTGAGTTTAGCTGGGTTTAACTCTGTGCTACTATCATAGTTCGGTACGCTCTCTCTTTTTTAAAAAAATTATAACAACTCTCACAATTATTGTTCATATATAATATTCCACAAGTTTTTCTCCCCATCATTGGGTTTTATTTTGCCTCTGAGGTAGAGTGAGCTGGACTTCCTTGTCTCAAGTCTGCTAATTTAAAAAAAAAACGGACGCAGTGAATAAAAACTGAACTGAAGCATTTAATGTACCCTTTAACCAACATAACAAATCTTATTTAAAACATTTTGTAGGAATTGCCAATACGTCGTAGAATACCCTCCGATACTTTACTGTAGTAATTCCCTTAGTAATTATATGTTGAAGTTTAAATATTTACTCCAGTTTTATGTTACAAAACAATATGTCACATAATTTACAATTTCCAGCAGGTAGCTTCTCATTCGATATTTCAAATGAATCACATAGAAAGTAAATTTTCATTGTGTCCATTTTGAGAGGCCAACAGTCTAAGTCTTAAACAAAACACAGACTTATGGCCCCTCTTCCATGCAATGGTCACATGACTAGAAAATAATCAAAAAAATTAGCTAATTGATTACCAAAAACATGAAGTCAAGTATTACACTAATGGATACATTGTAGGCTTCGTATTGCCCTGTATCTGAAACCGTCACAAGATACTTTATTAAAATATTTCATAGATTTATACAGGTTTAATAAAATTGTTTAAAAATTCTTTATGCACTACACATTGATTGAACTATATGTATCTGATAAGCAAATGTTTGAGTTTTTTTTTCCTGCGCATTTAAGAATTAGTTTGCCTTGTTTTCATTGTAAGGCTACATACAAAAAAAAAAAAAAATGTTAACTATTGGTAGATAAGGAGTTTGAAAAAAAGAAGAAAAAAAAAGATAGTAATAGTTAAAAAAAGAAATTTAAATAATAGCGTTCAAGACACAAAGAGGGGTGGGGGGAACGAAGGAGTGTGAATCTAAGAGAGAGAGAGAGAGAGAGAGAGAGAGATTGTTCATGAAGAAGAGAAAGATGACAGTTACTATATTTCTAATGTGTATGAAGAAACTGCTTTAGTTGCCAAAGGTAGACTTTTTTTTTGTCTTTTAATGTTTAGATAATGAGATTGTAACTTTTCAAACTATTATGATCCACATCCTAGATCTCTGGTCTAGTGCCCTCCCCTCGTGTACACACTTTTCAGTATTGTCACAAAAGGACCAGTGACTAGAAGGCACAGTCCCACAGTTCCACTGAAGTGCTATGTACCAAGACATATGACGACTGC
The DNA here is from genome assembly GCF_947242115.1 of Biomphalaria glabrata. Taxonomy (NCBI): domain Eukaryota; kingdom Metazoa; phylum Mollusca; class Gastropoda; family Planorbidae; genus Biomphalaria; species Biomphalaria glabrata. The sequence continues at coordinate 25,466,661 of NC_074715.1, forward strand.
ATTTTTTATGAGCAGTCAACTTTTCCATCTACCTCCGAGAACAATTGCAGTGATTTAGTCGTCCTCGAGCACACCCTCTGTGTGCTATGCTTGAATGGAGAGTTTAGTCCTACTCTTACCTCCCCTTCTCGTGTTGGACCAAAGTTCTGCTTTCTCCCCCAACTCCTGACCCTTTCTGTTCTCTCGACAGGTAGAATTCCACCCCACTCCACCCACCCAGTTTGAACTTCAACCACCGGAAAGCTAGCCTCTATTATTTTCGGGTGAAAACTGGCCAGGGACAAGTTTTTTTTTTCTTCTTTTCCTCCACAGTCTGTCTGTCACTAGCTAGGCTACTTTTAACTTGGTGTGTGTGTGTTATCACATAGTGCTAGCGGGTTTGGAGGGGGACCGTTCGCCCCGTGACACCAGTTGTGTTTCCCATCGGTCTCGCTACAAGGCCATCAGTGTCTCTGTCGTAGCGTTACACTGTTGACACTCCGAACTATTTCATGCCTTTATTTTAAGCAACTTCAAAGACTTAGAGCTCTCTTCTAGTGCTGGATATTCTACGCTAGACCATTCAATACAAAAGGACTGTTTAAATAGCGATTTTATGACAGCATTTTGATAAGGCAAGGTAATTTAAAAAAATGACATTGATTTAACGTGCATTTTATGTGCAGCCCATCTAGAAGTTAGATTTGACATAGTAGATAGCATTAATAATTAGGTTCAAATTAAATTAAAAAAATATCTATTGTCCGAATTAAGTTCATTTTTGTATAGATCTAGGTCATTCTAGGTGTATTGAGTTCAGACTTAAGTATTGTTCCGATCCATTTTCCCCACTGCCTTTTATTTTTTTTTTTACATGTCTATTTATTTCTTGTGTTTTCATTCTAAACTGAACTATTCTATTACACTCTAAACAGTGAACCAATGTTTGGAATGTGTAGCATGGACTCTCCACGGGGAAGTGAATATGTTGTGCTGTGGCAATCTATGAAACTATCCTATTGTTTTGTTGTAGCTCAATGAAATAAATCTCGTGTCTAATGAAGACATTACATAATTGTGTTTCTTAGTAACAGATTCATTAGTCCAACAAATGAGTTGTGCCTGAAGCTACTCTTGGAAGTTAAGCACTTTTACCGTGTGTCTGATCATGACGTAATAGAATGAATCTAGACACCTGTTTTAATAGGACATAATCCTTGTCTAATTATGAAATTGATGAACGAATCACATTCTTTAATGGGATGAGCAGAGTACCTGTCTATCTACCATGTCCATTTTAATTCTAGTTCATTCAGTTACAAAAATAGCTTACCATAGACTGGCCTAGACCTATAACTCATGTCTCAATATTGAAACAGACTGGCCTAGACCTATAACTCATGTCTCAATATTGAAACAGACTGGCCTAGACCTATAACTCATGTCTCAATATTGAAACAGACTGGCCTAGACCTATAACTCATGTCTCAATATTGAAACAGACTGGCCTAGACCTATAACTCATGTCTCAATATTGAAACAGACAGAAGTTTCTACTCACGGATACACACTCCGTCTATAAGTCACAGACTTAGTCTAGACTGGCCTAGACCTATAACTCATGTCTCAATATTGAAACAGACAGAAGTTTCTACTCACGGATACACACTCCGTCTATAAGTCACAGACTTAGTCTAGACTGGCCTAGACCTATAACTCATGTCTCAATATTGAAACAGACAGAAGTTTCTACTCACGGATACACACTCCGTCTATAAGTCACAGACTTAGTCTAGACTACAATTATAACAAATTTTCTTCTTTGCGTCTTGTCACCTTCACCTATCCTGTTGGACGTTGTGTCACCACACAAGATCTATTTACCATCTTTCTCCATTTCTCTCTTCTTTTTTTTTTTTGATAGAATCTCTTTCAATGACAGGCCCGTCCATTCTTTTATGTTGTCTTTCTATCCCTTTCTATGTCTGCCTCCTTTTCTTTTTTTTCTGCTTCTGTTCCCTGAAGGAAGGTTTTTGAGCTCCCCGAGAACCTTGTGATACAGCCAGCCATAAAGTTTGCGTTTTTTTTTTTGTATTTTTTTTACCGTAGTTAGCAGATCATCGTGGGGTCCGATCGCTGAACTGATCGTGTCTCTAATCTCTTCGTTTGTGATGTGGTCTTTGTTAGTGATGTGGTCTTTGTTAGTGATACCTAGGATCTTTCTGTAGCCTCTAAATCTCGCGACTATATACATCGTGTTAAAATGGCATGACACAATGATGCACAACATACATTTGTAGCCACTCTGAAGTCTTCTGATGGAGCACATTGAAATACATTCCGTACATCATTGTGCTAAAAGACGAGTCTGTTGACACACTTAGAAGTAAACTTGACCTTTTAGATTGATCAGCTTGTTGTTTGAAAGTCTCCATGATCAAGAACTGATTTAATGCTACATCTAATCATCAGTGATCCCACGTGATCTGCACACGAGTCTCTTAAAGATTGAAGGCTCTAACCTGATGTAGTCCGTATAATAAGGGTGCTAACAACTCAGAGATGAACCCAATGCCAAGCGTAGATTAAAAAAAAATTATAATTAAAAAAATCATACGGAAGCAGGTGCGAGCCAAAGTGTCTGTAACAGGTGACAGGAGGGTAGCAACCCCTCTGCACCTACTTCCTATTGGGGAGGAGTCACTTATTGAATCAGGACAGTGTGTGTCCCTAACGCCTGGGTAAAACTTGTGCAGACATTACAAATATCTCAACGATTATCTTTTGATCTCCTCTTGTCCTGTATACAACACTAGGGAATAGGAACCAAAACTTGGTGAACCAAATGTAAGACATTGTCAACCAAAATAACTTGTAATATAAAACACTGTGATCCAAATATCTGTCATAAAACATGGTGAAGCAATGACATAACTGATGATTGAATGACATCGGTACATCTTGACCTATGACTGAATGACATAACTTAACTGATGATTGAATGACATACAGTACATCTTAACCTATGACTGAATGACACAACTTAACTGATGATTGAATGGCATAGGTACATCTTATCCTATGACTGAATGACATATCTTAACTGATGATTGAATGACATAGGTACATCTTAACCTATGACTGAATGACATAACTGACGATTGAATGACTTAGGTACATCTTAACCTATGACTGAATGACATATCTTAACTGATGATTGAATGAAATATATCTTGACTAATGATTGAACGACATTAGCAAGCGATTGAATGCTATGTTTTGAATGACAAGTAGCTGTCATATGTATGCTGTATGTCTTGATTGGCATTTGAAGGACATACATATTTCTTTAGCTGTTAATGGATATACCAAACGACACATGATATGTTAATGGAATGTCGTATTTTTTTAGCGGCTTTTGAACGTAATCAATGACATCTGTAACATTGAACGTAATCAATGACATCTGTAACATTGAACGTAATCAATGACATCTGTAACAGTGAACGTAATCAATGACATCTGTAACATTGAACGTAATCAATGACATCTGTAACATTGAACGTAATCAATGACATCTGTAACAGTGAACGTAATCAATGACATCTGTAACATTGTCATCACCTGAGAGCTGGCCCTGAAGACTTTCACTAGTTTTCTCGGTTACTTTTCAAACTTAATATTGCGAAGAACGTCGTCTATTGAATAGTACACACGTAGCATGAGGAAACAAATTGAATCTTTGAACTTTCAAATTGTTAATAAGCTTTGTTGCATGTGCACAGTTTCAAATTGTTCATGAGCTTGTTGTCTGTGCACAGTTTCAAGTTGTTCATGAGCTTGTTGTCTGTGCACAGTTTCAAATTGTTCATGAGCTTGTTGTCTGTGCACAGTTTCAAGTTGTTAATAAGCTTGTTGTCTGTGCACAGTTTCAAATTGTTCATGAGCTTGTTGTCTGTGAACAGTTTCAAGTTGTTAATAAGCTTGTTCTTTTGTGCACAGTTTCAAGTTGTTCATGAGCTTGTTGTCTGTGCACAGTTTCAAATTGTTCATGAGCTTGTTGTCTGTGCACAGTTTCAAGTTGTTAATAAGCTTGTTGTCTGTGCACAGTTTCAAGTTGTTAATAAGCTTGTTGTCTGTGCACAGTTTCAAATTGTTCATGAGCTTGTTGTCTGTGAACAGTCTCAAGTTGTTAATAAGCTTGTTCTTTTGTGCACAGTTTCAAGTTGTTCATGAGCTTGTTGTCTGTGCACAGTTTCAAGTTGTTCATGAGCTTGTTGTATGTGCACAGTTTCAAGTTGTTCATAAGCTTGTTGTCTGTGCACAGTTTCAAGTTGTTCATGAGCTTGTTGTCTGTGAACAGTTTCAAGTTGTTAATGAGCTTGTTGTCTGTGCACAGTTTCAAGTTGTTAATAAGCTTGTTCTTTTGTGCACAGTTTCAAGTTGTTCATGAGCTTGTTGTCTGTGCACAGTTTCAAGTTGTTCATGAGCTTGTTGTCTGTGCACAGTTTCAAGTTGTTAATAAGCTTGTTCTTTTGTGCACAGTTTCAAGTTGTTAATAAGCTTGTTCTTTTGTGCACAGTTTCAAGTTGTTCATGAGCTTGTTGTCTGTGCACAGTTTCAAATTGTTCATGAGCTTGTTGTCTGTGCACAGTTTCAAGTTGTTCATGAGCTTGTTGTCTGTGAACAGTTTCAAATTGTTCATGAGCTTGTTGTCTGTGAACAGTTTCAAGTTGTTAATAAGCTTGTTCTTTTGTGAACAGTTTCAAGTTGTTAATAAGCTTGTTCTTTTGTGCACAGTTTCAAGTTGTTCATGAGCTTGTTGTATGTGCACAGTTTCAAGTTGTTCATGAGCTTGTTGTCTGTGCACAGTTTCAAGTTGTTCATGAGCTTGTTGTCTGTGCACAGTTTCAAGTTGTTCATGAGCTTGTTGTATGTGAACAGTTTCAAGTTGTTCATGAGCTTGTTGTCTGTGCACAGTTTCAAGTTGTTCATGAGCTTGTTGTCTGTGCACAGTTTCAAGTTGTTCATGAGCTTGTTGTATGTGAACAGTTTCAAGTTGTTCATGAGCTTGTTGTATGTGAACAGTTTCAAGTTGTTCATGAGCTTGTTGTCTGTGCACAGTTTCAAGTTGTTCATGAGCTTGTTGTCTGTGCACAGTTTCAAGTTGTTCATGAGCTTGTTGTCTGTGCACAGTTTCAAGTTGTTCATGAGCTTGTTGTCTGTGCACAGTTTCAAGTTGTTCATGAGCTTGTTGTATGTGCACAGTTTCAAGTTGTTCATGAGCTTGTTGTATGTGAACAGTTTCAAGTTGTTCATGAGCTTGTTGTCTGTGCACAGTTTCAAGTTGTTCATGAGCTTGTTGTATGTGAACAGTTTCAAGTTGTTCATGAGCTTGTTGTATGTGCACAGTTTCAAGTTGTTCATGAGCTTGTTGTCTGTGCACAGTTTCAAGTTGTTCATGAGCTTGTTGTCTGTGCACAGTTTCAAATTGTTCATGAGCTTGTTGTCTGTGAACAGTTTCAAGTTGTTCATGAGCTTGTTGTATGTGCACAGTTTCAAGTTGTTCATGAGCTTGTTGTCTGTGCACAGTTTCAAGTTGTTCATGAGCTTGTTGTCTGTGCACAGTTTCAAATTGTTCATGAGCTTGTTGTCTGTGCACAGTTTCAAGTTGTTCATGAGCTTGTTGTCTGTGCACAGTTTCAAGTTGTTCATGACCTTGTTGTCTGTGAACAGTTTTAAGTTGTTAATAAGCTTGTTCTTTTGTGCACAGTTTCAAGTTGTTAATAAGCTTGTTCTTTTGTGCACAGTTTCAATGTAACTGGAATGTTTTCCTGTAGAGGACTTTGAGGTATTAACAAACCCAGTACATCCTGAAAGTCCTAAGAGTTTAATCCATCTGCTCCTTGTATTATTCAGTACATGGTTCTAAGATATGAACCAAGCTGTTGAAAAAACATTTCTCTAGAAACTTCGAGGTTGACGAGTACATCGAAGCTGTGGCTTAACTTCTACTCTTACAAATACCTGCAGAAGAATCTCCCAGGCACATCTGTTGCTCTTAACGTTTACTCTGACAAAAAAATTATATTTGTGTAACTCTTTAAGTGCATTCTGACCCAGAGTTAATCTCCCCCGCCCCACACTAAAGTTACTAGTTATTACAAAGCGTAAATCAACTCTGTCTGTCAGTCTGGTAAAAAGTTTAAACACATTAGTTCTACCACACATATTCTCGGAACACATTAGTTCTACCACACATATTCTCGGAACACATTAGTTCTACCACACATATTCTCGGAACACATTAGTTCTACCACACATATTCTTGGAACACATTAGTTCTACCACATATATTCTCGGAACACATTAGTTCTACCACACATATTCTTGGAACACATTAGTTCTACCACACATATTCTCGGAACACATTAGTTCTACCACACATATTCTCGGAACACATTAGTTCTACCACACATATTCTCGGAACACATTAGTTCTACCACATATATTCTCGGAACACATTAGTTCTACCACACATATTCTTGGAACACATTAGTTCTACCACACATATTCTCGGAACACATTAGTTCTACCACACATATTCTCGGAACACATTAGTTCTACCACACATATTCTCGGAACACATTAGTTCTACCACACATATTCTCGGAACACATTAGTTCTACCACACATATTCTCGGAACACATTAGTTCTACCACACATATTCTCGGAACACATTAGTTCTACCACACATATTCTTGGAACACATTAGTTCTACCACATATATTCTCGGAACACATTAGTTCTACCACACATATTCTTGGAACACATTAGTTCTACCACACATATTCTCGGAACACATTAGTTCTACCACACATATTCTCGGAACACATTAGTTCTACCACACATATTCTCGGAACACATTAGTTCTACCACATATATTCTCGGAACACATTAGTTCTACCACACATATTCTTGGAACACATTAGTTCTACCACACATATTCTCGGAACACATTAGTTCTACCACACATATTCTCGGAACACATTAGTTCTACCACACATATTCTCGGAACACATTAGTTCTACCACACATATTCTCGGAACACATTAGTTCTACCACACATATTCTCGGAACACATTAGTTCTACCACACATATTCTCGGAACACATTAGTTCTACCACACATATTCTCGGAACACATTAGTTCTACCACACATATTCTCGGAACACATTAGTTCTACCACACATATTCTCGGAACACATTAGTTCTACCACACACACATTCTCGGAACACATTAGTTCTACCACACATATTCTCGGAACACATTAGTTCTACCACACATATTCTCGGAACACATTAGTTCTACCACACATATTCTCGGAACACATTAGTTCTACCACATATATTCTCGGAACACATTAGTTCTACCACACATATTCTTGGAACACGTTGAAACTTTACATTACAAAATATGAATAAATACAAAAATTAACCAATTAGTCAATAATAATTAGTAATTATTATTTTGTTTGATACCAACAAGGGAATTGAATCCTTTAGTATTCAGAGATATGGCTAAATATGTAGAGTTTCGTCCCCTTAGATAATTGTGCAGGTTATTTCTCCAAAATTCATTCTTGAATAAGTTTATTATATCTAACAAAACATGAATCAATGAAAAAATAAAACAGTCCATTATATTTGGTAATTAATTATTTGATATCCAAAAAAGGGTGATAGCTTTTACATCGTTGAGAGATATAGTTGAAGGTAAAGTTCCTCCCCTTAGATAAGTTTTTAAAAAAAGTATTTTAAAATTTATTTGTTTTTCCCATCTAGTACATTTTCATGTTCAGATTTTGTATTTTGTTTCTTGAGTAGATTTGTTTTGATGTTAATTGAAGTCTTTTAAAGTTTTAAAACTTACTATCCGGTTATGACACGCGGCCTGCGGGCCTTAGTTTCGGTATTAGTGATCTACTGGATTGAATTTAGATCTATGTCAAAAATGGAGAATGTTTCCTTCACATTTTTAAAAAATTAACCACGAAAATAAAAGTAGTTTGAAAGTGGGTTTACCCGTTCAGCCGACATATTCAGATGCAATATAAAATGCTGTGAAAACGGGTATACCCGATTTCCTAAAAAATTTTAATTTTTAATAGAGATACAATTAGGTAATTTTTAAAATTGTTTTATGGTCCTTCGGTTGTGGAAGGGATATTAAACATACACTACCGTCTCCGCTATGATCTAATGAACATTTATGCCAAGTTTTATCAAGATTGGTCAAATAGTTTTGATTTCTATTCGGGACATACATGCATACATACCTACATCTTACTTTCTGCTTTATCTTATAGATGAATATTCCCTGCTTAAAAAAAAAAAAATTTATTGTCTTTATGTTAATTTATTTCCTAAGTGACGATTACTAGGATCTAATTTTTTTAGATCAATATTTTAAATTTATTAAGAAGTTGCTAAAGGACCCAATTTTATACAAATATTCTGATTTTCAGACAGATACCTTTTTTCAAATCAATATTTTGTTCACATTTGAATCGAAAAATACCAGACATTAATTGTTATTATTAATTATAGATGAGCCTCTACCTTGTTAGTTTTAAATTATGGGCTGATTTTTTGTGTGAGACGGTAAGGAATGTATTCCTCACGTCCGGAAACTGTAAGGAGTCAGAACAGTGACGTCATTGATCCGAGTGTTCACCTCATCACCTCCTGTACATGGCTAGGCGACTCACAGTTTTAAATAACGAATTATACATTTGGGTGCTGATCGCTAAACTCATCTTGTTTATTTCAGCCCAAAATAAAATTCCTTACACTAGCTTAACTAATTGTCGAATTAATGTTAGCAACTGATCTATGCATTCTTTTGTCTTGTCTTCGCTATCTGGTACATTTCTATATAGACACGCACAAATAAACTAAGAAAACACCCAAAACAAAACCCTAGTTCACAGAGATGATCAGATTGACATTTCTCAGCAGACGATGGCATGTTTCTGACGTAAACAGGGCGAGAGAAAGTAATGCACAAGACCCTGTCACTAAGATCAATTGGCTGTTATGTATTTTGTCTTTCCAGTTGGTTAATTAAGCGCTCAATAAGCGACGTCTGTCTACAAGGCAATGATGCCAACCTTAGCGCCGCTCTGATTGCCGTAGTTAAGTGTTTCCTGTCTCAATCATCTGACGAAGATGGCCGAATAAAAGGAGCTTAGCGTTTTCTTTTTTTTTTCAGCGCCGGGGCTTTAATTTCTTGTATTGTATTGGATGATTTAGATCTCAGTCATGTCAGTCAAGTCGTAAGCTTACTAGGGCCAGAGTATGTCATTGTATATGTGTGTCTTTGTGTGTATGTGTGTGCGCGCGTGCGTGAATGAGCTGAAGGTCAGATCAATAGAAAGATTGAAACAAAAAAGTGGATAATGACCTAAACTAATAGTGGTTTGTGTGGTGCGTACTGTATGATGTGGGTGTGTGGTGAGATGTGGATGTGTGATAGAGTGTAATGGTGTGAAGTTTGTGTGTGATATGGTTGATGGTGTGGGTGTATATTGTGGTGTGGATGTGTGGTGTGGTTATGGGGTGGATGTGTGGTGTATGGGTTGGGCGTATGTTGTGTGTTTTGTGTTGGTATTGTGGTGTGGTGTCACTTTGTGTGTGTGGTGAGTGCTGTGATGTGCCTGGTTTGGTGCATGTAGTATTGTGTATGGTGTATTGTATGGTGTGGACGTGTGGTATGGTGCATGTGGGCGTATGCCGTGTGCGTGTTGTGTTGGTAATGTGGTGTTGTGTCACTGTGTGTGTGGTGTATGGTGTTTAATGTGATATGTGGTATAATGTATGGTGTAGATGTGTGGTGTGATGTGCGGTGGTAATGTGGGATGTGGTGCACGCTGGTGGCTTATGTCGTGTGTGTGTTTTGTGTTGGTAGTGTAGTGTTGTGTCACTTTGTGTGTGTCGTGGAGTGTATGTTGTATTGTGTATGCTATGGTGTATTCAGGTTTGGCCATGCTACGATCTGATATGTATGTGATATCTTTGTGTTATTTGTGTGGTGTGATGTGATGGGTAAAGGCTTACAGACAATCCCATTCTGTTGTTCACTATGACAACAAGTGATATAAATCAATAGGTCAGTTTGTAAAACAGGAAGGGTGTTATGGAGGGTAGGGCGGAGAACTGATAACCAAGGGCCTGGGTTCAATTGTGTGTGTGTGAGGAGAAAATGAAGGAGAGTGAGAGTGTGTGACTCGCGTGAGAAGAACATCCGTTTGTCTTAGCCAACACACTTGTGAGCAATGTGCAAGTACCACAGTCCCTTTCTAAGTCAACACAGTCACCGCACTGCAACCCAATCAGTTAAGTATATATGACTACATAGAGCCATGGTCACACAATCTTGTTGTGTATACAAGCTTTATAGTAATTACGACACAGTCCAACCAATAAAAATGTTGAGAACTGATTGTATTAAAAAACAAACAATTGGGAAACAAGATGAAAGTAGAACATACCTTAAGAGTTTCTGTCTGACAAGATATTGTGTAGGAACATCTACAAAGATTGATAAATAACCGAAAGCTTAAAAAATATTCTTATTTCCGGTATAGCTGTTACCTCTTAATTATCTTGTTCTCAATTGCAAAACGAGTTTCTAAATTGGTAGGGCATTTTTTGTTTAATACGTCAATTTCCATTGTCTCTGCTGATGTTTGCTCAGTTGTAAATCCTTTTACATTTAAGGTATGTGCTTTATTAATAATTATCTACTCTAATGAGCATACCAAGAATAAAACTACAAAAAAAGTCTTGTCACCAAGTCTATTAGGCATAGTTGCCCACTCTATTAGGCATAGTTACCCACTCAATTAGGCATAGTTGCCCACTCTATTAGGTATATTTTTACTACTCTATTGCGTAGATTTGTGCGTAGGATACCTGCTCTAGGTACCCCGTTCTGACCTTGCGATGATCTATGTGAGCAGATGATGTCTCCCCGTTAACAAACGTGTCATGTGGCTACCACAACGACCACCGACCTTTACTTCCTCAATGTATGGTAGGTATCCATGTGTCATGTGGCTACCACAACGACCACCGACCTTTACTTCCTCAATGTATGGTAGGTATCCATGTGTCATGTGGCTACCACAACGACCACCGACCTTTACTTCCTCAATGTATGGTAGGTATCCATGTGTCATGTGGCTACCACAACGACCTCCGACCTTTACTTCCTCAATGTATGGTAGGTATCCATGTGTCATGTGGCTACCACAACGACCACCGACCTTTACTTCCTCAATGTATGGTAGGTATCCATGTGTCATGTGGCTACCACAACGACCACCGACCTTTACTTCCTCAATGTATGGTAGGTATCCATGTGTCATGTGGCTACCACAACGACCACCGACCTTTACTTCCTCAATGTATGGTAGGTATCCATGTGTCATGTGGCTACCACAACGACCACCGACCTTTACTTCCTCAATGTATGGTAGGTATCCATGTGTCATGTGGTTACCACAACGACCACCGACCTTTCCTTCCTCAATGTATGGTAGGTATCCATTAGAGTAGGGCTGGATTCAAGGGCACCTTTCGAAATTCAGAAATTCAAAATTTTGTCTTTACCGATCACGTGACCCCTACGTTCGGAAGCCATGCTGTTAACCTCTCGACCACGTGACCCCTACGTTCGGAAGCCATGCTGTTAACCTCTCGACCACGTACCTGCTCTGTTAAGTATTTTTCAAATGTAATTTATTTAAAGACATAATGCATACACAACAAAGCAGACGACATTAGCAGGTAGGAAGTGACGTCAGGTTATAAGCCTAAGACTCATCACAGTAGGTATAGTCAAAAAGCAAAGTTCCAAAAAAAATAGAGTTAACTGGGATTGGGTAAGCGAAGTTTTTACTTGGATTTGATGCCAATCTTGTACTCTTCAGTACAGTAGGAAGAAAAAAATAATTGAAGTCCTAGGGCTATTTTAAAACAAAGAAACAGTCTGTTAAATTGGACTTTAGAGAAATGTGATCGGGGCATATACTAATCATTCTACTACTAAGGATCTTTTATATGTGAACAAAACAAATCTTATCGTTTGTGTTGTCTGCTATCTCATTGTCTGTCTAATGTCTATCATTCACTCTAATGTCTATTTCATTGTCTGCTATCTCATTGTCTGTCTAATGTCTATCTCAATGTCTGTCTAATGTTTATCTCATTGTCTGTTTAATGTCTATCTCATTGTCTGTCTTATGTCTATCATTCACTCTAATGTCTATCTCATTGTCTGTCTAATGTTTATCTCATTGTTTGTGTAATGTCTTATCTCAATGTCTGTCTAATGTCTATCATTAACTCTAATGTTTATCTCATTGTCTGTCTAATGTCTATCTCAATGTCTGTCTAATGTTTATCTCATTGTTTGTGTAATGTCTTATCTCAATGTCTATCTAATGTCTATCATTCACTCTAATGTCTATCTCATTGTCTGTCTAATGTCTATCTCAATGTCTGTCTAATGTTTATCTCATTGTTTGTGTAATGTCTTATCTCAATGTCTGTCTAATGTCTATCATTCACTCTAATGTCTATCTCATTGTCTGTCTAATGTTTTGGTTGAACTTTGTAAATTGTTTTTCTTTTGACTTTGTAAAATCCTATCACCTGTTGACTTTAAATAAAATGATTCAAATATGTTCATTTAATCATTCCTAATCATTTCTACATGCAAACCTAACCTGGTTAAAAAATATCTAATGATTTAACGAAACAATTATCTTGCCTCCTTAGTTCAAAACAAAAACAAAAAAAACCTAGTCTGAGCTAACCAGGTAACTCTTGCTGCTCATCTAATAAAGTACAGTAACAAAATGATAACACTATTTCATGATTGCGTTTAAAATTGTAATAATTAAAAGCATTATCGTGATTAATAACAAGTTTATTTGGTAAGTGTGTATCTGGTGTGTTGTGGGTCTGGCCTACACGCTGTTTTACTGTGTATTGATTCAGGACTTCACTTTAAAATTTACTGCTTTACCAAGAGGGTTAGTGTGTTGTACATCACTACATCCTTAGCACTTTAGTCTGGAGAGTGTTATACTGTAACTGTGTTTCTGTGCTGAGATATGTAACAGTGTACATTTCAAAGTTAATTGTGGGTATACTAAAGACCATTAGAATTATAGACCCTAGAAACTGTAACAGATTTATATAAATTGGACTCAGTACAATTATAATTGAACATATAAACAATTATATTATGAACCTCTTAACTAGAAAATATGACTTGCTACTAGAATAAAAAGAATCATATCTTGAAAAACAAACAACTTCTTTAATTCACTGGTATCTCTAAACATGGTGTAATCAGAAGCAACAATAATATAATCAATTGTAACAGAAGTATAATAGATGCTAATGAACTAAATCTATTTCTCTGTCCTCAGGCAACCTGTACAGATCTGGTCAACCTCATTGGCAATGATTTCTCCTATTTGAAGAAAGATCTCGCAAAGTTGTAGAATGGAATCTGACCTATGAACCCAAGAATCTGAATGTATTTCTGCTGGATTACATTATTTCTCTAAACACTGGAAGTTTTATTTTTTAAATTTTAAAGAGACATTATTCACGTCTGCTTATCAATAGAGACACGAACTGCAGGATTGAGGCTTTTTATGAGTAGAACTGTTGAGGTTGAGGGAATTACAAACTTTTATTTTTACTGTGACCAAAATTGATCGAAATACTCTAATTTTAGTTCACTTTATAACTGTGTTTGACTGACTTTTACAATTTTGGATGTTATATTTCAAAACTCTGCATTGAATAGTTAGGCCTATACTTTAGTGCCACTGAAACGAAGAACAACAACTTTGGATTATCACTGGGAAAGACAACCGAATATTGGATTGCAATAGTATCGTGCTTAAAGTCAGCAGTTTGTTGAACTTTCTGCCAGAGTCAATCCCCTTGGAGGTTGTCAGTGTGTTGGACTTTCTGCCAGAGTCAATCCCCTTGGAGGTTGTCAGTTTTGTGCATCTTATCAGTGTGTTGGACTGTGGCACTTGAATGTAAAGTTGTAGCTAGACCCAGCTCTATGTGGATCATAGTCGTCTCTGCCTTTCAGCTAGTCACAGTATGTTTCTCAGTTACTACCCTTACGGGCAGCCCACAGCGTTAGTACCCCCTTCACCGGCATCGCACCCTTCCCCTGCCGCACAGACCATCCTCTCCGCTCCAAGCCACCTAGCCAGGTCTTTCACACCGCAGGACCTCTTCGTGCCGGTCACCGCTGCAGTGACCACGGGCCACCTTCCTCAACATCCACAGTCGCTTCCGGCCAACCTCTCTGCGGTAACTCCAATCGTCATCTGTCGAAAGGTAAGTCACCTTTTTGTTTTTACCCACTGAGAGTATAGGAGAAAGATCTTTGGAAGCAACAAAGTGAGATCTTTGAGGGTCTAGAAGAGCGATCTTTTGGATGATCAAGAGAATGTATAGAAGACATTTCATACATATATCTCTCAATACTTGGTCATCTCGTATGGAGCCACACACTTGTGAAGAATAAGGAATGAAATGTTCTAATCTATTTATTTAATGTGCACCTGCAAATGTCAGTCTTTAGATTGCCTTCTATTTTCCCCTCTTTTAAAAAAACAACTTTTGAAGCCCTCTTTCCCCCCAGGGAATCGATACTGCTCATACTTTCTATAACAATTTATGGTTCGTTTGAACATGACTCTCGCCATATGGTATTTGCCCAAAGGCACACACTATATATTTACTAAATAACATTATTAGAGTTTGGCTACCTTACCTTCCCCAACCCTAAACACAGTGTTGCCTTCAATTAGTTGCCTATAATTAACCGATAACAATGTATTAGAGATGTCCATACATGGCGGGAAACCAATCAATAGCTAGCCTTTTGGTGTCTCCGATGTACAAAGTGTTGCTAAGGTAGTCACTGAAATAGTTCTAGGCTCATTTGTTTGCACTTTTTAGACCTACAAAATCAAATTTTCTAGGACTTTCTGTTTGTAGCACAAATGAACTGAAAGAAAGACGAATCGATATGAGAATTAGTTGATGGTGAAAATCTCCACTAGATCATGGTACTTCGACATCTTGACAAATACATTTCAATTAGATTTTATAAATCATAATAGCACAAGATTCCTAAGTGAAACCCTTTTGAATGCTTAATTGATAACACATTTCCTTACACATATCGAGACGTATTGACTTCTCTTCTAATAACTCAGATGTTATCATATTGTCAATGCACATATCTAAACGTTTGCGACTCAGAGCTGGTATGGCTTCCATTGTTGTGACTCTAAATTTTTCTGTTATTTTCTACCAGGGCACGTATTGTGAGCAAAAGGCTGTTGTCTTGTTCTTTCCTAGCTTTAGGAAACTGTACAAGGTTTCAGACATGTCAAAATGAAAGCTCAACGGAACTATTTTGTTTCCATGTAATGTTATTGTGTATGACACTATGTGCTGTTCTAATTTGAATAGGCTGATCTTTAATCAACTGTTTTCGGTTGGCTCAAGATACAAGGTTTACCACTAGGCTTAGATTGTACGATTTTGGGTATATATCTGTCTGGTGCTCATCTGCTGGCCATACTTTCCGTACGTTACAAAATAACAACACCACGTGACCTGATCGACGATGATCGTTTGATATATGTGATTGAATCTGCTACTGTAATGTCACGTGGTAACATCTTAACTATGTCATTCTGATGTCCAATCAAGAACAGACGAAAAATAGAGCGTGAGATTTAAAGCTAACATTTGAGTAACGTAACATCATTAGTAAAATCTCGTCACTTTAGAGTCACGTTCAGGATAGAAGAAAAAAGAGTAAAGTAGCTCTAACAAACACAACACTGGGCCATCATTTGACAGATACAGAAAAAAAAAAAGTAATCAATATACGCAGAAAGACACACATTTGTACAAAGGCTCCTTCGTCTCTAGTACCGTTAGAGCATGGCATGGGTTGCCTTAATCAGCCTGGAAAACCAACGACTTAGCTGAGTTAATTTTACTGATTGACATGTGTGACTAGATTGACACATGAAATGCGAAGGACGTAATTATATTCTCTTATGAAGTAACGTCTATAACGTATAAGATAAGATATTGATATAAAACCCAAAGTAAACTCCCTTTAACATGATTCACAATAAATAAAATCACATTTCATTGTATTTGAAGAAGAGACAAGTTCTGCCTTTACTCTGCCTCCGTCTGTCCTAGTCGTTATCTGGTCTCAGTCACCTTCAGATCATTACCTTCACATACATGATACACACTCACACACACACACTCACTCGCAATACACATGCTTAACTCCGTCAACTTGTAATCTACTTAACAATGCACACAATTGTTGCACGACACTCGCGTACGCCTCAGTACTCACGCCTCAGTACTCACGCCTCAGTACTCACGCCTCAGTACTCACGCCTCAGTACTCACGCCTCAGTACTCACGCCTCAGTACTCACGCCTCAGTACTCACGCCTCAGTACTCACGCCTCAGTACTCACGCCTCAGTACTCACGCCTCAGTACTCACGCCTCAGTACTCACGCCTCAGTACTCACGCCTCAGTACTCACGGTACCTTGTCACAGATTTGTTATTGTTCACATCCCACGTGATTTGTGTCATGCTCTTTGTGACTGGTCTGGAATGTCGTCGTCTGAAACAGTATTAAATATTTCACGACTGTTGGCATCTCCAACTAGAACCCGTCCCTCATTGATCCAGCCCAAGAAACAAATGGAAGGCTAGAGGAATGTTCCAGCACATTTAGATTCTATCTGCTCCCTTCTGTTTGGAAGACAAGACACATGTTTCAAATATTAATACAGCTTTCTCCTGCCTAGAGTTTTATTGATCTTTTAGTTTTCGGACTTGCTTGTTTTTATGTTGGCAACAGTGCCGGTCTTAAGAATTGCGGGGCCCAATTTAATGGATGCTTACGAGGCCCTCTCTTCTAATTAAAAAAAACAAACAACTATTACTATTAATTAGATCATTATACCAACATTTGTTATACAACATGAATGGGAAGCAACTCAAACACACTAGGTGCTTGTGGGTTCAATAAAGTTGTGCCAATCGAACGCTACACTAAAAATGTTAACCCTTTAAGTCCTACATCTTTCAAATCCTGTGACAAGAGCCATGACTGATAGTGATATGCTTAATGTAAATTGCGGGGCCCTCTGCAAGCCGCGGGCCCAATAGGAGCAATCGGTCAAGTCGGCCTAAGGCGGCACTGGTTGGCAAGACTCTCCTACTGCATCTCCTTATGAAGTACTTCCCAGTTAGGTCAAGTTTTGTTTAACGGATGTTCTGATCCAAAATATAAAAAATAATGATTATGGCCGTAAACTTAAAAAAAAAAAAGGTTTTGATATTTTTGTTTCAACAATTTAGGCTGTACGAGAACTTTTGTAATGGTTTGAGGACTGCTATGACTTCCTATGTACAACGTTCTTGTAGTACTGTACTATTGAGTTGGTTCCACGTTCGATGTCTCTCTTGTATACACCACATTATTGTATGTGCTGTTTCCGAAGACTCGCCCTGTAACCGTCATTGCTTCTTGTGTTCTGTGTTGTAGCCTCTTCCCCAGTATTGGGTTAGTTTTAGTTGGATGTTTGACTTTCATCTTTACTTTTGGCTCGTCATTGTAGTCCTGTGGAGTGGCGATCCTAAGGAAATTCTATTTGTCTTGTTTAGGGACTCAGGCTTGGACTCTGTGATAGTGAAGCTTGACCTGATAATAGATTGTTGGCTTTGTATGGGCCACATCTGGTCGTTATGTATGGGCCGTATTTGGTTGTGGGCAGAGTAAGCCGAATTGTATGGCTGGCATTGGGACTAAGGTGTGCCTCTATGTTCATCCAGTCATCTATTTGTACATAATGCACGTTCACTGCAGGTGTACTTTTAATATGGACTATTTGTTTTCCTCTAATGTCTATGTGTAAACCACTATCATTTCTATCATATCATGAACCATTGATTACGTTAACGCTTGTTGTTCAATACTGTCATTGGCATGACTTGATTACTTGTTTGTCTTAACTCTTTCTCTCCTAATTAACGATAACATCGTTGATATGACCCAATTAAATTTTTTTTTTTTGGGGGGGGGGGGGTTATAAACTATAATTTGTGTTGTATAAAAAGAGCATGTATTCTTCTAGAATTCTAGACCAAAGGTCAAACGTTTTCTGATTACAAACAAAAATGTTATTGAAGTTTAATCATAACAGGGTAGAATGTACACATGTGAGAAATGAACAATTCTGTCAGAACGTGGAAAAAGAATTACGGAGATAAAGAGTTAACGTACCGGTATTGAGTTGATAGAATGTCAGGAATGCCCTGGCAAATTAGCCAAGGCAAATACAACCCCGACATCATCCATTGTCGCCGAAGATTTTAGGAACCATACATGAATTCAATGATGTACAACATATTACAAATGACAACAATACAATATTTGCCAACACTAGCTAGATCTAGATAAACTCGGGACTTCTCTTGTGTTCTATCTTTTAGCCATCAAGTGAAATCCCAGTTTTAACCCACTTCTATCGGACCCCACCATTTTTTTTTTAAATTTAATATTTGTTCCATTCATTATTTTCAAATTGCATTAATAGTTTTAAGAACAGATTTTCTATGTTGGTAATAGTTAGTTCATTGGTAGTAAAATAATTATATAAACAGTTGTATTTATTATTTGTAAATAAAATAGATATTCTATAGAGCGACAGAGTATTTAAAAGCTTATTGAAACATATATTTGTAAAAGCTCAATTATCTTTTTTTTACAATAGGCGTTTAAAAAAGAATACAGGCTAAGCTGATTGGCCATTCTATGAAACTTTAGTGACTGAACCGATGTAAAAGCTTTTAGCAGAAAGTTATAGGTCAAAACAAACAGTTATTTTCTCTAATATTAAGAGTTCAAGTGCAGGTGATGTGGAGTGGGTGGTGTGGGATTGTTTATTTGGTTTTGGTGGAGCATAAAACATGTTTCATATCACAAGTCGAAACCGAAAGCTTCACCGAAACGGCTACTATGAGTTGAGCTCTGCATGTTACAGCCTTTCAGTTGAGTGTTCACACTGAGTCCTAATTACATGTCTAATTATTGATTCCAACCAGCCTACAATACTAGAAGAACACAGGTGATTATTGTACCATTAATTAGACTGAGCCCACGTGAGAAACTCTTCACCTGTTCAGGACAACTTGCGATGTAGGCCACGTCCATCTCAATTGTGGCAGCGTACAGATGGCGCTGCAATCCCTGATTGGTGGATCAAGCAGGTAGCTGTTGTGTAACACTCCAAATAGTGGATCAGCTACATCGTCCATACAGGACTAGATGAAGTGACTACATTGGCTACACGTCTACACCTAGATAAAGTGGCTACACAATCTACAAAGGATTACATAGAGTGGCTACATAGTCTTAACTGCATTTGATACATTGGCTACACTGTGCTGTTCTACAGTTTAAGAGTTTCTTTCATTTCACCCCCCCCCTTTTTTTTGTTGGCAAGCAACTTGACCCTACATTACGTTGGCTAACAGTGCTATGGCTACACTATGCTACAAAATTATTATTTTTTTTAGTTGTCTTCGTAGGGTAAAACTGCTATTGTGTTTGTGCTGTTTATCTGTCCGTCTATCCTGTCATGTTTAAAGCTAAAAAAAAAAAAAAAAAAGTAGTCGTGCTCAAAATAAGTCCAAGTCTTACTTCCGGTGTCCAAAATATGTGCCATTAAAATAACAACAACATTGTACGCAGTAGTTATGCACGTAAATAAAAACTATCTTTAAAACTATTAGATAAAGAAGAAAAGAGCTGTTTGGGCTGAGACAATCTTTGTTAGATTTCATTAAAATTATCCTCAACTTCACAGGTTGCTTTCCTTTCTTTGTCTTTTATTCTAAAACGTGATTGGACTCAATTATTGCTTCTTTTTATCTTACATTTATACACATTATATCGATATATGTCAACACAATAGAGCATATAGTAGATACACCTACAGACGCACATCTCTACACACACCTACACACACACACACACCAGCTTTCTTCGACCTAATGCAACGAAACAAAAGTCTCGGAAAAAAAAAACAAAAAAAAAACAACAGAATTCTAAATATAGTATCGCCTAAAATGTAAACATATTATCGCCTAAATATAATCGCCTAAATGTAAAGATAGTATCGATATATGTACAGCATCGCCAAGTGATGCATTGGTTTATTTCGAAAGGCATCCCATTCTATCCACTGGCTAATAAAGGTCCTCTTGTGTAGCGGTCAAACAGCAGCTGGCTCTTGGGTTTAGTTCAGTACGACAATGAACTATGGGGAAATGACACGCTACTGGCGCCCAGTTGACATTTAAATGTCACGGAGAAGTTAAGAGGGGAGGGGGAAGGGGCGGCACATTTTTTGTTCAACCCAAAACTTTACAATCATGTACACTCAAGTTTTGTGGCCTGTCCTGCAAAATTTGATTCTCTGAAGAATTTAAATGTTTCATTTTTATAAAATGGAGGCACACCTGTCTCCGGTGTACAGTATCTGTTTGTTTGTTTTGTTAATCACTGTAGAATGGAACAAAAGGTAAACAAAAGGCAGAGTTCTGTGACTAACGTTTAGTATGAAAATATCAAATAGTTCTGTAAACGAGATTTTAAAAAGTAACGAAAGTGTATAGTTTGTTCAAGACAGGCACTACATTGTTTTAATATCACCAACCTCACTACATTGTTTTAATATCACCAGCCTTATTTCATTGTTTTAATTTCACAAGCCTTACTACATTGTTTTAATATCACCAGCCTCACTACATTGTTTTAATATCACCAGCCTTATTTCATTGTTTTAATTTCACAAGCCTTACTACATTGTTTTAATATCACCAGCCTCACTACATTGTTTTAATATCACCAGCCTTATTTCATTGTTTTAATATCACCAGCCTCACTACATTGTTTTAATATCACCAGCCTCACTACATTGTTTTAATATCACCAGCCTCACTACATTGTTTTAATATCACCAGCCTCACTACATTGTTTTAATATCACCAGCCTCACTACATTGTTTTAATATCACCAGCCTCACTACATTGTTTTAATATCACCAGCCTTATTTCATCAATCATTATTAGTCATTATTTGCGTGTTTTACTTAATGATTCTGCTACATATCGTCAAAATGTTGAAGTAATCCTTGTTTGGTCATTAAAGAAGTTCAATATTATCTCGATATAAAATCCAAAAGAAAAAGAAAACCTCAATCAATTTGTTTTGTTTAGTTTTCAAATCTTGTTTACAAGATGTCTTTCATTATCTCCATAAACTAAAGAACAAGACAAGGAAAGTGAACTCCGTAACTAGAGTGAAAATCGATTATCTCCCTCAAGGCTTTGGTCTTCAATGAATTAAAAAACAAAACCTTAACAAAGGACGTCTTGTATCTTGTCTTTTTTTTTTTTTTCTGGTTTGAGATCTGAGTTAAAGAAAAACCCAGGTTTGCTCCATTTTCTCTCCTAAAAGAGCTTCCGCAATTCTCTTCTCTCAGCGACCTTTGACCTTCTATGACTGTCCCAAACAACAGCCAGGCGCAACAAGGCAAAGGATAGCAGGCAGTCATCTTCTGCTTGGGGAGGATACATCAGTGTTGAATGGGCCACGCGAGGCCCCTTTGTGAGTACAAATGGCACGTGCTATTTATACATCGGAAAGAAAAAGTCATAGGTACAGGAGGATTGAACAGTTAGCGAGAGGAGCAACATTACGTCACTAGATCCGCACCTAGAGAGTAAAGCTGTGTTTCTGTGTGTGTGTGTGTGTGATAATAAGAAGCGAGTGAGCATCTTTCCGTAAAGGGGAGGGGAGATGCAGGAGTGCGATGGATGTTGATTTCTCAACTTTATGTTTTAAAGATGGTGGTTGGGGGGTGGTGGGTGTGGAGGATGCTACTGTGTTTTGATTTCTCAACTTTATGTTTTAAAGATGGGGGTTGGGGGTGGTGTGGAGGATGCTACTGTGTTTTGATTTCTCTACTTTATGTTTTAAAGATGGGGGTTGGGGGTGGTGGGTGTGGAGGATGCTACTGTGTTTTGATTTCTCAACTTTATGTTTTAAAGATGGGGGTTGGGGGGTGGTGTGGAGGATGCTACTGTGTTTTGATTTCTCTACTTTATGTCTTAAAGATCGGGGGGGGGGTGGAGTATGCTACTGTGTTTTGATTTCTCTACTTTATGTCTTAAAGATCGGGGGGGGGGTGGAGTATGCTACTGTGTTTTGATTTCTCTACTTTATGTTTTAAAGATGGGGGCTGGTGGTGGTGGTGGGTGGAGGATTCTACTGTGTTTTGATTTTTCTACTTTATGTTTTAAAGATGAGGGGTGGTGGTGGGGGTGGAGGATGCTACTGTGTTTTGATTTCTCTACTTTATGTTTTAAAGATGGGGGCTGGTGGTGGGGGTGGAGGATGCTACTGTGTTTTGATTTTTCTACTTTATGTTTTAAAGATGAGGGGTGGTGTGGAGGATGCTACTGTGTTTTGATTTCTCTACTTTATGTCTTAAAGATGGGGGTGGGGGTGGAGGATGCTACTGTGTTTTGATTTTTGTACTTTATGTTTTAAAGATGAGGGGTGGTGTGGAGGATGCTACTGTGTTTTGATTTCTCTACTTTATGTCTTAAAGATGGGGGTGGGGGTGGAGGATTCTACTGTGTTTTGATTTCTCTACTTTATGTTTTAAAGATGAGGGGTGGTGTGGAGGATGCTACTGTGTTTTGATTTCTCTACTTTATGTCTTAAAGATGGGGGTGGGGGTGGAGGATGTTACTGTGTTTTGATTTCTCTACTTTATGTCTTAAAGATGGGGGTGGAGGATGCTACTGTGTTTTGATTTCTCTACTTTATGTCTTAAAGATGGGGGTGGAGGATGCTACTGTGTTTTGATTTCTCTACTTTATGTCTTAAAGATGGGGGTGGGGGTGGAGGATTCTAGTGTGTTTTGATTTCTCTACTTTATGTCTTAAAGATGGGGGGGGGGTGGGTGGAGGATTCTAGTGTGTTTTGATTTCTCTACTTTGTCTTAAAGATGGGGGTGGAGGATGCTACTGTGTTTTGATTTCTCTACTTTATGTCTTAAAGATGGGGGTGGGGGTGGAGGATTCTAGTGTGTTTTGATTTCTCTACTTTATGTCTTAAAGATGGGGGTGGAGGATTCTAGTGTGTTTTGATTTCTCTACTTTATGTCTTAAAGATGGGGGTGGAGGATGCTACTGTGTTTTGATTTCTCTACTTTATGTCTTAAAGATGGGGGTGGGGGTGGAGGATTCTAGTGTGTTTTGATTTCTCTACTTTATGTCTTAAAGATGGGGGTGGAGGATGCTACTGTGTTTTGATTTCTCTACTTTATGTCTTAAAGATGGGGGTGGAGGATTCTAGTGTGTTTTGATTTCTCTACTTTATGTTTTAAAGATGGGGGGGGGGGGTGGGTGTGGAGGATGCTACTGTGTTTTGATTTCTCTACTTTATGTCTTAAAGATGGGGGGGGGGGTGGAGGATTCTAGTGTGTTTTGATTTCTCTACTTTATGTCTTAAAGATGGGGGTGGAGGATTCTAGTGTGTTTTGATTTCTCTACTTTATGTCTTAAAGATGGGGGTGGAGGATGCTACTGTGTTTTGATTTCTCTACTTTATGTCTTAAAGATGGGGGGGTGGGGGTGGAGGATGCTACTGTGTTTTGATTTCTCTACTTTATGTTTTAAAGATGGGGGGGGGGGTGGGGGTGGAGGATGCTACTGTGTTTTGATTTCTCTACTTTATGTCTTAAAGATGGGGGGGGGGGGTGGGGGTGGAGGATGATACTGTGTTTTGATTTCTCTACTTTATGTCTTAAAGATGGGGAGGGGGTGGGGGTGGAGGATGCTACTGTGTTTTGATTTCTCTACTTTATGTTTTAAAGATGGGGGGGTGGGGGTGGAGGATGCTACTGTGTTTTGATTTCTCTACTTTATGTCTTAAAGATGGGGGTGGGGGTGGAGGATGCTACTGTGTTTTGATTTCTCTACTTTATGTTTTAAAGATGGTGGTGGGGGTGGAGGATGCTACTGTGTTTTGATTTCTCTACTTTATGTCTTAAAGATGGGGGGGGGGTGGAGGATTCTACTGTGTTTTGATTTCTCTACTTTATGTTTTAAAGATGGGGGGGGGGGTGGGGGTGGAGGATGCTACTGTGTTTTGATTTCTCTACTTTATGTCTTAAAGATGGAGGTGGGGGTGGAGGATGCTACTGTGTTTTGATTTCTCTACTTTATGTTTTAAAGATGGTGGTGGGGGTGGAGGATGCTACTGTGTTTTGATTTCTCTACTTTATGTCTTAAAGATGGGGGGGGTGGGGTGGAGGATTCTACTGTGTTTTGATTTCTCTACTTTAACGATGTTGACTTTTGACAAAAATGTTTTTCCCCCAACACCTTTGGCACTGCACGTGGATGGACGCGAGAGTACTTATAGGTGTGTTCACCTCAGTGAATCTTTGTAAGCAGACATGTGTGAATGTAATGAATGCATAGATATGTGTGTGTGTGTAAGCTAATCAATGTATGAGTGTATGAATGTACTAAACTCACAAATGCCACAGTATGCGCGTATGCGTGTAATGCACTATGTGTGAGTGTGTGCAGAATGTGCATGTGTCTCTATGTCATCCGATCAGTAGACTCACGGCTCTCTGTCATTATTGGTTGTTGTACTTTTAACAGACATGAAATGTACAAGTGAAGAGCTAAGTCAACTAGATGGCTATGCAGTATAGATGTACACAATACGTAGCTAGTGTTTTTAAACTGTCCTTGTGACCTGTCCTGGCCATTATTAGTAAAGCGGAGCAGAAGGTCCCCCCCCCCCCCCCCACCATCAGTCTGATCGTATGGCATTACTTTTTAATGAATCCTAAACACTATAGACTTATTTCTTTTCTATCTCTAGAGTCTGTGGCATTACTTTTTATTTCGGTCTTCAGGGTTCAACTTGAATGAAGTTAAACGGTTCACCTCTATATTAGCGTGACATTTTAAAGCGTGGCTTCAATGGCATCAATTAGTTTCACATCACCGTGGGAGCTATGTGGCGAGGAGGTGTTTGCCCTAGAGCGGCGTTGATTGTTTCTGGATGTAACACACTAATGCACGTGGGCACACAGACTCGCCCCATGTGTACACAGTACACCTCCAGTGACACAGTCATGTTATCGATAAACTAACAAACATGATGATACGTGAGAGTTAAATACAGGCCGTTACGATTGTACAGTGTGGTTGTGAGTTGAAATGTAGTGTCCAGTGGTAGTGAGTTGAAATGTAGTGTCCAGTGGTAATGAGTTGAAATGTAGTGTCCAGTGGTAGTGAGTTGAAATGTAGTGTTTTAGTGGTAATGAAATGAAATGTAGTGTCCAGTGGTAGTGAGTTGAAATGTAGTGTTTAGTGGTAGTGAGTTGAAATGTAGTTATAGTGGTAGTGAGTTGAACTGTAGTGTTCACTGGTAGTGAGTTGAAATGTAGTGTCCAGTGGTATTGATAGAATTAAAATGTAGTGTCCTGAGGTAGCGAGTAAATTGGAGTTAGTCCAGTGCTAGTGATGGAGTTAGTCCAGTGCTAGTGATGAAGTTAGTCCAGTGCTAGTGATGGAGTTAGTCCAGTGCTAGTGATGGAGTTAGTCCAGTGCTAGTGATGGAGTTAGTCCAGTGCTAGTGATGGAGTTAGTCCAGTGCTAGTGATGGAGTTAGTCCAGTGCTAGTGATGGAGTTAGTCCAATGCTAGTGATGGAGTTAGTCCAGTGCTAGTGATGGAGTTAGTCCAGTGCTAGTGATGGAGTTAGTCCAGTGCTAGTGATGGAGTTAGTCCAGTGCTAGTGATGGAGTTAGTCCAGTGCTAGTGATGGAGTTACTCCAGTGCTAGTGATGAGGTTAGTCCAGTGCTAGTGATGGAGTTAGTCCAGTGCTAGTGATGGAGTTAGTCCAGTGCTAGTGATGGAGTTAGTCCAGTGCTAGTGATGGAGTTAGTCCAGTGCTAGTGATGGAGTTAGTCCAGTGCTAGTGATGGAGTTAGTCCAGTGCTAGTGATGGAGTTAGTCCAGTGCTAGTGAGTTTGTACAAAATAAAAGAGAATGCCAGCAGCTATTGCTGAAAATCACTTTTAAAGCTTTTACACATTTTAAAATTTGCACTGTGTCTAAAATGTATTATAAAGTTAGTACGGTGCCTAAAGTGTATTATAAAGTTTGAACTGTGTCTAAAATGTATTATAAAGTTTGTACTGTGCCTAAAGTGTATTATAAAGTATGAACTGTGTCTAAAATGTATTATAAAGTTTGTACTGTGTCTAAAATGTATTCTAAAGTTTGTACTGTGTCTAAAATGTATTCTAAAGTTTGTACTGTGTCTAAAATGTATTCTAAAGTTTGTACTGTGCCTAAAAGGTATTTTAAAGTTTGTACTGTGCCTAAAATGTATTCTAAAGTTTGTACTGTGCCTAAAAGGTATTTTAAAGTTTGTACTGTGCCTAAAAGGTATTCTAAAGTTTGTACTGTGCCTAAAAGGTATTTTAAAGTTTGTACTGTGTCTAAAATGTATTCTAAAGTTTGTACTGTGCATAAAAGGTATTCTAAAGTTTGTACTGTGCCTAAAATGTATTCTAAAGTTTGTACTGTGTCTAAAATGTATTCTAAAGTTTGTACTGTGTTTAAAATGTATTATAAAGTTAGTACTGTGTCTAAAATGTATTCTAAAGTTTGTACTGTGCCTAAAAGGTATTTTAAAGTTTGTACTGTGTCTAAAATGTATTCTAAAGGTTGTACTTTGCCTAAAAGGTATTTTAAAGTTTGTACTATGTCTAAAATGTATTCTAAAGTTTGCACTGTGCCTAAAAGGTATTCAAAAGTTTTTACTGTGTCTAAAATGTATTCTAAAGTTTGCACTGTGCCTAAAAGGTACTCTAAAATTTGCAATGTGTAGAAAATTTCCAATGTTCTTAACATCCAAACACAACGCGCTTGTTTTATGAATTGTCTTTGAACAGTCTTCACCTTCACACAGCCGTTAGTCTGTTGATCGTCTTTTTCCATTCCTCTCTATCTTTTAACTCTGACAACCCCGTCCATTTTTTGATGTTGTCTTCCCATCGCTTTCTCTGGTACTGTTCCCTGCAGAAAGGTTTTTACGAGCGTCCAGGGCTCGCAAAAACAAAAACAAAAAACAACAACACCTTTAACAGTCTATTTAATTTAATAGATCTTACAAGATAGGCCGAGACAGGAGGCCTGTGTTTTGTAATGGGCCTATCATTGTGTTAATGTCCCTAATTAGACTAGTTCAATCTTTTTATCCCAAAGCTGTTGCTTTCTTTCTGAAGATTAGGTTGTGATAAGAGTAGATCGTTTTACACATGATTGACATAACTCTGAGACAAGCTGGGACGGGGTGGCCTCCCTTGTTAACGAACACTGAGTCTCATTCTAATGGACATTGAGACAAAAATGATTCCACGACGCCCTCACTCCCCCAGACTCAATCGATCCAAAGTTAAGTTAGTCATTTAGACTAAATCAATGCAACTAGGACACTTATACTACAGCAAATGTAAGTTAGTCATTTAGACTAAATCCATGTTAGTCAGTTATACACAATCAGTGTAAGTTAGTCAATTTGACTAAATCAATGTCAGCTAGTCAGTTGTTATAGTCAACTTGAAGCTAGTCTCGACATCTGGACTGTTTACTCACTGAGTTTGAATACTTCGGACACGCACCAATGAGGCCAGTATCCACCCTAGACCCAGTGTCTACAATTAGGAAGTCTAATTCCATGGACAATGCGACGAGTCCAGTATTTATCTGGTCCCAGTATTTACAATCTCCTCATGTGCCATCCCCCGTTACCCGATCTTCACAGCTTTCAACAATAGATGAAATGACATTTATTGATTGACTACTTTCCTGATTCTCTGTAACCTTTAACCTTTGATTTACCTATGTTATCTAGAAGTTCATGGAAGTGTTTTGCGCTGGATGTTTATGTGTTGCCATAGAAACGTGAAGTCATCTTTCCACGTGCAAATAAAAACAACAATCGCACAAACTTTATTATAACAGCCTAACCTATATAGGCAAGTGCTATGTAACCATTTAGTTTTATGGTTACTATTTAGATCTACCCGTGTCTATGCTTTTTTATTTATATCTACGTGAGAAACATGCCAACATCACGATTGAAGTAAGATTTTAGGTCTCAACTTTGAACAAGCTTTGTCTCGGTATTTCTTTGTTTTGTATGTTTGAATGTTCCTTTAGAGTGACTAGAAGATGATTACACCCTAGCCCTAGCTCAAGCCTCCCTTAGGAATGGCGCCAGGCAAGGTAAGAACCCGGAATCATTGAGACCTCAGTCCAGAGCGCACACGACCATGCAGCCATCTCATCATCTACGTGTACCGCCCAGATTCTCTCCCCCGAGAAACGCCACTGCCCATGCTCTACTCTTTCTTCAATAGTTTATTTCTCCTCATCTTGTTGTTCTTGGACACCGAATAAATCAACCTTTGAGTTACTTAATTAAGACGTATGACTTGGAAGTTGAGCCTCATCAATTAATGTGCCAACTGTTGCCAGTACTATTCCAATTTATTCATGCTCATGACAGCAGACAACAAATGGGAATCTCTCACCAGAACAACTTTACACAATACAACCGTAAGTCTACTGGATCAGATGGTTACAGTTAGTTTTGTGTTCAACTCAGAAAGTCGAGAACGGTTTCCTAGCAACGCTTATGAACGAAAATAGTTTTTGTTGTCATTGTTCATGGGCAGTCATATAGATGTGGGTGTGTGTGTGCGTGTGCGTGTGACGCTCTCTTCAGTTCTCAAGTTTCTTGATTGAAATACAACTTCAGGCAAGGAATCAGAATAGCACGGGGCTGGGTCTGTAGACAAGAATGTAGTCCTGGAAGTCTGTTTGATGAAAACACAAGATGTGTCTTTTATATTTTAATTTGGAGGACACACCAGAAGTGTCTCGATATATTATTCTGTTTAATGTTGAGGACACACCAGAAGTGTTTTTATACTTTGTAACGTAGCCCCGTCACGTGTTTCCATTGGCTCATGAAATAACCGTCACATCAGAGTTTGTACTTTGCAGGATTGTATCAAAGCCTCCTTACATAATACACAAACCAATAGCTTGCATACTTGTTTCTTGATATATCAGGCAAGCAATCAGTCAGCATTCCTGTCTCTATATAATAGACTTTCTTATTTTACACACTTGCATTCTGTATATTGCTTTTATTCAAATTTGATATATTTTTCCGATAAGGCTTTTTAGTGACAACGATTACCCATAATTCTACAAAAAAATATGAGAAATAAAAACCTACAATTTTTTTTCCACGTTTTCTGATTCTTCCCCTTTGTACTTGATCTTGTGTAAACGTGCAGACCACAGAACTGAAAACTAGAACCCTACCAGCAACTATTGGATCTAGTTCACACAGTGTGTAGTTCATATGAGCACTTCCTTTTCTTGTTCCTACACACACACACACACACACACAATGTATGATACAAATTCCAACTTGGAAGTATCGTTTAAAAAAAACAAAAAGCTGAATGTGGGTTAATGACGGATTGGATGTGTCGTTCCCTGTACCGACAACTGTTGGAATACGTAGCCTAGAAGTTGACTTCCCTTCTGACACTGCCATTGTTCTGCTGATCACCAAGTTGGAATGGAATTTGACTCCAAGCCATGAAACCTTAAGAGCTAGAGTTTTGTTTTAATAATTAAAACATTCGCTTTGTCCATTTTCTCAAGTAACATTTTGCTTTTTTAAAAAAAAAAAAATCTCAGCTGTTTTTTTTAGCTTGAAAAGAAATCAATATTGTTGAAATGATTTAAATCATTTTGTTGAATTGTTATTCAAATGCTAATTATAATTTTATAAATGCAGAGATACAGCTGGATACATCAGCATACGTTATAGTTACACTATCACACATAACCATACAAGAGTGTGTACTGTAGCATACATGACCATACAAGAATGTACTCTATCATTACAAGAGTGTAATGTATCATACATTTCCATTCAAGAGTGTACTGTATCATACATTTCCAAATATTACATTTTAATACCATATAGTATCATATCTCATACATTATTTTTACAGAATAATGCTATATCATTCAGTAGTATGTGTTTCCTTATATTATCCTACAGCTCCAAGTAATAGTATTCATTTCCAAACATAATCTTTACAGAACCATACAGTAGCATACCTATGTTTTGTACAGGCAGCCCTTTATGTGAACATTTCATTTAGCTTCGTTTAGTTTACACTTTGCACTCATTGACATAGAGGAACGTAGCTGCTAGATCATGGCCTTTGAAAGAGACAGTTGGAGAGCATTCACGAAGGCTGCGGAATACACATTTGAGGCCCAAAGAAAAGGCCTTGCCGAAGACAGGCGCAAAAGGAGAAAACTAAACCTTTCTGCGGACAATGGCTTTGCTTGCATTAGATGAGATAAAATATGCAGGTCGTAATTGGGTCTGCGTAGTCATGAGAAACATTTCACAACATATCTCCAAGTTCAACGTAAATCTGTCATAGAAACAAGTGTTTCTACTAGGTTTGTGAACAACATAGAGTTGACTGTAGATCTATGTGTCATAGAAACAAGTCTTTCTACTAGGTTTGTGAACAACATAGAGTTGACTGTAGATCTATATGTCATAGAAACAAGTGTTTCTACTAGGTTTGTGAACAACATAGAGTTGACTGTAGATCTATGTGTCATAGAAACAAGTCTTTCTACTAGGTTTGTGAACAACATAGAGTTGACTGTAGATCTATATGTCATAGAAACAAGTGTTTCTACTAGGTTTGTGAACAACATAGAGTTGACTGTAGATCTATATGTCATAGAAACAAGTCTTTCTACTAGGTTTGTGAACAACATAGAGTTGACTGTAGATCTATGGGAGGTGATTGTCACCAATGAAAGGAAGGTATCTCATACCTCTTGTCGTCGACAGGAAAGTCAGGCGTTGTGTATTTGTTCATTCAGCCAATGTGCAGTGATTTGGCTAAATGTCAGATGATATCAGCCTCAACCCAAGGCCAAGCTGACTACACGATTTTGTTGAATGTCTTCCAGAGATCAACCTTTTCAACCTTGTTTGAGTGTCAACAGAGACTTGTTCATCTCACATCGCTTATTAGTATCGCTTATATTATTAAATTAATAATGAAAATCTAAACACACCATTTTTTCTTGTGTTGGAGCAGAGATATCAATTTGTTTGTTGATTTTGTTCTTTGCTTTTTCTGTCCGCTGAATAGATTTAGATCTCTTAGATAGGTCTCTAACTGAAGGATAGGTCTCTAACTGAAGGATAGGTCTCTATCCCTGTCGTAAGAATATGTATTTCTGGATGATGTGTCTATATCTACTCTATGCTTGTAGAATGTTTAGACGAAGCCAAAGAAAGTTTCTTTGAATTAGTTCCGTGTTTCTACACCAGAAGTCTTGAAAGAATATTTTATTGAAATCGAATCCTTATCTTATAAATTACAGACGCTCTTTCACAGAAGAAGAAAATTACGTCTTTAATAAAATATTTCAAACCAGACTTTGGGAAAGAAATATTTGATCTTATACTTCGGGAAAATAAATTGTTAATACCAGATTTTCGGCATGTAATAATTAACCCTGAATGTTTGAATACATCTAGTCTAACTGAAACACTCTAGAGACCAATGGATATTCGTCAGATATCCCGTAGCCTGGGCGGACATTTAAGGCACTTGAATAAGGGGAAGTAATCCATTGGCACCTCAGTAAGCTGTTGTCCACAAAGGAGATTGCACTTTAGAACACTAACCACGCTATAAGATTGGACCTTAGAACATTGACAGATTTTGTGTGGTGCCCCAACGGTCCAGCAGACCAAGGATTAGGTGAAAGTGAAGGTTAAGTTAGATGTGAACCTGGCATAACTGATGTCGTATAATGATTATC